>NC_081432.1:64584952-64894952 GCF_949786415.1 Peromyscus eremicus
TGTAGCAAATGAAGATGATCTATTTATAGATTTTTTAACTATTAACTTATTGTTACAAGTTTTCAGCTAACTTTTTGCTAAAGATATTATGAAAGTTTTTAAACCATACCCAGTGAACTTACAAATCCTGAGATAGTTTGCAAAATAGTCTTACAAATCTTGACATAAAATTTATATTTTAGCAAAAGTTTTAGAGATATAAGAGAAAGAATCAATTTAGAGTTAAATAAAACCAAGAAAAGGAGTATGAGATAAGCAGCTGTGGTTCTATTGGGAATAGTTCACTTCTTTTTTTCCCAGACAGGGTTTCTCTGTGTAGCTTTGGAGCCTGTCTTGGAACTTGCTCTGTAGACAGGCTGGCCTTGAACTCTCAGAGATCCACCTGGCTCTGCCTCCTGAGTGCTGGGATTAATGGTGTGTGCCACCACTGCCTGGCAGTGATAGTTCACTTTTTAAAGCTGTAACACTCACGGCCTTCCCTGGACTCTTCTGCTTTGCTCTCCTCCTGTCAGAGGCGCTCAGGCCGCCTGAGCCAAGACAGATTTTGGAGGAAATTTTTGAACAGGCTTGCTCTGGTCTGGAGAGGAAGGGCCATAACCCAACTCCAGCATTAAACAATTTTAATATCATCCACACCCAAAAGCCATTTGAATCTCTGTAGGACTGATCCAGTGGTCAGAGGGAGGAAGCGGAGCCCAGACAGCAAGGGAGGCAGGACAAGAGTGGAACAAAGGAGGCTCAGAGACAGAAGAGTTTTGAGAATGGGGAGCAGACACAGCTTAGAGATTTGGGGATCAGTTCATTGTGAAGTGACAGGAGTTGTTACAATCTGCACGAATTTGGAAATTGATTGTGCCATCATTGGCCACTGAGCTGTACTGAGGCCGACCTGTTTGCAGTTAAGATGCCCAGTGGACTCTCAGAGTCCGAGGAGGAAAGAGATTAGAGAAGGCAGGTGTAGCTGACTGGGAAGACCCCATGGTTAGAGACATGAGCCAGAGGAGAGATGGCGCAAGCAGGAAAGAAGACATCGGAGAGACTTTGGGAAAAGGGTCACAAAGGGGAACGCCACCAGAGGGAGGAGTCCAGTAGCTTAGGGGCCCAGGAGCGTGCAGAGAAGTGCGTGATGTACCTGTGGGACTTACCTAGCAAGCTGACAGGAGGGACAGAGGCAGAGGCAGACCAGGCAGCTCCTGGGGGAGGGTGAGGAAGTTCCAGGAGGGAGCTGAGAGCACCCAGGAGCAGAGTAGATGGCAGGCAAGAGACAGAGCAAGCTCCAAGAGTGGGCTGAGAATGTGGGGAGGGAGAAACAGGAGGAAGTGTTCTGTTGACAAGAACTTCAATCCAGGCCCAAGCAGACCAAGAGACTTGTCAGAGAGAAGTGTCCTAAATCACAAAGGAGAGGTGTCCTGCCCCATGTGACAGCTGCCCAGTAGGGCAAGAAAAGCCACCCGACACACCGGTAGGAATTCTGTAGTAGTAGTAGACTCCAGGAGCCAGCAGACAAGAGCAGGTAGGTCCAAGGTGACACAGGAGTACCAGGACAGAGACAGAGCCTTTCCATGTGATGGGTGCCCAGGAGTCAGAGCCAAAGAGGTGCCCCGAGTCAGTAGAGAAGGAGGAGTAGCTGAAGAGGTGGACTCCAGAGTTTGTAGTCAAATACGGTGGGTGGCAGAAGCCAGCAGAAACAAACAATCCATACATACCTTACAAGAGCCACCTCAGCTGCTTGATTCAGTTAGGAGAGGTTGGGTCCCTTGGAAAGGGGTCCATTTGTGCTTCTCCCGGGTTTTGGCACCAGAGGCATAAGCTGGCACAATGACCATGCCATGGTATGTTTAAGGTTTTAGATATAGGAATAGAACAGCCAGAGGCATCTGGAAGAGTCCAGAGAGAGAAAGTAGACTGAACATGGCCAGAACACTGGACCTGGACATGAGCGAACAGAAGAGAAGAGCAGAGAGCAAGAGTGAATATAGCTAAAATAACAAGGTTATAAGAGTGAGTAGCTGGGGGGAAGGTGCGTCCATGAGCTGGAGGGTAGGGGAGGAGATGAGAAGAGACATTTGTCCCTTCTGCCTTTTGAAATCTGGTGAAATGGAGTTTCTTTTGGATCTGACAGTGACCAATAGCATTGGGAACAGTCTAATGTCTGGGGACATCTATGGGACCCTTTGAGCCAATAATTCAAAAATATGCAACCCATTCCTGACCCTGATTTTCCGTGGTGGCATATGATGTTTAGCTGGGGAAGGGAAACAGAATATAGTATTCAAAAGGGAGAAAGGGGAAACTAGAATAAAAGGATTAATTAGGGAAATGAGAGGGCAGGGCAAAGGAGGGAATGTGGGGGACAGCTAACACTAACGGCCTTTTGAAAAGCCATATGGAAATCTACTGCTGTGGAAGATTCCTAAAGCATATATAAAGAGAATCTAAATGGAATCTCCACATGAGGGGACAACTTCCTCATTTTCATGGTGGGTGGAGAGGCTTGGTGATGGAGGATGGCCACCGTTTCCTGGCTAACTCAAGGAGGGGTGGCTCTTAAATTTGCACTCTGCATGCAGTCCTCAGATCAGTTCAGAGGAGAGAAGTGTGGCTGTTGCTAGGCCACCTCTAGGTGACCCTGTGGTTAGCTTCTCTGCAGGGCCTGCTACAGGCTTTCTTTGAATCTCTGAGAAACAGAAACCTGAGAAGCCAGCAGCTCCTGCCCTGTCACAATGCTATGCTTCACACATTTGCTAGCCTGGCACTTTAAGCCCTAAATATTTTCAAATGTTTTATTTTTATTTTATGTGCATTGGTGTTTACCTGCATGTATGTCTGTGTGAGCATGTCAGACCCCTGGAACAGGAGTTACAGACAGGTGTGAGCTGCCATGTGGGTGCTGGGAATTGAACCTGGAGCCTCTGGAAGGGCAGCTCTGAAATCCTGAGCCATCTGTCCAGCACACTTTCCCTTCTTCAGTTGGCCAGTCAGAGGTCTGGGCTCCAGTGCTGGCTGTTATAGATTAAAGCCTAGGAAGCTGCTGAGGTCATGCAGAGCCTTGAGCCCAGAAGCTGATGCCATCTCAGGCTTCGCTGGCCAGTTGTGGGTTTGAGGGCTGAGCACGCTGTCCAAGACAGCCACACAGAACCTGCCCCGTAAGCTATGAGGGTGACAACCAGGTGTAATTCCACAGCTGCAGGGCTGGCAATCCAAGCATCCCACCCCTCACAGATGATGAAACGAGGCTCCAGTGATGTCCTTTCCTGTGTCCCTCTTACCTGGGAGGGGGGCAGACACTGGCCTTTCTGTGTTCCTGCTGGAGCAGTGGAGTTCCTACCCCACCATTGCTGCTGGTGTCCCATTTGCTCATCTGCTGAGTGCTGTATCTCGCTGGTTAGACTGCAAGTTCCAAAAAGCTAGAGGTCCATCTTTTCATGGCGAGTCTCTAGCTCCAGGCAGTGTGGACACGTCAGATCCTCAATAAACAGGAGTGGTTAATGTGTGGGCCTCTTTTCAAGGAGGGCATGGAGACTGCTGACTTCCTGTGAGTACACAAAGCAGCTGGAGGACAGGCTGAGAAAGACCTGTGGCCTCAGGACAGGAGCTCAGAGATGAGCCACTAGTTTGGGCACAGGAGAAAGATAGCCCTATATAATTACCCTTCCCCAGCTTAAAACCACCTCCACCAGCTAGTTTGCCTGTGATGTAACGGGGAAGGCATGGTGGTACACCTTTGTTCTACAGGGTCTGCTGTACTGTGTGCGACTTTGGTTCTGGAACTCTGACTGGGGACGCACGGGAATTAGCAAAGTATAGACACACTGTAGCTGAAGTTTTCCTGTGTCCCACCTGGCCTGTGGTCGGGACAAACCTTTCTCACCTACCAGTCCTGCAGTCACTCAGACCTAAGTAAACACACAGAGGCTTATGCTAATTAAAACTGCTTGGCCATTAGCTCAGGCTTACTACTTACTAGCTCTTGCACTTAAACTCAACCCATTTCTGTTAATCTATATGTTGCCACGTGTTTCGTGGCTTTACCTGTGCGCCATTACATGCTGCTCCCTGGACAGCAGGCTGGCATCTCCTGACTCAGCCTTCCTCTTCCCAGAATTCTCCTTGTCTGCTTATCCCGCCTATACTTCCTGCCTGGCTACTGGCCAATCAGTGTTTTATTAAATCAGTGTACAAAAGCATTATCCCACAGCAACACAGACACTCACATAGTAAAGTTGGGAGTCTACCACTGCCCTACCTGGAGGCTGTGTTTATTAGGCACAACACAGGGAGGGGTTATCTAGTCTCTGAAGGAGGCTTCTGTAGCTAAGCAGTCTTGGGCTGTAAATATCTTTGCATACACTGGCCAATCAACCATAATCATTCATAGCTGGACTCAGGAGGCAGGCTGTGCCATCCCTCTGAGCCTCACTGGGGCAAAGCCTTGAGTGGGGCTGAGGCCTTGGAGTTCTCAAACTGCAGCATCTATGTCGGCAATACACATTCAGTCAGGACTTGGCTCACTCATAGCAAAGTGAAACCAGAGTGTGAGATTTCAGGATGCAGCATGGGTGGAGCTGGATGGAGTCTCCTAAGGGCTGCCTGCCCGGTAGGGCTGGCACTTCTAAAGCAGACTCGGTAGCAGGGCTCAAGCAGAGGAAGGGGGATGGGTGTGGCTTGGGTAGAACACGCCAGGGTGGGAACATACTCTCTGAGGTAAAGAGGTTGCCTCCTCTTTTAGAGGAGGGGTGAACTGGAGACTGGGGGAAAGGGGGGCTAAGGCCACTGGCCACAGGTAGCAGATAGGGACAAGGTCTTATTTACAATCAGCTAATTGGAGGACAGGAAGCTATGAATTCAACAGGAGGGCTTGGCTTGGGCAGCTGAGTGGCTGTGGTTCAGGGGTAGGAACAAGGAGGCAGGAGCTGGCTATGCCATGTTGAGGGCCAAGGATACTGTGGAAAGGTGAATGACCATCTCCGCATGGTCGTAATGTGTTGTAATTCTTTGGTAGGAAGACGGCACCCATTGCAGCCATTTTTCTTTTTCTTTTTTGAGGCAGGGTTTCTCTGTGTAACAGCCCTGGCTGTTCTGGAACTTGCTCTGTAGACCAGGCTGGCCTCGAACTCAGAGATCTGCCTGCTTCCGCCTCCAGAGGTGTGTGGCCTCCAGCTCCTCTCATTTTCTCAGGTAGAGCTATGCAGGAGGAAGTTCCCGCAACACTCGACAGCTGGGGACAAGGGCGAGGCTCTTGTGGCACACGTGGCTACGATTAGCCGGAGAAGTTTGGTTCAGGTGATCTAGTTCCTGTACCCGTGATGGCTTGAAGCTGCTGGGCCCCTGAGGCTTCCTGAGCCTATGGTAAGTGACTGTCACGCGCTGGCCCCCTGGCATCCTCTGAACTACAGGTGCCCCCTGCATCTTTGTCCCTCCTGTGTCATTTGAGATGTAAAGTGCTCCGACCACCTCCCCCATCTCTACCCTGTAGCAAATCCTGGGCTGCAGGAGCCTGACATGGGCAGGGAAGGGCAAGCTGTATTGGAACAGTGGCTGAGCAGGGCTGCCTCAGGGTGGGACCCCCACATCAGGAGGCCTCTGCAGTCCACACTGTCAATGGAGTGGGGACTTCTTCCTTCAGTGGCACTTCCAGAACCACAATCTCCCTGGAATGGCTCTGCCACTCACTTCACACCTGTCACACAAATGTCTTAACCCCGCCGCTGGCTGACAAGGGCAGACCAGCATTGGTGGTATCTTGCAGGTAAGGAAGCACTCTCAGGAGGCTACGAAGGTTCTCATGTTGCAAAGGAAGGAAAAGCAGGTGAGGTCAAGCCATGGCCAACAGCAGCCCTACCTGGCCAGGCGCTTCCATGCTTGCCTGGCCTCAGAGCTAGGTTCCTGGAAGAAGTGGATGTTCTCTCAGTTCTAAACAGTCCTTTATGAGAACCCATCGAGTGGGGCCCTCTACCAAAGGAGGAGGTGTCCTCATGAGCCCTCATGCTGGAACTCAAACTGATGTAGGGATGACAGTGGCCACAGGCACTCCCACTCTGTCCTTTGGTGGTCACTCGGAGAACTTTTAAAAAAACAAAAGCAGCCTGCATGAGCAGGCAGGTCATGCTGAGAGATAGTTCTGCATCTGCTCAGCTCTCTGGCACGAAAGGCAGCACTGGCAGGCTTGGCCAGCACAGCCCACCCCGTGCTGGTAGCCAGCCCTCCAAGGAGGCAGGTCACAGGGAGGTGGCTGTGTTCTAGAGTCCCACTCATGTGGCGGTGTGGTCATTTCTTTTCAAGTTGTAGTGAGTGAGGTCATCTTTGGCAAACTAAGCCAGGAAGGTCCCACAACCACGGCACACTCGTAAGATAAGGCAAGGCTACAACCCTCTGTGTAGCCCACAGTATGTTTGAACTCATAATTCTAATCTGATCAGAGAGGACTGCATGAAACACAGAGACATGTATAAAAAACTAGATGACAACAGGGCTTAATCTAAGCTTGGCGTATATATAAAACTGTATTTAGCTGCTTATAATCAAAACATGAGCGATTAGAACTGATGATTACCACGTGGTTAAAGAAAAAGGTTCTATATATCCAGGATTTTAAAATGTGCAATTCGACAGAAGTACCTGATAAAATCACAGGGAAGGAATGCATTCTGCACCAGCAATGCAGGTAATAGAGAGGACGCAATGTTCAACCAGGAAGAACGGAGTCACTTAGAAAAGACCGCACTCTCCATTCCTGTTTCTTCCAAGCGGAGAGTGGACTGACTGGAGACCACAGAAACATCTCAGTGTGAACCCAGGAGCTCTCATGTGGCACCCACACAAGCAGAGGATTAGGGGAGGGGGCACAGGCATGGCAGGTAGGTTAGGGACTATGAAATGCCCATTCAAATGGCAAGGAATCAGCCTGTCACCTTGGCCCCATGAATAGCTAGTAATACTCAGCTATGACCCTTATTCTCAAAGCAAAGGAATGTTGGGGACAGTGCCCTAGCTAGGACAGACATGGCCAGTACTGTCCCAGGGCTGGAGGGGTGAGTCAATATTCCTATCTTAGGTCTAAGGGTACCCTCAGGGGATGGATGTCCATCATGTGGTGGTCCTGGTTCTTACAGAGGATCTTTATGGACATGGATCTAGTCCTCCTCAGAGTGCTGAGAGGACTAGGCAGAGGTCAGGGGCATAGCTCACCAGGCACTGGCTGAGCCTTGCTACCATGTGAGTCATGAGCCCTGCTATCTAGCACAGCTAAGGAGAAATCCTCATAGATGACTCGAGCATGGGGGGAGAAATAAAACCCCGACATTAGCATACATGTCTGCAGAGAAAGACAGTGCAAGGAAGGGGAGGGTCAATGCCCAGAGGCTCTGCTGCCCTCGAAGGACAGGGACAGAAGGCAGAGAGAACAGGCTGCATCTGCCAACATTCCCCACTGTCCCCAGAACACCTGCTTGGGCACAGAAAGCCCTTCTCATTGCAGGAAAGGTGTGTTGTGTCTGATACAGCTCTGCACTCTGCCAACTGAGGAGGAGGTGTCACACCTATGCCAGCAGGCAGGGGCCTGGGGCAGGAAGACCCATCCTAGCAGTGGTGCCTGGATGCAGTTTACATCCAAGTGCCCAGAGTGGAAAGGGGTGAGTAGGAGCCCTGCATCCTTCTGGCACCTGGAATGTTCTTTAGTAAGCCTGCTCCCATAGAAGGGACTCCAAATCTAATTCCAAGTGGGGGTCTGGCTCTGGTGGTGTGAATGTGGTTTTTCTTTGTGTTCACTGAACAGGCCACTGGAGCTTACAGCCACCTTGCTTCCTGGCTATGGAGAGTCTAGAAGGTGAAATGCAGTTTCTCAGAGAGGAACAGAGGTGGCTGAAGTTTATCAACCCAGGGCCGGGAAACGTACCCAGGTCGGGGGAACCACTCTCTCTGTTCTGCTGCCGTGAGTCTGTGGTTGGGCTTCTGAAGGCAGGAGTGAGGCTGCCTGCCAGATTTCCACAGTGTCAACAATTTTCCCGTGGCTGAAGCTTTGATAAAAGGGAGTCTTGAAAGCAGCCCTTCCTTCTAAGTGTAACTGACAGCTGTTGGGGAGGAGGGCCTGGAAGACAGCTGGCTCGGCTGTGGTCTGGTCTGACAGTGGGCACGGAGCTAGCCCTAACTCAGAGCAAGGGTCACAGGGTCCGAAGGGCCTGGAAAGGTCTATCTGCACTTTTGGTGAACACAGCGCATTGAAAGAGGAAACCTCTTTCTAAAGGGTTCCAAAGGGTTGTGCCAATGCCAAATGCATGCCGGGAAAGAAACACTGGTTCAGCAGGGTCTCCCCTAGTGGGGTCCCTGTGTTCAGATGTCCAAGGGGCTCACGATGGTGAAGCCAGAGTCCTTGCTGCTGTCGTCATCAGGGCTGGAGCTGGGGTTGCTGGAGGAAGCTGAGGCTGGGCCCATCAACGGGTCTGAGAACACCAGTGGGGAGCAGGCTGGGACTCTGCTCTTCCCAGATGTGCTTCTGAGGGGGAGAAGAGGCTGGGACTGGCCTGCGAAGGCCCCCCTGGCACTGCGCCCCTCATCTTCTCTGGAAACCAGAATGAAGTCATCTGAGGTTCCTCCACCTGTACACCCTGGCAGCTCTGAAGAGGCCTGTGGAGTAAAACGAGTGGAGAGGATGGTGAGAGAGCGGGAATGGCCACTGCACAGAGGCCTGTGAGCAGGGTGGCCATCTCGGCCAGGTGGCCATCTCACCCTGGACCCCATTTGGAAAGACGATGGTTGGTCTGGTTGTCCCACGGCCCTGACGCTCTGACACATGGTAGTGGTAGGGAGCCAGTACTGCCTTGCGAGCCCTCTGAAACCAAACACTTGCTTCCCAAGAGATAGAAGTCAAGTTCCTGTTTGAAAAGCTGCAAGGAAAGGCGGTGTCCGCACTGCAGGAGGCCAGGCCCAGGAGCCAGCACCAAGCCACGGATGCCACCCTGGGAGGAGCCTTGTGTGAACCACTGTGAGCTTGAATCTCACATCTACGAGACAGGATGCGGGATGCAGGAGGCTGCATCTCCTACTCTGTGGGTACAGCATGGTGAGACGGCTGGGCAGACCCAGAAAGCTGGCTTTTGATGTGAGCTCCCACATCTGGAGTGATTTTACCGTCTCACAGCTAGCTAATCTTGGTGCACATGTGCGGGTCTCCTGGAGCAATGTTGGTAACTGGTGGGTTCCAGCAATAAATAGTAAACCAAGAAAAATAAATCGGAAAATCACGAAAAGCAAAGTTCAGATGAAAAACACATAGCACTTATTTAGTCTACAATTATTTCCCCCTTTACAACATTTAAGTGGATTTTTATTGTTTTTAGCTGACAGACACTAATATCTATGAATACATGTAAAAGTTTGGGGTTAGCTGGGTGTGTTGGCTCACACTTTTAATCCTAGCACTTGGAAAGTAGCTTGGTCTACATATTGAGACCCTGTCTAGAAATAACAAAGTTAGCTAGTAAAGCTATAATCTTGCCAAGATGATCCAGTATGCGGTAGGGGTCACTTTACCTCCACATGCACTGCATGCAGACACAGGGTCTGCACCTGCTCCTCCACTGCGAGGCAGTGGAGGGCCTTAAAGGGCTGACAGAGAACAAGCCTGCCTCCTATCAGCTGCTTCTTGCAGAAGATGAAGACAAGGCCATGGGGCTCCTTTTAGTGCAAACCAGATAACCACGAGGAGCCTGGGTTGATCTCGGACGCAGCTAAGGAGGAAAATGCATTCTGTGCTGACTGCTAACAAGGCACCCCGTCCATCAGAGAATGCAGCCTGTGCCTGACCAGCTTCTCAGGCAGGGTTAGGAGCACCTTGAGGCTCTCTGGCACTTAAGAAACCCGGTGGGGAGGAAAGTTTTGCACAGGGCTCTTGAGCAACAGAAGAAGCTGTGCAAAGCATCTGCAGTTCCTAATCCCTATCAACTTTCCTGGGACAGAAAGTACTCCATAGTTCTGGATTTAAAGGACACTTTCTTTCTGCATCCTGCTGGATCCTGGGTACTGGGAATTGTTGATTTAAATGAGCAGATAGACACAACAAAACAGCACTTGAAGACAGTGCTTCCACAGGGCTCTAAAATTTCCAGGACCATTTTTAGAGAGATCCTGTGTAGTGGGTAGCCATTCCAGCTTTGATCTGGAAGTTCTAACCTCCATTGAAGCTTTGGCAACTGTCACGCCTACAAGGCGGGGCCAAGGGAGGCGCCTGGAGACCCGAGATCTGGATGGGCCAGCGCTCTCTCTGTTCCTGACCCTAGACGGTGGAGGCTGACCGAGCAGAGCTCCAGAGAACACCGCTGGACTGCGATATACCTTCCCCAGACCCCGCGACCTACCTATCCCTTCATTTGTAAGTTACCCACTAAATAAATCTTCCTTTTAACTACGTGGAGTGGCCCTAATAATTTCACCAATAATCCTGGGCAAAGACTTGAGGAGAATTAAAAGTCTGCCACAATATGTAGATAATAATATACTAACTGCAAGCCTGTCAATGGGGTTCAGATAAAAACACCTAGAAGGCTTTACATTTCTTGGCTGGAAAGCTACAAAGTCTCCAAGCACAGGAGTCCAAAGACACAGGAACAAGCTTTAGAACATCTCCAGGACAAAAGCCTTAACCCAGACAAGTGCTGGCAATTTGTCAGCTAGCTTCTAAAAACCTAGAAACAGCCGTGAGAATTCCTGGGCATGGCTGCTTTCCATTCTACTTGGATTCTCAAATTTTAGTTAATCCCAAACCCCCACATATGGTAAGTTTCAGGGAAAAGAGATTGATTTCTTTCAATGGGACAGACAGTGTAATCAAGCTTACGAAGCTTAAGGCGCTAAATGCTATTGCTTTAGGTCTTCCAGACCTAAATATGTGATTTGATTTATATAGTCACGAAACACAAGGGGTCACAGTGGGTGTGTTAACTCAGATGCTCTGTCCTCTAAGAAGAGTGAGGGTCAGTTTCTATAAACAATTTTATATTGTGTCCCAAGGACGGACATCGTGCTTAATCAAAGGTTAAAAAAGCCCAAACAATAGCAACAAAAACCTTGACTGTGGGCAGCCACTGACAGGGAGCACCCCACACGAGCTCTCTTTGATAGGACTGTCCTTCCGAACTTTGAAGAACTTCCTTTAATTCCATGAGAGCTCACTGTCATCAGCATTCATCAAGACTGCTGTACCTGCTTGGTGGCCCCGGGAACTGGGTTGCTCTGGTCCTGGCCACTGGAGCAATAGTGGTCATCGGCAATGGTAATCTGCTCATTCTCCTCAGCCTCCAGCTGGCTCTGGTTGAAGCGCAGGGAACCTTTCAGAATGTCTTTGATCTATTTTCAAAGGAGAGGAAAATAACAAAAAGATGAAGGAGTTTGTAGCTAAGTGCTGGGTAGCATCAAATACATTTGAAGTAAACTAGTCATTGACCTGTTTTTCCTACTGTGATTCCTTTCTAGAAGTCACTGAACTTGTAGAAAGAATAGGTCCTAAGCTTTAAGCTGTGTGCTAGCCTGAGTAGTATGCTGAAATCTCTTGCCTTCTCGAGCAAGACACCTTGCAGAGGAGTTAATGGGAATCAACCCTTCGTCCAGACTGCCCATGCCATGGACTCTGCTGCCCTGCTCATCAGATCAACTGTGCTGCATCACAGTACTTCCACACAGTACCAAGTCTTATACAACAGTACCCCATTCTCCCACCTTCCTTCATCAGGGACGACTGCACCATTTGACATCTTTGTAAGAGAAGAGAGCCCAGGAAGTGAGTTTGAGAGAGGACACACACAACCCTTATTATATACATTATGTTGTTACAGTCACTCTCTTCTTAGATGCTCTTGTAATCCCTCACCATGTCTAATTGCTAAACCTTAGTTTAGGTCAGTGATGTGTAGGGAAAAATATAGTACATAGACAATGCAGTAAAACCTGTGATTTTAAGCATTTAGGGAAGGGTCTTGGGATATACCCCATGGATGAAGTGGAGAATATTGTAGTATGAATGTTAACATCCCACTGTAAGAAATGAACCATTGGTGAAAAACCCACCGTTTCAAAGTTATGGACTTAGTAATGGCTGGTGAAGATATGACTATGCTCAGGTACCCACTGTGCTGATTATGCAGTAGGAAGTGCCATCTGTGCAGCTGCACAGCCAGGAAGCGGTTCCACTCCTGCCGCCTGTTCAGATAGTAACGTGCTCCTTTTCATTGACACTGCATCTTGCTTAGCCCTGCCAGGGGCAGGTGAATTGGGCTCTTGAGGCCCATTGAAAGTAATGACTATCATCTGTGCTTCTAACAGCATCCACGTATTTGTAAATAAATGACCAAACCTTACGTTGAGGTAAGGTGCAAACGCAACGGGTCTTGTAGGAAGAGGAAGTAGGGGCAGCTGATGGGGAAATGGAAAACCATTTGGGCTACAAGCCAGTGAAACAGAGTCCCCAGGAGTAAGGAGCATGAGGAGGCACAGACTCAGAAGGAACTCTACCTGGGCTGATATCAGTGAATGGCTCTTTATGGTCCTATATACTGTAAGGTAATCACCCCAGAGTAGGCACAATGCTGGCCTGTGGAACACACACGTGGTATCACAGTCATGAACATACCTGCTTTAACCCTGCCAAGGAAACCAGAATTTGATCTTCTTTTTCCAAATTCTCTTGTAATACCACATCTTGAATATTTACTGAAAATAGAAAAATGACATTTTATAACAAACGCTCTGTGTACAACTTACATGTTGCCACACAGCTTTAGAGATCTCCCACTAAGGGTGCTCTGCAGACTGCAGCTGGTGGCAGGCAGCACAGCACTGTGTCCAGCAAGCATAGCCTACATGCAGGCTCCCGCTGCACTTCCTTCATGTGCTGAAATCACAGGTACTGCTCAACTCCGATGAGACACTGGGGAGCCTCTCACTGACTGGTGTTTTGGCCCTTGTCCCATTTCTATGAGGAAAAGTTCTTCCTTGGGCTTTCTTCACCACCTCACAGCTCAATGGCCCTTAGCCTGTTTCCTTCTAAAGATCAGGTCCTCCTGAATGACTAAAATTAATAAATAGGTTGTCTCTGGTGATTTGTAAGAATAAATCATGCTGCCAATTCAATGATGTATTGAAGGGCAAATTCATGGCATCAAGACCTTAGATGCCAAGGCCTGTGGAGCCAACTTGTTTTAACCTAGTGTCTTTAAAGGAGAATGTTTTTGTTGTCTAGGGACCTAAGGACCATAGGTCTTTCCTTCAGATCTGACCTAAGGGACCAGCCAAAACAGTGTTGATCATCACTGATACTCAGCACCTGCTGACATATTGCAGTGCGATGTACGGTATTGTGCTGGTTGGGGGGAGAAGATACAATTAAAACACATTTCATACAAGATGCTGCTAGGTAGACCAGTTTTGAGGCTCACTTTAAATAAGTTCCATAATCTTTATGCCTTTTAACTTCTCTGACTACCATGGCCTTAGAAGATACCCAACTTATAATTCTTGAAACATTATATTCTTCCCTTGAGACCTGCCCGAGGAACACATGGCCCATGTGTGCCTCCCTTCTTGTGCCCTTTCTGGCACCCCCCTCACACCACTAACCCTATTTACCCCACACTAAAAGCCCTTAGCTACCATTCCTAGGCAAGCAGTCCAGACTCCCAGCACCAACCCCATCCTGCCCTCTATTTCATACATCCATGCTGTCCATACTTGGCCTCTTCTGTAGGCAGACACTAGGTCCATGCCACTATTCCACTCATCCCTGCAACCTGTGGACTCACCTTCTCTAGGAAGAGGCACTAGACCCCACAGCAGCATTCCACTCACCCTCATGACCTGCCCTAGCGACACATGTTTCATGCCTGCCTTTTAAAGCTCTTTCTGGCACCCCTTTTCAGGTAGGAAGGCCTAACTCATACTGACAATTCCATCCACCCCGGCTCAGTGACCTTATCCCTCCCCATCTCTAGGCAGGGAATCTAGACTCCTTTTACCAAATGAACTCAAGCCACTGCCCGGCTGCCCACACTTGGCTTCTTTTCTAGCTAGACAATAGATTCATACTCCCAACTCCACCTATTCCCAAGACCTGAGTACCACCCTTTTCCAGAAAGGTTCACAAGACGTGTACCTGAAACTTCATTAACCCCAGTGTGTTGCCAGAGGAACATGTGTCCTGTGTGTCTTCTGGTTGTAGAGTATTAATTAAAGATGTGTTACATTTATTTATGTTGTGGAATGTGGTTTTGTATTCCCCCAAATATTGTGCATGCTAATAAACTTATCTGGGGTCAGAGACAGAGCAGCCACAATATTAAACATAAAGGATAGGCAGTGGTAGCACACACCTTTAATCCTAGCATTCCAGAGGCAGAAATCCATGTGTTCAAGGATATAGACAGGCATGGTGACTCATCAAGCCTTTAATCCCAGGGAGTGGTGGTAGAAAGCAGAAAGGTATATAAGGTGTGAGGACCAGAAATTAGAAGCATTTGGCTGGTTAAGCTTTCAGGCTTTGGAGCAACACAGTTTAGCTGAGATTCATTTGGATATGAGGACACAGAGGCTTCCAGTCTGAGGAAACAAGACCAGCTGAGGAGTTGGCCAGGTGAGGTTAGCTGTGGCTTGTTCTGTCTCTCTGACCATCCAGAATTTTACCCCAATAACTGGCCCCGGGTTTGATTTTATTAATAAGAACTTTTAAGATTCATGCTACAGTGGAATATTTGTTTAATTATGCAAAGATGTGTTGCATTCTTTTATGTTGCATTTGTTTAACTCTGTGAAGCTGTGTTACTTTGCCTGCCTAAAACACTTGATTAGTTTAATAAAGAGCTGAATGGCCAACAGCAAGGCAGGAGAAAGGATAGGTGGGGCTGACAGGCAGAGAGAATAAATAGGAAGAGAAATCTGGGAAGCCAGATCTAGGAGCGAAAGAAGGAGAAGGAGAGGAGGACTTGAGGGGCGGCCTACACAGAGTAAGAAGTAAAGAAAGGTATACAGAAATAGAAAAAGACAAAAGCCTAGAGGCAAAAGGTGGCTGGGATAAGTTAAGAAAAGCTGGCTAGAAACAAGCCAAGCTAAGGCCATAATAATAAGACTCCATGTGTATTTATTTGGGAGCTGGGTGGCAGGCCTTCAAAGAGCCAAAGAGTAAAAGAATTAAAACAAACAAACAAACAAACAAACAAAAAACAACCAACAACATCTTCTACCACCTCTCTGCCTTTCTTCTTCAGGCAGGGATCCTAGACTTGCACTGCCAACTTACCAGCACCCCCTGTCTGAGGGGAAGTTCTGAGCATTCCCTCTGGACTTCTGAAGACTGGCTGTGAGAATCTTATGGATTTATGGAAGGTCTTCTGGGCTTAGAGACATAACTTAGCTCATGCTGAGACTGCACTCAAACATCAACACTGCTTTGCCCAGAGAGTTAATCTAAAGCCCCATACAGCTGGTCAACCTGACAAATTAGGGCAATAGGAAATACACTCAACAAAATACAGGTAAGTTTTCCATACTAAGAAATAGAACTGATGACCTAGCTCCAGATGCCTAGGTGCCATCTTAAATATATAATAATGAATAACCAAAGCAAGACTATCCCCAAAATTAGTATTCTCATAGTAATGTCCCCTGAGAAAAGCAACTTTGAGGATGCATAAGACAATGAATTTGGAATAGCAATAATAAACATGATCCAAGAACTCAAAGAGAATATGAATTAATGCTTGAATGAAGACCACGAAAACATAAACGTTTAATGAAATAATGAAAACAATATAAGATATGAAAGTAGAATATAATAAAGAAAGAGAATCTCTGAAGACAAGCCAAAATGAAATAAAACTTGAAAAATTCAGAAATGAAAAAATCAAGCAAACAAAACAAAAATCAGAAGGAAGCCTCACCAATAGACTGGATCAAGTGGGACAGAGGCTATCCAGTCTTTTTTTTTTTTTTTTTTTTTGGTTTTTCAAGACAGGGTTTCTCTGTGTAGCTTTGCGTCTTTCCTGGAACTCGATTTGGAGACCAGGCTGGCCTTGAACTCACAAAGATCCGCCTGCCTCTGCCTCCCGAGTGCTGGGACTAAAGGTGTGCGCCACCACCACCCGGCAAGGCTATCCAGTCTTAAGGGCAGAGGAATTGGCTCATTCAGTCAAAAAAAATGTCAAAACAAAACAGAGGCCAACAACAGCAACAAACAAACAAACCAACAAGAAGAAAAGATGCAGGAACTGTGGAACTTCATATAAAAAGGCCACATCCACGATGAACAGTTATGGCAGAAGGAGAAGTGGTCCAGGCCAACAAGACCAACAGAAAGCTTCCCTAATCTAAGCAGAGGTGTCTGTCAAGCTCCAAGAGGCTTACAGAAAACCAAACCATGACACAGGGCCAGAAACTCCCTGTGTCATGTAATAGTCCAAACACTGATGCACAAAACAGAGAAAGGATATTGAAAACAGCAAGAGATTAAGATCATCTCACAATCAAAGGCAGGTCCATCAGAATCATAGCAGATTTTTCATCGGAGACATTGAAAACCAGAAGAGAAAGGACTTAAGTTTTACAAATTATGAAAGACCACAGATTCTAAAACAGAACATTATGCCTAGTAAAACAATCAGTCAGCCACAACAGAAGGAGAAAGGAAATTTTGTATGATAAAAAACGATTTGAGGAATTTATGACCACTAACCTACCTCTACACAAGCTACTAGAATGAATACATATGTCTGAAAAGAAGGTTAAACATACACAAGGAACAAGTAATTCTGGAATACTAAATCAAGAGAGGTCTAGTCGGGGCTGGAGAGATGGCTTAATGTGGAGATGGCTGCTCTTGCAGAGGACCTGGATTCAATTGCTAGTACCCACATGGCAGCTCATAACTGGTAACTCCCGTCCCTGGGGGCCGGACATCTTCTTCTGCCCTCTGTAGGTACCACACACACATATGGTGCAGAGACATGGATACAAGCAAAACACTCATACATAAAGTAAAAATAAATACATCTTTACAAAAGAGGTCTAACTGAAAACTACAAAAACAAAAGAAAATTAATACACATTTTTAAAAACTTAATGTGAATCATTTTTTTTTTTCCTTTTTTTTTTTTTTTGGTTTTTCGAGACAGGGTTTCTCTGTGTAGCTTTGCGCCTTTCCTGGAACTCACTTGGTAGTCCAGGCTGGCCTCGAACTCACAGAGATCCGCCTGGCTCTGCCTCCCGAGTGCTGGGATTAAAGGCGTGCGCCACCACCGCCCGGCCTAATGTGAATCATTTTAACCCATCAAGAAACAGAAACAGATTAATTGCTTGGACCAGAAAATATGATTTTTTTGTTTTGCTTATGAAATACATCTTATGACCTACACCTATACCACCTTAGGGTAAAAAGATGAAAAAAAGTATTCCAAGAAAATGGAATATAATAATAATATAATAATCAACACTAAACATACAGAATAATGAAAGAATATTAGAATATTAGAAGCAGCAAAGGAAGAAGGCCAAGTAACATATAAAGGCAGATGTATCAGAATTACACACGATTTCTCAACGGAAACTCTGAAACCAGAAGGTCCTGGATAGACAATCTTCAGACACTAAGAAACCACAGATGCCAGCCTAGACTACTGCATTCAACAAAGCTTTCAATCACCATAAACGGAGAAAACAAGATATTCCATGACAAAACCAGATTTAAATAAATACATATCCACAATCCAAGGAAGTTAGCTCCACCCATGAAAACACAGGCAATAGATAACAACACCAGCAACTCCTAAAGAAGGGAAACACACACACACTACCACCACCACTAACAAAACCAAAAATAATAAGAATTAACAATAACAGGTCATTAATATCTCTTAATATCAATGGCCTATAAAAAGACACAGGCTAACATCCTGCTGCTGTATACAAGAAACACATCTCAACTTCAAAGACAGGCATTATCTCAGAGTAAAGGGTTGGGAAAAGATTTTCCAATCAAATGTATCTAAAGAAGCAAGCTGGTGTAGCTATCCTAATGTTTAACAAAATAGACTTCAAACTAAAATTAATCAAAAGAGATGGAGGAGGAGGTTTCATATTCATCACAGGAAAAATCCATCAAGATGAAGTCTCAATTTTGAACATAATATGCCCCCAATACAAGGGCACCTCCATTTGTAAAACAAACAAACAAACAAACAAAACCCCAAACCATTACTAAAACTTTAAATCACACACCAAACCCTACACACTAATAGTGGGAGACTTCAAAACCCCACTCTCACCACTGAACAGGTCTGCCAGACAGAAACTTAACTGAGAAATAAGGGAACTAACAGATGTTATAAGTCAAATGGACCTAATAGACATCTATAAACCATTTCACCCAAACACAAAAGAATATACCCTCTTCTCAGTACCTCACGGAATAGCAAACCTCAACAGATACAAAAAAAAAAATTGGAATAGCCCCTGTATCTTATTGGATCACCATGGCTTAAAGTTGGAATTCAACAACACAAATTGCAGAAAGCCTATGAACTCATGGAAATGGACGCTCAACTGAGTCATCACTGGGTCAAGGAAGAAATAAAGAAAGAAATTAAAGATTCCTAGAATTCAATGAAAATGAATGCACAACATAAACCAAACTTATGGGACACCATGAAGCAGTGCTAAGAGGAAAGTTCATGGCACTAAGTATACAAAAAGAACGTGGAGAAATCTCACACTAGTGACTCAACAGCACACCTGAAAGCTCTAGAACAAAAAGAAGCAAACTCACCCAGGACGAGTAGATGACAGGAAATAATCAAATTGAAGACTGAAATCAACAAAACAGAAACAAAGAGAACAATACAAAGAATCAATGAAACAAAGAGATGGTTCTTTGATAAAATCAACAAGATAGACAAATCCTTATTCAAACGAACCAAAAGTCAGTGAGAGAATATCCAGATTAACAAAATCAGAAATCAAAAGGGGGACATAATAAGAGACACTGAGGAAATCCAGAGGATCAGTAGGTCATACTTTGAAAAACCTGTACTCCACAAAATTGGAAAACGTGAAAGAAATAAACAATTTCCTGAATAGGTACCACACACACAAATTAAGTCAAGAACACATAAACAATTTAAATAGATCTATAACTTCTAAGAAATAGAAGCAGTCATCAAGTCTCCCAACCAAAAAAAGCCCAGGGCCAGATAGTTTCAGTGCAGAATTCTACCAGAATTTCAAAGAAAAGCTAATACCAACACTCCTCAAATTATTCCACACAATAGAAATAGAAGGAACATGGCCAAACTCTTATGAGGCTACAATTACCTTGATACCCAAACCACACAAAGACGCAACTAAGAAAGAGAATTATAGACCAATCTCTCTAATGAACATTGATGCAAAAATACTCAATAAAACACTGGCAAACTGAATCCAAGAACACATAAAAAAATCATCCATCATGATCAAGTAGGCTTCATACCAGAGATGCAGGGATGGTTCAACATATGAAAATCTGTCAATGTAATACACCACATAAACAAACTGAAAGAGAAAAACCACATGATCATCTCATTAGATGCTGAAAAAGCCCTTGACAAAATCCAACACCCCTTCATGATAAAAGTCTTGGAGAGATCAGAGATACAAGGAACACACCTAAACATAGTAAAGGCAATATACAGCAAGCCAACAGTCAACATCAAACTAAATGGAGAGAAACTAAAAGTGATTCCACTAAAATCAGGATCAAGACAAGGTTGTGCACTCTCTCCATATCTATTCAATATAGTACTTGAAGTTCTAGCTAGAGCAATGGGACAACTGAAGGAAATCAAGGGGATAGAAACTGGAAAGGAAGAAGTCAAACTTTTGATATTTGTATATGATATGATAGTATACATAAATGACCCCCAAAATTCTACAGCTGATAAACACCTTCAGTAATTTGGTGGCATACAAGATTAACTCAAAAAAAATCAGTAGCCCTCCTATATACAAATGATAAACGAGCTGAGAAAGAAATCAGGGAAACATCACCCTTTAAAATAGCCACAAATAACATAAAATATCTCAGGGAAACTCTAGCCAAACAAGTGAAAGATCTGTATGATAAGAACTTTAAGTCTTTGAAGAAAGAAATTGAAGAAGTTATCAGAAAATGGAAAGATCTCCCATTCTCATGGAAAGGTAGAACTAACATAATAAAAATGGCAATCTTACCAAAAGCAATCTAAAGATTCAATACAATCCCCATCAAAATCACAACACAATTCTTCATAGATCTTCAACTTCATATGGGAAAACAAAAAACCCAGGATATCTAAAACAGTCCCTTACAATAAAGCAACTTCCAGTGGCATCATGATCCCTGACTTCAAGCTCTACTACAGAGCTATAGTAATAAAAACAGCTTGGTACTGGCACAGAAACAGACACGTGGATCAATAGAATTGAAGGCCCTGACATTAATCCACACACCTATGAACACCTGATTTTTGACAAAGAAGTCAAAATTGTACAATGGAAAAAAGAAAGCATCTTCAACAAATTGTGCTGGCATAACTGGATGTCAACATGTAGAAGACTGCAAATAGATCCACATCTATCGTCATGCACAAAACTCAAGTTCAAATAAATCAAAGACCTCAACATAAATCCAGTTACATTGAACCTGAGAGAAGACAAAGTGGGAAGTAGCCCTGAATGCATTGGCACAGGAGACCACTTCCTAAGTATAACACCAGTAGCATAGATACTGAGAGCAACAATTAATAAATGGAACCTCCTGAAACCAAGACGCTTCTGTAAGGCAAAGGATATGGTCAACAAGACAAAATGACAGCCTACAGAATGGGAAAAGATCTTTACCAACCCCATATCTGACAGAGGGCTAGAATCCAAAATATATAAAGAACTCAAGAAACTAGACATGAAGATACCAAATAATCCAATTAAAAAATGGGGCACAGATCTAAACAGAGAATTCTCAACAGAAGAATCTCAAATGGCCGAAAGACATTTAAGGAATTGCTCAACATCCTTACTCATCAGGGAAATACAAATCAAAATGACTCTGAGATTCCATTTTACACTTGTCAGAATGGCTAAGATCAAAAACACTACAGCAGCCTATGTTGGACAGGATGTGGAGCAAGAGGAACACTCCTCCACTGTTGGTGGGAACGCAAACTTGTACAGCCACTTTGGAAATCAGTATGCTGGTTTCTCAGAAAATTGGGAATCAATCAACCTCAAGACCCAGCAGTACAGCACTCTTGGGCATATACCCAAGGGATGCTCAACCACACTATAAGGACACTTGCTCAACTATGTTCATTACAGCATTATTTGTAACAGCCAGAACATGGAAACAACCTAGATGCCCTTCAACTGAAAAATGGATAAAGAAAATGTGGTACATTTACACAATGAAAAATTACTCAGTGTTAAAAAACAATGACATCATGAAATTTGTAGGCAAATGGATGGAACTAGAAAAAATCATCCCTAGTGAGGTAACCCAGACCCAGAAAGACAAACATGGTATGTACTTACTCATAAGTGGATATTAGATATAAAGGAAAGGGTAACCAGGCTACAACCCACAACCATAGGGAAGTTACATAAAGAGGAAGACCCTAAGAGAGACACATGGATCGCTCCAGGAAGGGGAAATGGTTAAGATCTCCTGGGTACACTGGAGGGAAATTGAGGGGAGGGGAGGGGGTGTGGAAACATGAGGGATCAAGATGGCCAAATTGGGGGAGGGATGGAGAGGGAGAGCAATGAAAGAGATATCTTGATAGAGGGAGCAATTATGGGGTTAGGGAAAAACCTGGTACTAGGGAAGTCCCCAGGAACCCACAAGGATGATCCCAGCCAAGACTCCTGGCAACGGTGGAGAGGGTGCCTGAAATAGCCTTCCCTTGTAATCAGATTGGTGACTATCCTAATTGTCACCATAGAACCCACATCCAGTAACTGGTGGAAGCAAATGCAGAGACCCACAGCCAAGCACTTGGCCGAGCTCCTGGAGTTCAGTTGAAGAAAGGGAGGAGGGATTATAGGAGGAGCAAGGGCTGGGGGTCAAGACCATGATAGGAAAAATCACAGAGACAGGTGACCCGAGCTAGTGGGAGCTCACAGACTTTGGACTGACAGCTGTGGAGCCTGAATGGGACTGAACTAGGCCCCCTGAATTTGGGTGACAGTTGTGTAGCTTGATCTGTTTTGCAGCCCCTGGCAGTGGGACCAGGACTTATCCCTGGTACATGAACTGGCTTCTTAGAAGCCCATTCCCTATGGTAGGATGCCTTGCTCAGCCTTGATGCAGAGGGGAGGGGCTTGGCACTGCCCCATATTGGTATCCCAGCCTGTGTTGACTACCCAAGGCAGGCCTTACCCCCTATGAGAAGTGGATGGTGGGGGTGGGACTGGGGGGAGGGGGAGCAGGAGAAGGGGAAGGAGGGGGA
The DNA here is from genome assembly GCF_949786415.1 of Peromyscus eremicus. Lineage (NCBI taxonomy): Eukaryota > Metazoa > Chordata > Mammalia > Rodentia > Cricetidae > Peromyscus > Peromyscus eremicus. The sequence goes on from NC_081432.1 coordinate 64,607,443, forward strand.
ACTCTGGTTGGTATGTAAAATGAAGAAAAAATTAAATAAAAAGAATACTGAGAAACAACTGGTGTAGCAGTGCTCTCAGATGGTACTCACAGCAGCCTTGGCAGCCTTCACTCTATGTAGAGCCAAGGCTTAGCAGGCCCCATGTCAGAAAGTACCCAGGCACCAAGTTGTGATTAAGTTATTCTTGTTCACAACCTAATGTTAGGGTCAACATATCAAATTCTGAGCAACTTTTGATAAATCAGTGTGTGTTCAGAGTATAATACTGGTCCCAGATCTTTAACTAATAAGTTGTGGGGTCCTGGAGAAGCCAAAACTAAGTGTTATGAGCCTGCGCTTCCTGAGCCACACAAGGCAAATAGGAAATGATCTCTGCTGAATATCCTATTTGAGTCAAGTCCCATGATACAGTTTAAAAATAAATTTTGGCAACAAACTGGCAAGACTGATATTCTTGTCTTATTGCACTGAGGACACTCCCAGGCAGGCAGGGCTACTAGCAGAGCCTGGAGCAGGTTCTTGATTCTCAGGTACCACCCTACCTCTCCCCAGTGCCTCTTGCCTGCTCTGTGTATGGGCTGCCCTCCAAGTCCAGCCCGCACTTAAGCTGTCCACACATTTTCAGGCACATAGATTAGGTTCCTTGGAAAGTCCCTTTATAATCTTCCTTTCAGCCAAGCAACTCTGAGAACGGTTGTTATCATACCAAATACATCCTGTCACCTGCTCTTTGAACTTAATCCACGTTAATAAAGAAAAAGTATTTTAATCTTCATAGACTGCATTGCTGTAACACAGTCAATCTCTTACTAATAGACATTTCAGTCATCCCAATTGTGATCTTCTTTTTAATTAGAAATTAAAAAATCCATCATATGAAAGAATACTAGAGGAATTAAAATAACACTTGCATAGTAGGTATCTTTCTTCAGTTGAAGAATGACTTCCACCAGAAGCAGGCAGTGTCACTTTGCATCAATGCTGAAAGGCATCCATGGCCCTGGGGAAGGCAGTTCTTCCCAGCATGCTTCAACCCCACTTTGAAAATGCAACCTTGCTATTGGAATGGGGAAGTAAGTCGCGAGCTACATGAAGGGGTTCTGTCTGATAGTGAAATGTGCACACAAAACCAATCTACTCTTGCTGCTCACTGGACATTCACAGCTGGTGTAAGCCGTCCTTTCCATTTTAATGAAGCTGTTGTCCTCTCCTCTGCCTTGAGGAATCCTCTGTTAGCACCAACTGTCAGACCAGGATCAGAGCAGAGGCTGCTTGGACATCTTGCAGCTTCAGTAAAGCTGCTTCACAAGCTGCTGTGTGCAGCAGACAACTGGGAAACTTATTAGAAAAATCTTTTTTTTTTTCAAGTTTTGGTAAATCTTTCTCCTAAGCATTTCTTTGCTCAAAACCCAAATAATAAAAAGATCACTGACAAAAGTAGCTAAGAAACAGAAAATACACATACAGTGACACTTTAAAATTAAATTATATTTAAATAACAAAAATTAATCATCTAACACATTATTTGTATATAAACTATCTCATAAGTGCTTTTTATTTTTGTGCATATGTGTAATATGCAAATGTGGATATTATTTATGTGTGTGTATGTGCATGTGAAGGTCAAGGACAACGCTCTAGTATGTCCTTGCCTTTCTACCTTGTGTGAGATGGAGTCTCTTCCCAGCTGCTTTTGACAGGCCAGCTGGCCCACAGGCTTCTTGTGATTACTACATCTCTGTCCTCCATTTCTCCATGGGAGTACCCTTGGGACTATGGGTACTCTTCTGTTAACATACAACATTTTCTTTTAATGTGGGGTCTGGGGATCCAAACTGAGGTTACTGGCCTTGCAGAGCAAATGCTTTACCCACAGAGCCTCTCATCCCCACTGCTTCTTCATGATGCATTTTTGAGTATGATCATGTTAAGACAATCCAAGAGTCCTATAAATCTAGTCTCATATGCACTTTTAAAATAATAAAGAGGAGCCAGACACTACTGGGCTGCTGTTTTGGGTGGGACAGGCTTCAGGCTCTCTGTGGACCATCTACCAGGATCTTTTCCCATTGCTTCTTCTTCATTACCTTTTCCCCAACAGAGGCTTGAAAAGAGAAATGAGGTTTAGAGTAGGCCAAGGCCTGGCCAGTTGCTTCATGAGGCAATGAATTCAAGCCAGTCACTTACACCGGTATCTTTCCACATCTTAAGACAGTGGACAGATGTTATTACTCATCATGGTTTAGGCTAATCTAAGTGACAGCTACTTTGGTCACTTGTAATAGACTCTCAACCTCACAGGCTTCAGAGACTGCTTCATGGGGTCTGAAGGTGGAGAGTTTATCTCCAGCGCAGACTCCAAGGATGGGTTATACTCAAGGGAACTGCTGGTGGGAGGAGGCCTTGTTAAACACCCTCTGGTTTCCCTCAGAGATGTGTGTGTGTGTGTGTGTGTGTGTGTGTGTGTGTGTGTGTGCGCGCGCGCGCGCGCATGTGTGTGTGTGTGCACATGCCCAAGTGTATCCTGACTTCTTCTAATACCTGGTGGTGCTGACAATTTGCCACGTGACCCTAGAGCAGCACACTACAAACGGGCTGAGAACAAGTAACAATATCCACAACAGAGGCTTCGGCACAAGTAGCACATAATTATTGCAGTCATACAAAATGCCTCAGCAGACCAAGTTGAGTATTAATCCTAGGACCTTTACAAACCGAGTGATACCAGAACACCTCCTGATATGGCACATTTATGACTCATATGTAATCAGAACTTTAATTAGGACATTTCTAGTTTTCAGGTCAAACTACAGAAAGCATCATCAAGTTAAGCACTGCCGCCGGGCAGTGGTGGCGCACGCCTTTAATCCCAGCACTCGGGAGGCAGAGCCAGGCGGATCTCTGTGAGTTCGAGGCCAGCCTGGACTACCAAGTGAGTTCCAGTAAAGGCGCAAAGCTACACAGAGAAACCCTGTCTCGAAAAACCAAAAAAAAAAAAAAAAAAAAAAAAAAAAAAGTTAAGCACTGCCTGAGTGACTGTAAACTGGTGGCCTCAGCAATGTAGCTGATTGATTTCAGAAGCTCAACCTATTGGTTTGAGGGATGCAGATACCTACGAAGGCACTGTGGCAGTCAGGAGGTGAAAGACACATTTGTCTTCCTCCAATTTGAATTCCTACTCTGCTTATTTGTGATGAACTCTGGGGACATTTTACTTTATGTGCCTCTTTCTTCAACAGTGCAATGTGGGTAGTGACAATACTTCTACCACAGGGCTTTTTGTGAGAAGTAAATGAGAAGATTCATGCAACAAGAGCTTACTATGTGCCTAGCACACAGTAGTGCCACTGTCACTGATCAGTGATCAATGTCACTGATCATTATTTCAAAGGCTAACGTAGTTCACTCACCAAGGTGCATGTCCATGACCTTAGCACAGTACTTGCACATGGCATCTAGGTCATTCAACTGTCCTTGTAGGAAGGAAATCTGGGCTTCCAATTCTTCTTCCTAAAACAAAAGAGATAAAGATTAAAAAAAATTGCAAAGTACTTCATGTGATCCTAAGTTTTTGTTGTTGTTTTGAAACATGGTCTTACTTTGTAGCCCTAGATAGCAAGGAACTCTCTATGAAGACCAGATTGGCCTTAACACCACCTGCTTCTCCTTCCTAGGTTTGAGGATTCAAGGCATGTGCCACCACATCCAGCCTCCATCTATAGATAAACTAAAGGAAAAAAAAAACAAAAAAACAACAAGCCCACTCCTACCATCACTAATAGAAACAGTAAAACAGAGACAAGTCTCACGCCATGCCCCCAAACCACACATTCTTAATTGAATTCTAGTTTTGGCTATCCGTAAACAAAACATGCAAAAACAGAAAGCCTACAACAATAAAAAACACAGAGTTCATTTTGTGTTGGCCAACTAATATCTTTAAAAATATGGAACAATACAAAGTAAAAAGGGAAACTAGGCTTCACTAGCCTATACTTCCCAGGCAATTCTATTTTTCTTCACACACACTAGAAAAAACAAAGGCCTCTGTTTGTACCAGAGATCTCATCATTGTGTAGACAGTGATAATCTCTTAAAATGCAAGCTTTCCCAGCAGCTGGTAAGTAGCTATTCATACATTTCCTCTCTCGATACGGAGCTGGGGTATTTTATTTATTTCTAGAGAAGGGTACTCTGGATTAAGTCATTAAACTGAACAAACAACTTAACGAGAACACAAAGATAAAGTTTCTTTTTAAGGAAAAATTAAACATGTAAAAAATTTCCTCGAGAAATTTCTAAGATTCTGGGTGTTTTTCTCAGAGAAAGGGAATAATCCTTATACTTTGGGCTCTTTTAGCCAAGACAGCTAGAACAGAGAAGAAAGGGTGTTGCCAGGGCTGGCACAGGTGAAAACGGATCTTCCAGTCTTAGATGCTTTTCCTCTTCTATAAAATTCCTCTGTGCCACTAACAAAAAGGGAAGAGAAACCTACTGAGGCATTTCTTTTCTTTTTTAAAGAGAGTAATTATAGTTTGACTGGTAGGGTGGGAATCCATAGTTGAAAAGGTCTCCTGTAGGTGTACTCCTGTACTGCACTTGGAAGACACATATAAAAGCACTGAAAAGCACTGATTTGAACTGCAACCTCAAGAGGTCTTAGGAACATGCACTGAAATGTTTGACACAAAGCCAGACATAGCAGTGTCAAAAAGTGAACGGTGACATGTCTACTGTAGGATTATACAAGCACTTCCCATGTCCATTATGTATCCTACGAAGTTCGACAGCTCCTCCTGCCCTCCAACAAGGGCAGATGGCGCCAGGAGCTCAACCAAAGGATGCCAGCAGAGGCTAGGAGGAGTTACCTATCCAATTCCAAGTGGGCATCAAGGTGAAAACAATGGGCTGTCTCAGGCCTCTTTTCTCTCCCTTTCTGTCTCTTCCCACAGGCCTGAACCTTCCTGTTCTGTAAGATCACTAGGGACCTTAAAGAAGGATGCTGTGTTTCTTGGTCTGTGACAGCTATAGTCAGTCTGTGGAGACGGCACCACACATAACCCTTCTCTCTGAATGTACACATGGCCTCACTTATTAGCTTGCAAGAATCCCTCTCCACCTCTTGCATCTATACTGGCCACACTAGCCTTGATATGGAGACTGCAGGAAGTCAAACTATGTCAAGTTGGGGCAAGTTTAAGAAGCCTGGCAAATTTTGCCTTCCCTAAAAGGAGGTTCATGGTGGTTATTCAGGCTAGAACATTCAAGAAAGAGTCATGGAGGAGTAAAGGCCACGAGAGAAAATGTAAGACTCTGGACATGTTAAAATGACTTTCTGATATCTTTTAGTCCATCACTGCTGTAGCCAGGCAAGCGACAGACTCAGTTAATAGTACATGCAGCAAAGCACAGTCTCGTGAGCACTGTCTAAGTTCCTAACCACACACCAAAGACAAAAGAGAGCCCTGTGGTACTGTATCTTGGGTCTGTTCCTTATGTAGTGATAGATGGCTGAATGTGGGAGAGTGGTTAAGAGAGAAACTCACATATGACACCAAGAATCTATTCCTGTCTTGTCATTGATAAGTCATATGGCCTTCAAACATTTCCCTCTCCAGCTCTGGTGGAAACTCAGTCATCTGGAGGATGGAAACTCCAACTTTGCTTGCAAGGCACTTACCAACTGGCAATGAGCTGGATCATGCAAATGCACCATGCGGCAGAGTGCACAAGTCATCTCATGAAACGACACATTACCTGGGAATCTTGGCCCAGCCTCATGTACCTCCATTGAGTCATCTTTCAGTTATAGACACAAACCCAACCAGAATCTAGATCTGGACCACAGCTAGAGTTTGGTTGTGGCCAGCAGCTGGGGTGCTGATAGCCCAGGGTATACAGAAAGCACCAGAAAAGAGAAGCTTCCTGGTGTAAAACCATCTGTGTACTCTAGGCAATAGTTTAATTGAGAGTAGCAACCACATCAGTTAAAACACAAAAGCCCCTGGGAACTTTTGTCCTCAGTAGACACAGCATTTTATTCTACTTGGTAGGCTTGCTTTTGCAAAGTCTGGAGGGAAGAACTTCAGAGGATACATTTTAAGGAGGGAGGGGTGGTCTTCTGGATGGAGGCACTGGCCAGCTGGAGAAGTGTCTGCAGCTCAAAGGACCTCTTCCTCTACAGCCTGCTGCTCAGTCATGCTAGGCACTGCCACTATGTGATAGAGACCATGGGCAGTCCAGGGTTTGCACCTGTGTGGGCCTGCCCAGCGTACGTGGCTGCCAAATTTAGAAGAGTAAGAAACTACAAATTTCCAAGTTTTCATTTTCATGCCTAGAACACAACTGAATCTCAATACAGACAGAATCTGTCTCCACACAAACACTGTGGAAAAGGGTTCATTCCTTCATTCATTCAAACCTTCTTTTCAAGGAAAGCATACTGAGATCAAAGAGGGCCCTGGTTGAGCAGATGCAAAGGGCCAAGAACCTTATATTTGGCAGTTTGAAATGCAGTTTGCCATCCCTATTGAGGCTGCTGAATCTGAAAAAAACTCTGAAACTCTTCAGCTATCACTCAGGGTTTTATAAATAGAAATGGGATCACGTGGAAACAAAGGGTGGTTGCCATTTATTCTTCATCATATTATATAATTACAATTCTAAAACTGTCAGAACCTACTTTAAATCTCCATCTTAGTGTCTCGTGCTGTGCACTCCTTCCAACAAACAATACTCTCCACAATGACAGCTCCAGTCACTTGCTTTCACTAAACTGGCCTTCTGGAATAAAAACGAATGCTTGCCTAATCACCCTGAGGTTGAATGAAAACTATTTAACGGCCCTGAAAAGACATGGTTATTGTGTTTACCCTGGCATGAATGTTCTAGGAAGGAGTACGGTGGGGTCATGATGGACTCCTGGAGCAGATATTCCTGGGTTCAAAACCCATTATTGCCAGTTACTAGCTGAGTAACTTTGGACAAATTCTTTAATTTCTTGTTCTTTACACCTCTATCTGCCAGAAATGGAACCTCTTCCTTGAGTACATACTCACTCTTATGTTCTATGGCCTCCCCAACAAACATTTCAGCTCCCTTTAACAGAGATTTACCAACTATATGAAGAGTCTTAGCTTCTAGTTTCTTACTAAATTATTTCCTTCCAAAACCATTTAGAAATGTTTTAGAATTGTGGAACATTTTAAATCCTAACACCTGGAAGGCTGAGGCAGGAAGACTGCTGGGAGTTCAGGGTCAGCCTGGGCTACATAGTGAAACTCTATTTAAAGGAGAAAAGGCATTTCTATGGGGTCATTAAATTTGTCAGATATTATACAACTTGGTTGTTTATATAAAGTACATCCTTCATATATTAGTTTTATTAAATGATTCAATATCTTTTTGATATTTCATATTTATTTTAGCAGAATAAGATTTGTAGTTTATTATTTATTCACTTATTTATTGACTAGTTTAATAAATACATTCATTTTCATTGTGTTAAGCCTTGTGGGAAATATCATAATAACAGATGAGATGTGGGCCCTGGTGCCTATGATTTTAGAGGAAGACATGTTGTTCTGTAGGTTCTTAAAGCCAAGAAATGAGCAGATGATGATCCGAAGGGGTCCTCACAGGCCAGGAGAGAGGAGACGATGTCTAATAGGAGATGTGGCGAATAAAGCATGTTTTCTGGATGACACAATTCGGAGGGCATTGAAAGAGAAGGACTCTGAAGAAATGATGGAAAAGTATGTTTCAGGAAGCAAGGGCCCAGTCACAAGGCGATGAGTGTGTGTGTGTGTGTGTGTGTGTGTGTGTGTGTGTGTGTGTGTGAGTGTGCATGCAGGTGAGTGGTAGGTGAGCAAAGGAACCAGTAACAAAGCCAGATCAGGATACTGAGAGGAGCAGGAGCTACAGATAAGCAGAAAGCTTTCTCTTCCATCTTCTTTCCAGGACTGTGTTCGGAGCTGCGGTCTGACATGTGGGGTGCTGCACCCACCATCCCTAACAAACTGTGCTGAAGATCATTCACACTGCAGTGATGTCTGTCAGTCCTGAGGCAAAGTGAGGCAGGAAGGGCCCCGGGGTGGAGCTCTGCTCAGCTTCTAAGAGTGTCCTTAGATCACAAGACAAGCAGACAAGGAAGCCAACACTGACAGCAGAGCAGGAATCAGCCAAGAATAGCAACTGGAAGACAAGAAAGGCGCCTAGTCTTGCTTGAACAGATGGGTGAACAAGAAGTGAGAAGCACAGGAAACGGAAAGTCTTGATGAGATGGAAGAAGGCTGCAGATGCTCTGAGGAAGCTGTGGTACACACACACACACACACACACACACACACACACACACACACACACACACACACAGTGTGAATGAAACCCAAGCCAGAAGCATATGGCAACAGCCTAGGCAGACGGCATCAGGAAAAACAGAAAAGGAATACAATGACTACATCTCACACTGCATTACATTAGGGGTATGGATATGTGAGGAGTTCAGCAGTCGTACTGAAGAAGAAGCTGGAATATGAACTACCGCCATAGCATTAGTATATGAGGCCAGCCACATGCCATCTTTGGGACTTTAAGTCAGCAACTCTTTGAGCCGAACTATAAAATGGTAATAACAGTTTGTATGTCCTATAATTACTGGGGGCTGGAATTATATGAGATTTCCTAGATAAAATACATTGCACATGGCTTGGCATCCTCAACACTTTTTAAATGTTAACTTTTTGTTGTTTTATATTATTAATGTAATCCTAGGAAGTGATCCCAAGGAATCAAGGGTGCATTTAAAAACAACTGAAAATATCAATCAAACATCCAACAACAGCACATATATACACATAAATCCTGTGTTCTTTAAAAATGTTCTTGTTGGAAGACAATTCACAGACGTGTAACAGATGACTAACTGGAAAAATAGATTGCAAAGAGTAAGTGACTTTTTAAAGTAATTTTTATTTTGAAAAACATGGTGGGATTAGAAGGGATTTTTTAAAATTTTCTACAAGGAAATTGGGTCATATTTTAATGAGATTATTATGTGAATAAACATGTTGGGTAATATATTTTAAGAAGCAAAGGCACTGGCTGGGGAGACGGTTCAGTTGGCGCATTGCCTACTGTTCTGGCATGAGGACTCGACTTTGGACTCCAGCACCAATGTATACTCACTCCAGGGGCAGCAGCAACATGTATCTGCGACCCAGTGCTGGTGACCAATGGACACAGATCTCTGGAGCTTGCTGGCCAACCACTCTAGTCAAACTGGTGAGCTATATGCTCATTAAGAAACCCTGTTTCAAACAATAAGGTAGAGAGTGACTGAGGAGGGCACCTGACTCCAATCTCTGGCCTCCTTAAGCATGCTACACACGATTACCATGGGGTAAAAAGAGATGTTAATGTTTTTAAAGACCAAAGTAGATTCCAAATCAACCTAAACAACATTACTAAACAAATTTATTTTCTAATCAGCACCAAATAATGAGAAAAGGTAAGTGAGTAATTTGTGAGAAAAGTAAGTAATAAGTCACTAAATATTTTGCCCATTGTGAAATCATGAACAGTGCTTGTATGGTAAAAGTCTTAATCTACACTATTAAAACTGTCAAATAGAGATAGACGGTCTTAAAGGATGCTCATCTAATTAACCAAGAAATATTTTACACACACACACACACACACACACACACACACACACACGAAAATTGGTCACAAGCACAGATAAAACAACCTGGAGCATGTAAGTGACTTGTGCAAGAGGTTGGAGACAATCTTGGGATAGGAGCCCCTAAGGATATGACATTTCCCCAGGCAGGAAGGTGGTGTCAGAGTGCATGGGGTGGAGGGTGCTCCACTGGGCTGGCATGTCCTGCTGCAGAGCTGCTTGCCTGCTTGTTTGGGGGAGAAAGGATGGTGTTTCCAGACATTTTTTGTTGATTGGAGTATGAGACTAGAAGAAAAAAGAAACCAACTTCTTTTTTCATTACAGACACAGATTGTAAATATTGTAAAAATATATCCTGTATGGCACATAAAATTAAGAGAAATTCTCTTTTTCACTTAGCTGCTTCTCATATCTGATGTGTGGGAGGGCGTCTGAGAAGAGATCTTTCTTCCCTTCCTTTTTCCTTTTTTGAGTCAGGGGCTGGCTGTGTCTCAGGTCTGCCTTGAATTCAGTCTTCTGGCCTTAGCTTCCTGGGTTTGGGGATTACAGGCATTCACTACCACATCACGCTCTATCTGATAACGTACAAAGACCTCATACCCAATCCTGAGCAGAAAAGTATTTTTAGATGGAATTAATCACAGTCTCTGTATGCCACAGTTCTCATCTGTAGGGAAGGTCATGTATAGCAGTTTCCTTGAGGGTGAAGGGATCCAACACATGAAATGCTTAGGACAGAGGAGACACATGGAAATTAATCTCTAACCCTGTGCATCTAATGGCATCAGCAGAGTAGGCCTGTCTACACTGTGATATATCTAAGCTTTATACGTAGAAATGCACTTCTGATTTCAATTGGTATTCAATTGATTTTAGATATTCTTTTCAATCTATTTAAAATAATTATTTGTATGTATGACTGTATTGCCTGCATGTGTACCACATGCATGCCTGGTATCTGTCAGGTCAGATGAAGGTCTCAGATTCCCTGGAACTGGAGTTAAAAATGGTTGTAAGCAATCATGCAGGTGGTGGGAATTGAACCTGGGTACACTGCAAGATATGTGTATCTATTTATCTATCTATGTGTATATATATGATGTGTGGGGAATCTAATATTTGGGTGATCTACTCATCCATCCGTCCGTCCGTCCGTCCGTCCGTCCGTCCATCCATCCATCCATCCATCTATCTCTCTGATGTTTGGGGAATTTAATCTTATATGATGTGTGGGGAATTTAATCTCTGGGTAATCCATACATTTATGTATCTATCTATATATGTATATATGTGATGTTTGGGGAATTGAATATTATCTTTGGGTGATCCATACATTCAAGAAGTTTAAAATCCTCTAGCAAAACTGTAGTGCTAGGACCTAGAAAGGTCTTAGTAGTTATTTTGCTTTTACAGATATTTTAAAAAGTATTCACCACCAACTGTATTGTACAAACACACAAACACTTCATACTGAAAGTAGTTTATATGAGCTGATTTCTTGTCTAATGAGCTACAACTATAATAAATTTAATGAAATGTTTTTGAAATGATGGGCTCAATAAAACAAGAATGGGAAACTCCATATAACTATATGCTTAATATTATTATTATGGTCTATTGAATTCCATTTTTGTCGCCTTGATCTTAGAGTACTTCATGTTAATACTATAATAACATTTTTTTTTCTGGCACTATCCTTTTGCTTTATTTTAAAAAAATCTCCATCACCAAAATATAGAAATGTCTTCAATCATCCCCTCTTCATTAATTTAGCACCTTTATTAATTTAAAATATGCTTCTAATTAGGAAATGTCATCCCTTTTAGTATAAGTGGTGTGGAGTATTTCCTTGTTCAGAGGAAAAGATTCTTCCTTCCAGCCAAGGTAGCTCCCAGGGTGTGCTGAGTGTGAATTATCAAGCCAAGCACGGCTGCCACCTGTCCTTTCTGCTAGCCTTCTGTGACACTTCTGAGTGCAGGAATTTCTGACCTGGGTATCATGGGGCAGAAAGGTCAGAGGAGGAAAACCGAGCTCAGCAGCTGAGAAGACACTTTAGTGATGTCCTCAGGCTGTCTGTTTAGAGGCCTGGAGCTGCTCTAATGAGAGCAGGGCTTTCATTCTCTCTTGAGTGAAAGCTCTGTAGATTAATGTAACTTCCTGGCAAAGTTAGTGTGGGCATTTTAAAACATAAGAGCTGAGCTAGCAGGGACAGGTTTTATCGCACTTGGATACCAAGGAAAAGAGGGAGACAGCTTACAGCCTCCACAATATGACTTTCGGCCTTGGGTGACTTCCTTCTGCACAGGGTAACTGAGAATTTTCTTTTCCTCCTACACCAGGCACATGTGCATTTTGGGGAACAAGTAACTGTCTCCCCAAGGCAGTGCAGTTTGAAAGAACACATAAACATTAAGCTTCCAGAAGGGTCACTGGAAGGAAGCAGATATTATCAATGACACATTTAATTTAGCATGATTCAAACCCACAGGAATCTCTGGCCAGACACTGCCAATACATCGAATTGTTTGACTTGAGTTCTCCCCAGACCAGTGCCTATGCCTCCCTGGCAGGATTCCTTGTGGGTACAATCTGGTGTTTTTGTATCTTAGAGATGATGGAGATGAAGACAGATGATGGAGGGGAAAGGCCTAGGAACAGGAGGAGGATGGTCCCTACGGGTGCCATCCTGTCCATGGAAGTCAAGGTGTGGCAATCCATTTCCCGTGATTCTGTGTTCTCTCTCTCCCTCTCTCTCTGTTGGTATTAAATAAATTTATCGAGGCATTTCGAAGTTAAAAAGCAGATCTTAAATCTCACTTACAAAGCAAACTGAAGACAGCATTCCGCACTGTGGAGACGCTTGTGATGACGCTCCTCTGCCGTCCGTGTCTGTGGTAGAATTCCATGAATTCATGCACCAGCACCTAAGTCTATTCTCTCAGACCACAGCTGACTGGCAGACTCTCAGACATGGCAGAGAGACTCTGAACAAAGTTCAAACAACTAATTGAATGCCATGCTACAAATACCTAAATTACCTTGACATTAGATTAAAATTCCTAATAAGACTTTTTAAAAGCTAAAAACCAGTCGTGGCCTCTAAATTAATTTGTGTCTATTTATGTCAACAAACTACATTAAATAGGAAAGTACTGGTATTTCAGGAAAGCCACTCTGCTCACTTTCTCTTCTAACTCACTAACCTAACTCAAAACTTGAAAATGGACCTCTAAAAGCTGACTGATTACAGCAAAAACTTCTCTTTCAAATTTAAATGCTTCTGTGAAGGACCAGGTAAGCCATTCTGGGAATCAACTTGCCCATCATACCCTGGCTACTGCCCCCTTACAGTCTGATCACACAGTTGTTACAGTTCTTTATGTTAAACTTCCATCTTAACAGTGATTGGTTTAGGGGCAAGCATAGAATTTAATTTTGGCCAACAGGAGGAGAAAGAAAGCCTGTTGGGAAGTGTCTCCTGTGAGAAAGTCTTGGTTGCTAATATAGCATTTAAGCATCTAATGCCTCTTGTACTGATATTTTTATTTAATTACTACTCCTCACTTACCACAAATATCCACAACAGGACAGTGTTTTACATTCCTTATACAGATAAAATGTTGGTAATTCCAATTCTAGAATAAGGTCTGAGATAGCTTAGACGACGTTCAAACCGGCTGTACTTCCCGAGGTAATGAAGAGTCTTCTTCTAAGTCTGTCTTCATTTACCTGGTACTATTGTTACCGTGTCATGACAAGACTACATTAATGAATTAAAAAGTGCTATAAAAATTAAATTCTATCCAATTACCAAAGTGTAATAAAGATCATCAACACACAGGATGAGCACCCCTGACAGTTGTCCATGCTCTTAGCTGCTGGGCTGTCTAATCATCTACCTGTGTAGTGCAGACATTTTGATTTCATGTGGTTTGTAGAGAACCCTGAACCATGGATACTTTGAGGTCTTTGGAGACTGCTATGTAATTATCACAAAACATGACAAGATACTTTGCAGTTCATAAAGAATTTAAAAATTCCTACTGGCTGATGTCAATTTTAGAATTTTCCTTTTTACTATTTCCTCTATCCTTTAACCTAGCAAAGAAATTCTTAGAAAAAAAATGACAATTGTAGAGTAGTATTAAAAAAGCAAAAACTCATTTAACAGCCAAATGACCAACAAAAAGATTTCTAGTAAATACTCGAGATCATTATGAAAACTAAGGCAAAAAAGAGTTAAAGGTAAAAGAATTACATTTTTATCTTCAAGAACACCACCACCACCACCACCACCACCACCACCACCACCACCACCACCATCACCACCACCACCACCTAGAACTTAATTAAAATCTAAATTTAATGAGGTAAGACTTCCAGGTACTTTAGGGAAAGGAAAAGGAAAATTCTCTTCAAAATAAATAACAATGCTCAAAACCATGGTAATTTTGTTTTGTTTTGTTTTTTGATACAGAGTCATCCCATGTAGTTCAAGCTGTAGCCCAGGCTAACCTCTGCCTCTGAGTGCTAGGAGGCAGGTATCACTATGCCTGGCACTATGGTAGGTTACTACTGATGATGAAAAGTCAATTCTTAAAATGTCTTACTGCTTTCACCTTTTAGTAAAGAAGCATAATGATGCCCTTTGTTATTTATTTTTCTTTAGGAATAGTATCTCTGAACTTCAGCTCCTAAAATTATGTCTTTTATAAACATCTGTCAACCCTTTGTTACCTCTTTAAAGATTTAGCTCAATTTTGCCCTCTTTTCTTTTCCCCCATCAAAAGTATTAAAACAGATACAATGCATATAACCTAAAAAAGATAGTCCGTGGACAGGCTTCAAATGATGCCTGTGATGCACATTCAGGATATGAAGTATCTATACTAATTTCAAAATCGCATTAAAGCAGATTTTGCCACACTTACACTGGTCGCTATGACATGTTCATCTTTGGGTATGCCTGTCTTCTGCTTATTTAGCCTTTTACTAATGGATAACAATCTCTTTAAATGGAGTCTTGTAATCTGAAAGACGCTACACATTTAAAGGCATGGTGACCCAAGGTAAGGCTTTGTCTTTGCTTCCATTCATGCCAGTTACTTGCATAAGGAACTGATAATAATGAATTAAAGGAAAACTCTTTTGAGCTTTTGGAGGTCATGGAATATCCCTGTAACAAAACTAAGCAGGAAAGGAAAGAAAAGTAGGTCTAGTGAGGGCAGGTACTATGACTTAGATACTGCAGGTGATGCTTCTAATGGCCGGGTACCTCCCAGGGGAGGAAGATTTCCAGTTAGGGGCCTGTATATATTCTAATTGTGCACTGTTTTCTTTTGGTAACTGTAGCTAGAGTTTTCCTGCCTGGCCCAGAGTCAGGACAAATCTCTCTCACCCGCCAGTCCCACAGCCACTCAGACCCGACCAAGTAAACACAGAGACTTATATTGGTTACAAACTGTATGGCCATGGCAGGCTTCTTGCTAACTGTTCTTACAGCTTAAATTAATCCATTTCTATAAATCTATACCTTGCCACGTGGCTCGTGGCTTACCGGCATCTTCACATGCTGCTGTCATGGTGGCGGCTGGCAGTGTCTCTCTCACCCAGCTTCCTGTTCTCTCCATTCTCCTCTCTGTTAGTCCCGCCTATACTTCCTGCCTGGCCACTGGCCAATCAGTGATTTATTTATTGACCAATCAGCAACACATTTGACATACAGACCATCCCACAGCAGATAACCATCAATCTCAGAAGGCTAATCAATAAAATCTTACTTTTCACTCATGATTCAAGTTTACATTTTCTGGATTGGCTAGTAGAACCCTGCCAAAAGAGAGACAACTGTGCCCAAACAGAGACATGTGGGGTTTTGCAGTGGCACTACATATCAATCACCTACACTTTGAACACACTGGGCAGAACTAGTTATCTAGCTGACAGACCACAGGGGACATGTGTGAAGTACTCTTGTGATCGGAACTGACAAAGAACACTGACTATAACATTATTTCCTAAAATACTAAAATAATTGGATTAGAAGACCAAGGACCTTCTCTCTTGAAGACTTCTATTTACATCTCCTCAAGTTAAGAGGTATACTAAATTTTGAATGATGACCCACATGGTCATAATTATGTACCTTATGTATGTATGGTGCTCACAGTTTATAACATGTCTGTGGACTGAATTTCTCAATTTTATGTTATTCGATTACCTTCAGAAGCAATTAGCTAATACTGTAGACCAATCCATATGCCACCAAATATAACACAAAAAGTCTCCATATGCTTTTCTCATTTATAATTTTCATATTCTAGCCCTTCAAATACATTCTTTCTGAACAGACAAATATTCTGATTCATTATGGAAGTGTATTCTACTGTGTTGTAACTTTTGATTACTATTTTAAATCTAGCTTACATATGTAGCTCTTGAAGAGTCAAGTGGTACTACCAGTTTGTTATGAAAACGTTCTCATAGCCCCACCCTCTACTTTCTGCTCCCCAGAAACAGTAACTTTCAATGCTTTCACTTTTCCCCTCACTTTTACCTCTAGCTTAAGTTGCTTAACTCTTCATTTTCCTAGAGAGTATTCTCCACTGATTTCCCACTACGTAAGAACAAGAAGTAGCTCTACTGGCCACTGCCAGCTTGCTCCTCTCTTTCTCTACGTAAATAGATTGTGCACACGCCCAATTTTCTCATTAGTTACAGAGTAATTTGGACTATTAACAGCTAAATGGCTTACTTTATAAATATATATATACATCCTGGCAGTTGGAAACAGTGAGAGTAAGAAAAAAGAGGACTGGGGACAAGATATAGCTTTCAAAGTTGTGTCCCCAGTGACACAACTTTCCGACAATAAAAAACCACTTCCTAATAGTCCATTCAGCTATAAACACATATATAGACTGATCTACCAATGGAGCTGGTACTCTCCCAATCTAATAACCTTCCCTCAAGCCTTCAAGATCTGCACCATTAAGGGACATTCCAAATTTAAACCACAACAGTAGTTTAGCTGCACCTTGAATTTGGGTAGGAAGTGAATTCATCCCCAGCACTGAAGGCAATGGTCTACTGTCTGGCTCTGGTATTGCTATAGATAAGCCTGTAGCTTTCTGATCCCTGACCTGTGGTCAGAAACCTTTCTTCTCATGCAACACTGTAAGTCCCAAGATTTCTTTTGTTCTCTCGTGAAGTTTTCAGTGCTGGGTATGAGTGTATACTTTTTTCCTTGTGTATGTAGGACACTCAATCTCAAGATTCAGGTTTAAAATAGTAGAAACACACCTTGAACTGTGTGTATGTGAAGTCCGTAGGACAATGCAGGGTGTCACTTCTCAGGTGCCATGTGCTTTTTTTCCCCCCTCTTTGAGATGAGGTCTCTTATTGGCTTATGTGACCCTTACTGTCATCCTGAGTTGGTTTTTGTTGTTGTTTGTTTGTTTATTTATTTATTTATTTATTTATTTATTTTTAGGTAGAGGAATTGCATTTGCAAGGCATTCTTTCATTAAAGAATACAAGGAAACTTTGCCTCAAGAGATGTGACCATTTGAATCAAAGCATCATAAGAGAGATGCTCTAGAACTGCCAATCCATTTATTTATTTATTTTATAATTTAATTTTACATATCAGCCACGGATTCCCTTGTCCTTCCCCTTCCCGTCCCCCGCCTTCCCCCCAGCCCATCCCCCAATTCCATCTCCTCCAGGGCAAAGACTCTCCCGAGGATTGAGTTCAACCTGGTAGATTCAGTCCAGGCAGGTCCAGTCCCCTCCTCCCAGGCTGAGCCAAGTATCCCTGTATAAGCCCCAGGTTTCAAACAGCCAACTCATGCACTGAGTACAGGACCCGGTCCCACTGCCTGGATGCCTCCCAAACAGATCAAGCCAATCAAATGTCTCACTTATCCAGAGGGCCTGATCCAGTTGGGGGCTCCTCAGCTATTGGTTCATAGTTCATGTGTTTCCATTCATTTGGCTATTTGTCCCTGTGCTTTATCCAACCTTGGTCTCAACAATTCTCGCTCAAACAAACCCTCCTCTTTCTCGCCAATTGGACTCCTGGAGCTCCACCTGGGGCCTGGCCGTGGATCTCTGCATCCGGTTCCCTCAGTCATTGGATGGGGTTTCTAGCACAACAATTAGGGTGTTTGGCCATCCCATCACCAGAGTAGGTCAGTTCGGGCTGTCTCTCGACCATTGCCAGTAGTCTATTGTGGAGGTATCTTTGTGGCTTTGTGGGGACCTCTCTAGAACTTTGCTTCTTCCTATTCTCATGTGGTCTTCATTTATCATGGTCTTTTATTCCTTGTTCTCCCTCTCTGTTCTTGATCCAGCTGGGATCTCCCACTCCCCTAAGCTCTCTTTCCCTCGACCCTTGCCATTCATTACCCCCACTCACGTCCATGTTGTTCATGTAGATCTCCTCCATTTCTCTGTCATTGGGTGATCCTTGTGTCTTTCTTGGGGTCCTGTTTTCTAGGTAGCCTCCCTGGAGTTGTGAATAGCAGTCTAGTCATCTTTTTTTATATCTAGTACCCTATGAGTGAGTACATACCATGTTTGTCTTTCTGAGTCTGGGTTACCTCACTCAGGATGATTTTTCTAGATCTATCCATTTGCCTGCAAACCTCATGATGTCATTGTTTTTCTATGCTGAGTAGTATTCCATTGTGTATATGTACCACATTTTATTTATCCATTCTTCAGTTGAAGGGCATCTAGATTGTTCCAGGTTCTGGCTATTACAAACAATGCTGATATGAACATAGCTGAGGAAGTGCCCTTGTGGTATGTATGATTGAGCATTTCTTGGGTATATGCCCAAGAGTGGTATAGCTGGATCTTGGGGGAGATTGATTCCCAATTTTCTAAGAAAGCGCCATATTGATTTCCAAAGTGGTTGTACAAGCTTGCATTCCCACCAGCAGTGAAGGAGAGTCCCCCTAGCTCCACATCCTCTTCAGCATAAGGTGTCTTCAGTGTTTTTTATCTTAGCCACTCTGACAGGCATAAGGTGGTATCTCAGAGTCGTTTTGATTTGCATTTCCCTGATAATTAGGGATGTTGAGCAATTCCTTAAATGTCTTTCAGCCATTTGAGTTTCCTCTGTTGAGAATTCTCTGTTTAGTTCTATAGCCCATTTCTTAATTGGGCTGTTGGGCATTTTGATGTCTAATTTCTTGAGTTCCTTATATATTCTGGATATCAGTCCTCTGTCAGATGTGGGGTTGGTGAAGACCTTTTCCCACTCTGTAGGCTGTCACTTTGCCTTGTTGACTGTATCCTTTGCTCTACAAAAGCTTCTCAGTTTCAAGAGGTCCCATTGATTGATTGTTTCTCTCAGTGTCTGTGCTACTGGTGTTATATTTAGGAAATGGTCTCCTATGCCAATGAGTTCAAGACTACTTCCTACTTTCTCTTCTAGCAGGTTCAGAGTAGCTGGATTTATGTTGAGGTCTTTGATCCACTTGGACTTAAGTTTTATGCATAGTGACAGATACGGATCTATTTGTAGCCTTCTACACGTTGATATCCAGGTATGCCAGCACCATTTGTCCAAAATGCTTTCTTTTTTCCATTGTACAGTTTTGGCTTCTTTGTCAAAAATTTTATGTTCATAGGTGTGCGGATTAATGTCAGGGTCTTCAATTCGATTCCATTGGTCCACATGTCGGTTTTTATGCCAGTACCAAGCTGTTTTTATTACTGTAGCTCTATAGTAGAGCTTGAGGTCAGGGATCGTGATGCCTCCAGAGGTTGTTTTATAGTACAGGATTCTTTTGGCTATCCTGGGTTTTTTGTTTTTCCATATGAAGTTGAGTATTATTCTTTCCAGGTCTGTGAAGAATTGTGTTGGTATTTTGATGGGGATTGCATTGAATCTGTAGATTGCTTTTGGTAAGATTGCCATTTTTACTATGTTAGTCCTGCCTATCCATGAGCATGGGAGATCTTTCCATTTTCTGACATCTTCTTCAATTTTTTTTTTCAGGGACTTAAAGTTCTTGTCATATAGGTCCTTCACTTGCTTGGTTAGTGTTACCCCAAGGTATTTTATATCATTTGTGGCTATTGTAAAGGGTGATGTATCTCTGATTTCCTTCTCAGTCTCTTTGTCAATTGTATATAGGAGGGCTACTGATTTTTTTGAGTTGATCTTATATCCTGCTATGTTGCTGAAGGTGTTTATAAGCTGTATCAGTTCCTTGGTTGAATCTTTGGGGTCACTCAAGTATACTATCATGTCATCTGCAAATAGGGAAAGCTTGACTTCTTCCTTTCCAATTTGTATCCTCTTAATCTCCTTATGTTGTCTTAGTGCTCTGGCTAGAACTTCAAGTACTATATTGAATAAGTATGGGGAGAGCGGACAGCCTTGCTTCGTTCCTGATTTTAGTGGAATTGCCTTGAGTTTCTCTCCATTTAATTTGATGTTGGCTGTTGGCTTGCTGTAAATTGCCTTTATTATGTTTAGGTATGTTCCCTGTATTCCTGATTGCTCCAAGACCTTTATCATGAAGGGGTGTTGGATTTTGTCAAATGCCTTTTCTGCATCTAGTGAGATGATCATGTGGTTTTTTTCTTTGAGTTTGTTTATATGGTGCATTACATTGATGGACTTTCGTATGCTGAACCACTCTTGCATTCCCGGGATGAAGCCTACTTGATCATGGTGGATAATTGTTTTGATGTGTTCTTGGAGTCTGTTTGCCAGTATTTTATTGAGTATTTTTGCATCAATGTTCATGAGGGAGATCGGTCTGTAGTTCTCTTTCTTTGTTGTATCCTTGTTTGGTTTAGGAATCAGGGCAATTGTAGCCTCATAGAAGGAGTTTGGAAATGTTCCTTCTGTTTCTATTTTGTGGAACAATTTAAAGAGTATTGGTATTAACTCTTCTTTGAAGATCTGGTAGAATTCTGCGCTGAAACCATCTGGTCCTGGGCATTTTTTGGTTGGGAGACTTTTAATTACTGTTTCTATTTCCTTAGGGGTTATTGGACTATTTAAATAGTTTATCTGGTCTTGATTTAACTTAGGTATGTGGTACCTATCTAGAAAATTATCCATTTCTTTTAGATTTTCCAGTTTTGTGGAGTAGAGGTTTTTGAAGTATGACCTGATGATTCTCTGGATTTCCTCAATGTCTGTTGTTATGTCCCCCTTTTCATTTTTGATTTTGTTAATTTGGGTGCTCTTTGTCTTTTGGTTAGTTTGGATAAGGGCTTGTCTATCTTGTTGATTTTCTCAAAGAACCAACTCTTTGTTTCATTAATTTTTTGTATTGTTCTCTTTGTTTCTATTTTATTGATTTCAGCTCTCACTTTGATAATTTCCTGGTGTCTATTCTTCCTGGGAGACTCTGCTTCTTTTTGTTCTAGAGCTTTCAGGTGTGCTGTTAAGTCACTAGTGTGAGATTTCTCCAACTTCTTTATGTGGGCATTTAGTGTCACTTCTCATGTGCCATGTGCTCCCCCCGCCCCCTTTGAGATGAGGTCTCTTATTGGCTTATGTGACCCTCACTGTCATCCTGGGTTGGTTTTTGTTGTTGTTGTTTGGTTGTTTATTTTGTTTTTTTAAAGCAAGTATTCTGGGATGGAATTTATGTCCTCATGCTTTCAAGACAAGCATTTTACCTAGTGAGGCACCTTCCCAGCCCTTTGAATTTTATTTAGTTACCCCCTCTCTCCTTTGCTGTCCCCATTTTTTCTGAATTCACATTTTTCAGACTTTCAACCGTCTGGAGTAGCTATGTTATACTTTTTCTTATTCTTTACTTTAATCTTGTTTTAGATTTTGTTTTCTGCAAGATATTTCTTCAACTTTATTTTCTAATTCTTCCATTAAGTTTTAAAGTTTTGATATTATATTTTCATATTTTATTTCTAGTAACTGCCCTCACATTTTATTCTGTGAAAGAATTACAGTCATCACTCCATAGTTATAGCTTCTGAATATCAGCTGTCACTTCATAATATTTTCTAAAAGTCTGTGTACTGAACACACGGAACACAACACCCTACACCTCTTCTCTCTCAAACACATATAAACTTATATAGCATGCAATTTTCATAGCACTTATAATGACTGAGACATGATTTAACTTCTATGGGAAAAGGTGCATACCCCAACATGATATGATTTTATCTATTGGTTTGGACATTCACAGACTTCAGTATCAGGAGGGGGTCCTAGATTTAATTCTCTATGGATACTGAAGGATGAATGTGTTTGTATGTGTATATGCATGTATGTGTATGTATGTGTATATATGTGTGTGTGTATATATATATATAGAGAGAGAAAGTTTTTGAAGTTGTCTTGCCATGAATACTTTATTTCTTTTAGTTGTCTTTTTCTATTTTTGTCTTTTGATCACCACATTGCGTGATTCTTGGCTGTCTTGATCATAGAAAACTGTGAACTGAGGAGGTACGAGGAAGCTCTGTTTGGATAGTACCTATTGATAGCTGGGCCCACTGTCACATGACCTGATTGCTTCTTTGAAGAACTCCTAAGGACAGAATGTTTGTGGTGTATGTGTGTGCACACACATGCTCACACACTCCATGCTGATCCTTGGGGAGCAAGGGGAGGAGGATGGAGTAAGTTCTTCTATTTAGTGTTTAAATACAATTATCATCCACTGTCCACAGCACAGCCCCATATGGAACGTGTCTGATGCCTCTCAGTCTAGAGATTTTACTTTACACTTTTCTGAGAACTAAAGTTCCAGTCTTCTGCTAGACAGGAAAAGAAATCTATTCCTGTGTGTGTAAACTGGCCATGGTGACATCTTCTGTCCTGCCTCCCCTCTTCCTTGTCTTCACATCCTGGATGATTCACCACCTAAAGCAAGTTCCTTCTAGGGTTTCCTCCTGACGATTGTGGCTTCAGCCTCCTTACACGGTTTAGTTACCCACTGCCACCTGCTTCCCAGTACACAAGACTGACTGCTGCTGTCTTCAGTCCTGCTTTCTTACTTTGAAGGTTTGTTTTTAATTGCAGAGGAATTTTAGGAGTAGCAGAGGTCAGCAGTCTTGTTAGATGTACTGTTTTCATAGCAAGTTCCATCCTATGACACCACAGACCACAGTTTTGAACCTTGGAAGGGGCTCTTAGAGAGCACAGAGGGAGTTCTTCCCCTCAGAAAACAAAGCACAGCTATGTGCCGCACAATGATATTTCAGTCAGTAATGGACCAAAATTTAACTACGGAATTGTGAGATTTTGTCACTAGGAAACCTCACACCCATCCTCGTCTAAATTCAGTGCCTTGCAGAGAACACAAGTGTCTACTGTGCACTTCTCAGAATGTAGCCCTTAAACTGAATGATGCATATCCTTTGATTTGCAGATGATGCAGTTGGAACATGAGAAAGTGGAGTGTCTTATCAAGGATATGTAAAGCTCCATTTTATGTATCTTGATCAATCATCCCTCTACAGTTTGAGTAGTGTTATTTTCCAGCTGTAGGTAGATTCTGATATTGTAACCTCTTTTGGGGGCAAGTGAGTTCTTCATATTAGGTTAGGTATTGAACTAGCTATAAGATGTGGTTAAAGTTCTTATAAAGCTGCTTGTAAAGATCCAATACCAAATGGTCAGCCCTGAAAACATACATGCAAGTAACAAGTAACATCATATAGACTGAGCAGGTTGTATTTATGTATTTAGATGTATGTAAGTAAGTATGCACCTACGTAGCAACTATTAATGAAAAAATAGGTCATAAATTTGAAAGCGAACAAGGAGGGGTATGTGGGAAGGTTGGGAGGTAGTAAAGGGAAAGAAGAAATGATGTAATTATATTATAAGCACAAAAATTAAAGATAATAAAAAATTTAGATTAATACTAGATTATTAAAGTGGTTCACACAGTTTGAATATATATCCATTCAAGTATTATATAAAGGATTTATACAGGGACTATGAAAATACCATAATATGGCTAGAGAGATGGCTCAGTGGTTAAGAGCACTGGCTGCTGCTCTCACAGAGGACTCAGGTTTGGTTCCCAGTGCCTATCTAGTGGCTTAAGGGTAGCTGTAACTCTAGTTCCAAGGTATCTAGCAGACCTCTGTGGGCGCAGGGTCACATCTACAGCGATCATATCTGCAATGCAAACAAAACCTCAAACGCATAAAATAAAAATAAATCAGTGTTTAAAACCAAACTAACAACAAAACCCCACCATAATAGAAAAGTGGTTCATACAGTTTTTAAAAACAAAAAGCAAAATTATTTTACTTTTCAGGTTACTACTTTAAAATAGAAAGATTATTTTGTTTTGGTTTTTTTTTAAGTGTCATAATCCTCTACCAACAAAATGTTGTTTATTAAAATTTAGAAAGACCATTGAACAGGGAACCATAAAGAGAACTGATGGAGATAGGTGAGGGTAGACGGCACCTTTCTGTCCAATCGCAGCCCTTCTCTGTCTTTTGGAGGGCTATTCAGCAGTAAGCCTTTTGTGTTTCTAAATCTACCTCAGGGTCTGCCTGCTGAACACCAGAGCCTGTAATGAGCAATGCTGGGGCTATGTCTTGAAATACGACACACTTGATAAAAAGACAGAAGAAGGATTTAGAAAATAGTCCACTTATTTTGAACTTATGTGTTTGTTTTCCTAGCTAACAGAGATCGCAGACTTAAAATATTACTAAACTATAATGATAACACTAACATACTTTTGAAAAAAAAAAGTTTGCTCTATCCATAAAAGTTTAATGAGCTTTACAAAACTGGGCACAAGAGGAACTTTCTTATGTGCACCACTATAGGATAGAATGAAAGATGAAAAACAAATTGTCCTAAAGTACTTACAGATTCTTTTCTGCCCATAGTTTTGCTGTGTGAGCGGGAGCGTGCAATGTTGCTGAAAAAGGAATCCTTTTTAGTAGCAGATGAAGGTGGGGAGCCAGTGGATTCTCTCCCCCCCGGCAAACTCTCGATGCTTGGGGATGCAATGATGGTTTTAGAACTTTGCCCTGTAAGAAAAATTAAGTAGCAATAATTAAACACCAGACTGCCACTAAGCTACCAAATACATTAGCTTTAATAAATGGTGATCAGCTATGAAGCCACTGTTTCACAATGCTCACATAAAGATGCTATTTTTTAAAACAATGAAGAACCAGTATAGTTTTCTATATGTTATGTATATGACATAGTCCACGCATGTTTTAAAAAACATAAAAAGAATCTAATTCCCTGAGCTGAAGCGTTAAGAGGCGGACTCTTTTGTCAGCAGTGGGAGGTTACTGTGCTGTGTATGAGGATGATTCAAACTAACCTCTCCACAGAAGTTTTCAGGGAGCTTCTTTCTTTGCCTTAATTGTGGGACAGGTACAGGACAGCCCCAAGCCCACTGTGGACTCTGGAAATGGGCTAAGGTGCTGTCTCACAGTGCCTTTCCCTGGGCCTGTGCCCTGACTACAATGGTGGCATCTAGGACGCCCAGTATAAGGTACATAATTAATAGATGCTCCCTCCATATGGCAGGCAATCCTCTCTCTTAGGTCACTGGGTACAAAAGTTACTGAGTTACAGTAGGACTAGTAGTTATCTACCTGAGTCTCCCATCCCTGATCTCACAACAGCTGTTTCCCTCTGCAGCCTCCTTTCTTTCTTTTTTTTTTTTTTTTTTGGTTTTTCGAGACAGGGTTTCTCTGTGTAGCTTTGCGCCTTTCCTGGAACTCACTTGGTAGCCCAGGCTGGCCTCGAACTCACAGAGATCCACCTGGCTCTGCCTCCCGAGTGCTGGGATTAAAGGCGTGCGCCACCACCGCCCGGCGCAGCCTCCTTTCTATCAGGAACTAGGGACACACAGTAGGCTTAGAACCTGGAGACGAGGGAATGGCAAGCCAACAGGAGTAACGACGCTCCCCCTTCCCAGGTTATTCGGGATCTGTTCAGGTTTCCTGAAGTGGTTCCCATCTAGTGGAGCCTGGCAGCAGGAACTCCTCATTTCCACCCAGAGGTCCTTTCACAGGACACTCTGAACTTCTGTGAGGTCTGCATTATTCTTTAACACCACCCCTTCTGCCCAATCCTTTTTCCTTTTGCAGGACTGTTTTCCCAATAAACTTTTTTAAATTTCTAATTCCACCTCAACAACAGTCTGTAATGAGTGCTACTGTAATTGCAAGGTAAGTACAAGTTCTCTGTGCTAGGAAAAGGCAAGGAATACAGACTCCCATGGTCCTGGAAACATCTTGTGCTGACTTTGGGCCTGTAACAGGAATGTTCTGCCTCACCTTACCCAGGCCTCCCCTCCTTTGCCTCCTACCAACTTCCAGGGACCTATCCATTAATTTTCTTGTTGAAATCCTATCCTACCCTCCTCTCCCTCCCCTCTTCCCCTTCTCTTTTCTCCTGAGTTGGGGTTTCCCTATTTGGTCCAGGCTGTCCTTACAGACACTATGTAGCCCAGTCTAGCCTCAAACTTATGATCCAGAATGCTAGCATTCCAACCAGATGCCACCATGCAGGGAACCATGGAGCTGACCTGGTCTAGCTGCCTTGAGAGGCATGACTCAAAGGATTTGCTCCTGGGGCACTGTGTGTCTTTCATTTCCTGAGAAACCAAGGTGCTCCCTTAGGCAGTAAAGCATTCATGCCACCTAGACACCAACCAAGAAACTCGACAGACTATTTACTTTAGACATTACTCTCATGTATCCTGCATAGCTTGCAAACATCACTGTATCCTGGCAACTCCCATGGCATTGCCCCTGATAACGACCACTATATTATGTTTCTGACAAGGGTATTGAAAAAAGTCGGACTACTTGCTAACCTTGTCTCAGCCTCAGTCTTGCCGTGGCCCTTCCGTCCTGTGTGTGGTCAAGATTCACTTCTTACTGGCTATACCAGTTAACCTTGCCCTGGTAAGGAAGCCTCACAACTTCTATCCTACAACAAGCTGTACTCTTTTATGCTTCCATTAGCACTGCAGCGAGTTTCCAAGTTCTCCATAGCCTCATCAGCACCAACAGCTGGCTTTTCATTGGACCTCTTACACAAAACAGTGTCTTTGATTCTGACTGGAGTATTTTATCTTCTTTGGAGAAATTTTTTCAAACCGTTTACATTCTTTAGAAATTGAAGTATGTGCCCTTATATTGTTGAGCTCTTTCTGTACTCTGGGTACAAGTCCTTCATCAGACACATGTTTTGAAAGCAATTTTTCCTCTGTGTACTGTTTTCATCATCTATATGTCATCATTTGAAACTCAAGTTTTTAATTGTTTGAAATCTCATCTGCCTATTTTTCTTTTGGTGCCCATGCTCAGATGTAAGAAACCACTACCTACAGGTCACAATAGTTTTCTCTGCTTGTAATTACAACTCCTGTATGTAAGTCTGTTCCATTTTCCTTTTTGAGACAGGGCCTCATTTGGCCCAGGCTGGCCTTGAACTTGGTCTACAGCCAAGGATGACTTTGAACTTTTGGTCCTCCTGCCTCCACCTACTGAGTGATGGTACTGCACATGCCAGATTTATTTGGTGCTGGGATCAAACCTAGGATTCTGCGCACACTAGGCAAGAGCTTTCACCTGAGCTATACCTCCCATACTGATAGTCGACTGAGATGTGTCTAGCTGTGAAGCTCTGAGTTAAGCTACTTGGCATTAAGTGGCCTATTTTAATGCTTTTCATAAAGCTATGGGGTGTCTGTCATTTTATCAAATGCCGCCATTCATTCTCTTCCTTTTTTCTGGGTTCCCACTGCTTGTATATTGCTACTATTAATGGGGCTCTGTAGGGTTTTGAATTCTGATAATTTCTCTTCACCTGTTGTTTTCTCTTGCTCTGAGTGGACACTTTCAATTGACATATATTCAACTTCTGAGTCTGTATTCTGTCACCACAAATCTGATGTTGAATTTAAGAAGTAAAATTTCATTCTAGTTGTCATATTTCTCAACTCCTAAATATCTGATTCTTCAAAAAACTTCTATTTATTGCTGTTCTTTCTTTGCCAAGACATTGTTTCCATTCATTTAGTCCTTACAAGTGGTTTGCTGTGGTTCTCTGAACACATTTATAGTAGTACGATCTAATGTGGAGTTTCCTTAGAGACAGTCTGTATTGACTGCTTTTACAAGGTCTGAGCCGTATTTCCCTGTTTTATATTCTGTGTGCCTTACAATTGCTATTAACAATTAGATACAATGTGCCAACTCTGGGAATCAGACCCCACGCCACTCTACCTACTGAATTCACTTATCTTGGTATTTGTTGCTGTATTCTAAAGTCCATCTCCATTCTGTGCACTTGCTGAAGCCTTTTGCTTGGTTACTTTATTGGTCTATAAATAGACAAGATTTCTTTTTCTTAAATATCTTGAGTCAGTTCTCTCAGCCTTTATCAGGGTTCTTTAGGTGTTGGGATGCATCATTTCACTGTTATGTTATGTTATGTTATGTTATGTTATGTTATGTTATGTTATGTTATGTTATGTTATATTATATTATATTCCAGCAGGCCTTTTTTTTTTTAAATACTTTTTTTTTTTTTTTTTTCCTCGAGACAGGGTTTCTCTGTGTAGCTTTGCGCCTTTCCTGGATCTCACTCTGTAGACCAGGCTGGCCTCGAACTCACAGAGATCCACCTGGCTCTGCCTCCCGAGTGCTGGGATTAAAGGCATGTGCCACCACCGCCCAGCCAGCAGGCTTTTTTATAAACTTTGTTGTAGCCTTCATGCCTGCTCAAGCAGAGGCTCCAGTT
The DNA here is from genome assembly GCF_949786415.1 of Peromyscus eremicus. Classification (NCBI taxonomy): domain Eukaryota; kingdom Metazoa; phylum Chordata; class Mammalia; order Rodentia; family Cricetidae; genus Peromyscus; species Peromyscus eremicus. The sequence goes on from NC_081432.1 coordinate 64,635,879, forward strand.
CACCCAGAGTTGAGAGACTATGCATGTCCCCAGCCTTCCCTGGACACAAACACAACACTGCTCACACATATGGCCTTCCAGAATACCCTGGAACTTTTGAAAACCCCCGCTGACATCCTATTCATATATTTAAGTCCTTTGTGGCTTTTGACCAGCCTCTGACTTTCTTGTTAATCTTTCAGGCAGCATCTATTTCCTCTAACTGGTACTGCTGCCTTGGGCAGTTGTGATGTTTAATGATGGCCAGCAATTATCTTCCATAGACACCTTATGATAGGGTCTCTTATTTAGCAAGCTCTGTACATGGTCAAATGAAGACAAATCTCATGAAAAGGGCCTTTCTGAAGAGTTGCTTACAGAAGAAAAAGAGGTAGTTCACTGGGACCCTGACTTTTAGGATAGCCCATATCCATTCTGTACCCTTGTAAAAGCTGTGAGGGTCTGGCTGTCTACTAAAGAGGTAGGTGGGAACAAACTAAGGTGCAAGTTAGACAGCTAGTTAGAGCCCACTGTTAGGGCATTGGCATTTTTCTTTTTTTCCTTGAATAAAGGCTTTTCAGATTGTTGTAAACCTTTGTTTAGATTCCAGGGATCTGAAAAGTTGATTGTGACTTGTTAGGGCCACTGTCCCTGGGCTCCTGCTGTGTTTACAGAGAAACTTTCAGCGGTCTCAGTGTCCTAAAAACTTTCCTCTGTGGCTTGCTTCTGGGCTTAACTTGTCTTGAAAAGCTGGCTGTCCTATATATAATAAAGCCCACCTTACTATTTTAATAGCTTGTAGAAAAAAGATTTTGAAATACCACTGACAATATTTTTGTTTTGACTTAACTATGTGGCAAGACACCGTGTTCTTTCTTTTAGTTCTTACAAAATGGTTTCCTGTAGTTCTCTGAACGCATTTATATAGTGAAGTCTGGTGTGGAACTTTCCTCAGTGTTTTGACTGCTTTTCCCCACATTTGAGCATGGTTTACTTTTTTTTCGAATTCTTGGACTTTATAAACATAATGAGACCAATACTTTAGGAAGCTGCTACTTCTATAAAGCAGATTTATATGAAACTAACATCTAAATTTATATGTGCATTTTAGTTTGTTTAGAATGTTTTGGTTTTGTGACAGTGTCTTGCTTTGAGACACTGTCTTGCTATGTAGGTACTCTGGTACTTACTACATACCTCAAACTTGTGGCAACCCTTCTGCCTCAGTTTCCAAAGTGCTAAAACTATAGTGTATGCTACCATGTTCTGCTATGAGCACATTTTAGATGTAGATAAGTGATTCTACATTGCCTTCTTTTAGACTTTTAAAAGTTTAAAACCCACTGAGAGTCTTTAATACCATGTCTTTGCAGAGATTGGATGTATTTTGTACATGTGTCAGAATATGTGTCATATATAACTGTATACTCTAACATTTATATATTCATATTCATGAAGGGTAGACTTTACTGTATTTTTTGAAGTCTCTTGGTAACTGGTAAGGCTGAGTATCTTTTATGGTATTTTTCAAGGGTCTATGAAGCCCTTATGTGAATTATCACTATTTATTCTGCCTTTTAAAACTGGTTTAAAGATGCCAATTCTGGAAATTGGCCCTGGGTATATGTCTTTTATTTATACGGATTCTGTCTTCATGCCCTGCTTAGGAAGATGTTTCTTAACTTTAAATGAATATGGGACATAATTTATGTATTTAATATAAAGCCTAGGTTTTCCTTTTTCCTTCACAAATTTCTTATTGCTCCTCTACTACTTAAACAGCTTTTACTGTCAAGAACTTCAAGCACGTCATTCAGAGCCTGATATCACAAAAGAAAATGGGGAAAAAAAAAGATTTACCTTTTGTAAGTTTATGTAACAGAATCTATCTGTACCATCAAAGCTTGGATCACCTACCTCTTGAGACCTTTTGGGGAGTGGCTTTTTAAAGGCATTATTTGGATTTTTCTGTTTGTTCATCTATTAAGATTTTATATTTTTGACTGAAGGCTATAGTCATCCTTAAAAAAGAAAACAAGCCATACATGCATATGGCAGTCAGAATTGTGTCTATTTCCTTTACTCCTAGAACCTATGATTGTGCAACCAATATGGCAAGAGATTTGACTGGTCTGATGAAGGTCAGTGACTCCATGGAGAGGACGTCTTGGGTTATTACTGCTGGGCAATCTAATCACAAGTCCGTAAAGCAAACGAGGAACGAGAAGAGCAACTCAGGGATGGAAGTTTCTTAGGTGTCCTTGAAGGAAAGAAGACAGCCGACGCACGCTGTATACTAAGAAATTAGACCAGGATCTGGAAACAGGGCACTCTCCGTAGTTGAGAGCAAGCAAGGGAATGGGACTTCCAATGTGGCAGATGCAGAAGGGGACAGACAGATTCTCCCCGGAGCCTCCTGACACCAGGGTTTTATCCTAGTGAGGCTTACGCCAGATTTCTGACGATTTAGTCACCAAACAGTATACCTGTATTGCTAAGTCACTAGATTTGTGGTAATTCTTTGTCATCAGAAGAAAACTTTGTTCAAATTTTCAACTTACGATTAAACAACCAAGCAAACTCACCTTTTTTATCTTTAGTTCTACAATTCTCATTTTGCATGTTCCAGGACTCTTCTTTTACTCATGCTTGAACACAATTACTGAGTACAGAATTATTTCACTGTTTTCAAAGATTTATTTTTTATTATTTATGTGTGCCTGTCTGCCTGTCTCGGTATGTACACACAGTCAAGGTACCCTAGGAACTAGAGACGTTGGCTCTCCTGAAGCTGGACTTACAGGCAGCTGTGAGTTGCTCCCCATGGGTGCTGGAAACCCATCTTTGCAGCCCTGCTTCATTCAACGCTTTCAGAGAACTACGTTTTGCTTTCACTGACATAATCTGATTTCTGTATTGTTAACCTTACTGTTATCCCCATTTATCCCTTTACTTTCTTTAGGTTCATGTAAATGCTCCTTTCCCCACCTTTTTGAAATATATGTATAAATAACTTACTTTACTGTCTTATTAATAATTACATTTCTTCTAAGTATCATTTGATCTTTCAGGTTGGCATTTGACATTTTAAAAGAAGCATTACCACTCCTAAATGCAATAATTTTTGCTCCTCATGTCCTTATTTATTCAAATCATCTAGAAGATTTATTTCCCTTTCCAAGTGGTGGAGTATGCAAGTGTAAAATAAAGAAGTACTTGGGAATGGGGAGAGCAACTGAGACTCCTGGAAGGAAGCCAAAGGCAAATGTGGATTGACTGACTAGTGCTTCATGATGTGGAGGGGTTGGAATGTTGCAGGTCCAGAGCATACTTATAATTTATTTTAGGCTTCTTTAGTCTCATAAACAGCCATTCCTTGGTCACCTCTATATCACACTTAATATCCTTAGACTAACAGACAAAAGCCTCTTGGGATGTATTAACTTAATAAAATCAGTTTCTACCAACCAAAAGTCTAAGCTCAGACAGCATCTGAGGCCCACTGACTGAGATTTCTCCACTTTGCCATAATTACCTACTTACTGTTCCCATCAATGCAGCCGAAAAGCACCTTGATTTATGACTTTCTTTGTTCTGTTACTATAAAGATTCTGGGGACCTGTATGCATGTCAGAGCATGGGATGTGAGGCGGCTTAGTCTATGTTCACTCACATTTGGCTCCAGAATAAACTCCCTCTTGTCCCTTTTGAGGTGAGCTGTGCTTTTGTGTCAACAAGAGGGAGGTGGATCTGCTGGCAGACCTGAATTCTTATCTGGGTCAGTGTCTACTTTACCATCCCATCTGATCCTAATTCAAACAATTTTCCTGTAAAACTTTAAAAACAAACAAAAAAACAAACAAATAACCAACACCCCCCGACACATTCCCAGCTCCTTAGTTTTACCACTGAGAACTGTGTTGGTACTTGACGGTCATCTTATAAATAAACCTCCTTTTCGGTTCCTTTCTGGAAACCTTCAGTTTCCATCTCATCTAAGTTCCTCCAAGTTCTCTGAGGGGCTTCCAGGGAAGGACAGGTCTTATTTTCATCCTGCCTGTTAAATTGTTTTCAATCTCCATGCCAGTAGCTTCTTTAGCTATGGGAAATGTCTTTATTGCCCCTTTGATTATTAACTCTACTTATGTTCTTTAGTCTCTCAATACTTGACATTATAGTTCAAATTCTTAGTTAATCTAAATTCCAGATAGAATAATTTAAATTTTATTTTACCCTTAGAACAAGTTAGTATTTGTGGATTATTATAGCTTCTCATTTTCTTTCAAAATGGAAGAGTTGTGAACAGTTATATCTATCATATTTTGTAAAATGTTAGTTGCCTGGGATATTTTCAGAAAGAAGGCACACAGTATGCATTACATAACCATGCATATTTAATCCATTCAGAAGAAATGTGTGGCATATAAGTAAAATTTCATTATAATCTATTGGGACTTTGTTCCATTTAAAGAAAATTACAACAATATCGAAGAACAAAATCTTATTAAGCTATCCCATTTTGTATCAATCACTGTTTCCATGTTTAAATGATAATAAAACTAAGAAATCTTTTGACTCTAGAGTTTAAATATGTAAGAGTAGTGTGCATTTTCCTCCTACCTTTCCTACACTCATACTTCTCAAGTTAGCTTACCTAAGTAACAAGATGTCAGAAAAACGAACAACATATTGTACAGACATTGTGAATATAACTTGACTGTGGTACATATGATTCCATCCAATCCTAATGACTCAATGAGGTGCTTATAGAAGAGAAGATTGAGGCCCAGGAAGTTTAATTCATTAGCTCAAGGACCCAAGGACGTGTGTGTGTGTGTGTGTGTGTGTGTGTGTGTGTGTGTGTGTGTGTTAGAAGAGTTAAGTTTCTGAATCCTGGATGTCACATAAAAACTCTGTACAAATTACCTTCCTCCTTAACTATGCAAATTAGCTTGACACTACTTTTGTTACCTTGGAAATGCCAACATCTAGACCTCAAGAAGGCCGTCACTGCATTGCCTTTCCTCCCAAGATCTTCTGGAAATGTCTCTGCACCAGCAGTCTTGCCTTGGGCTCAAGGGTTTTTAGAAAGAACAGACACACTGGCATGGCATGCTGAGTAAATCCCCAGTCCTCACTCGGCCAAGGGCTAGGTATTCTCAGCATGTCTGTGACCCGTAGGCTACATGGTGGTTTCACAGCTGTATGGACCAGGTGTACTACATTAGACAGGAAGCATGCTGCTGGAGTGCCCTGAAATCCAGGCTACATTCTTCTCATCAAGTTAGATCCTCCGGAGTGGGCTTTGTCTGCATAGAAGTGTTTTGTTCTAACTTCACATAAAGGCATTAAAAACACAGCTAATGGCTGTGTCTCTTGGACTCCAGGTCAGTGAAGTTATTTGTCAAGAATCTCTCAGGAGCCTTGGCTTGCAAATGCCTTGGAAGGAAGGTCAGAGGATGAAGAAATAGTTTATCTTAAGTTGCTGATATGTTTTTTGGATATATTTTTGTGAGTTTCTTTCCTCAACAACTCATTGAGATGAACAGGAGCTAGAATATATTCTTAAGCAGACAGGCTGAATACCATAGACCTGACTCCAGACGTAGGAGACAAACACACAAAAGCAATAAGGTCGAGGGACATTCAGGGACCGTGGTGGCAAGGACAGCCAAACGGGGAGTGAAAGCGACACACTAGGAGCATCTGGCCTTGGTGTGACTTTATGCAGTGGCCAGGACAACACTGGAGGCATTCGTTCCCTGTCCTAGCACAGCTTGCTGCCTTGTGCAGCTGAGTGACACAGAAGGCAAGAGGCTGATCTGTGCTCATTAAAGACATATGTCTTAATTCCAGGGAGTCAATGGAAGCAGCTTATACTTGAAGAAGACCCTGGGAGCACTGTTGAATTGGGTACAGTTTACAAAAGAAAAAAAAAGGTGTCTAGAATATCAGAACAATTAAATATAGAAGCGTTGGTTTATTGCAATTTTCCTTGTGACTAGTTATGCTAAAACACCATGACCAAGTAATGTACCAGCAAAGCAATTGTTTCAATTTAGTGGTTCTGGTCTCTTCTTAATCATAACAATTCTTCAGCTCCAGTGGGCCAGAATCCTGGATTCTTAACTCAAAAAATCACACAATTGGCCCTGATAAGAGTCTTTGTTCCCTCTGAAACATCACAAGCTAGGCCTCTACTGCCTGCACTGCTCTTACTAACGCCTTTCAAGTTTCCACAACAGCAGCTCATTAAGCTGTGAGCACTCTGTGGCTTTTCCAGCCTAGTTCTACAGTCCTTCTTAAATCCTCCCCAAAACATGGTTAAGTTTGTCAAAGCAATAACCGGACCTGGTACCAATTTCTGTCTTAGTTAGGGTTTCTATTGCTGTAATAAAACATCATGACCAAAAGCAACTTGAGGAGGAAGGACTTTATTTCAGCTTATAACTCATATTCCATCACTGATGGAAGTCAGAATGGGAACTCAAGTTAGGAATCTGGAGGCAGGAACCGAAGCAGAAGCCATGGAGGAATGCTGCTTACTGGCTTGCTCAGCTGCTTTCTTATACCACTCAGGACTACTGCCCAGGGATGGCAGCTGTGCCCCTACCATGGGCTGGGCCTACCTACATCAATCTTCAATCAAGAAAATGTACTACAAACTTGCCTACAGGTAATCTGTTGCAAGCATTTTCTCACATAAAAAGGTTCCTTTTCCCACATAACTTTTTTTGTCAAGCTGATAAAAACAAAACAAAAACAACGCCCCCACCCCGACACCCACTGCCAAATCAACCAGCCAAACAAACAAAAAACTCAACCAAGACACTCACTTAGTTTTGGAACAAGTATTCCATAAAATCACATTTTCAAGCTAAGATATGTGCTTGTCTTATAACAATTATTCTGCACACAGTGGAACTGTTTGTCTTCCTCGGGCCCACCACTCATCACTCTCAACAGCAGCTAGAGTAGTTGACAGAGCATCTTGTTTTAAAATCTCATCTCTTCTGTTGCTCCCGAGAGGAGCTGCCTCTTATGTTTTTGTGTTCTACCCTAGTTGACTGGGCCTCCTCCTTCTTACCACCTGCACTTGGACATTTCTGTAACACTTTCTTCTTGATGGTCTTCAAGGGAAGTCATCCACTGACAAGTGAGCTCTTAACAAATTACTGTGACTCCCACCTTCCTCCCCAGTTTTTCCTCTAGAAGCAACCATAGGAAGCCTAGTGATGGCTACTCTGGGGGAGATGGACTGGCAGGAGGGTTGGCAGAAGAAATGGAGGGCCTTTCCCATGTCTGCATTTAACACTGTTAATTAACTGGAATTGCTGAATATCACATGTGTTTTGGTTTGACTTTAAGACTATGAACAGTGGTTACCTGGCCAGGGAGATTTTCTCCTTTTAAATTTAAAATAAGTACTGTAATGGTACCTCTTTAGGTGTTACATATATGTATATGGTAATATACATGGCATAAATATATACAGAAATAAAAACTTAAAAGATATTTATGGTAATGAAAAATCTAAACCAATTAAAAGGAATATATGGAATTAAATCTTCAAAACACAAATTTCACAGTAGCAAGTGCTTTTTATTGTAATTTATAATGCAAAATATAAAAGAACACTTTCTAATAATTTTCTAAAAGTCATTTATTGCCTTAAATCATAAACCCATTTATATTCCTAGTTTTCTTTTAAAAACTCATACAACTACTATACTACTGTATGAAGTTAATGGTCATGGAGGGTTGGAAATTCACTTAGTTTCTTCATTTTCTTTATTACTTTACTGCTGTTCAGCACAGACAGAAATTGTCAAGTCTTCCTTTCACATTCTTCAGGAAGTATGCTAGGTCAACACAAGCGACTTATCTAGCTCAGGAGACACAAGGGTCCTCTCCTTGTCCTGCCCTCCCCAGGTTCATCATCACTGGTTAAGAATCCAGGTGTCATTGGGTGGCTGGAACCTCACATCAGATTGACACACTTTCTATCAGTGTGGGGGCAAGGGGAATTCTGAACACATTCAGAAAAAGAGCTAGTTCCCAATTGAGTCAGCTTGACTGGCCATCTAAAGCAAAAGTAATATCCAAGAAGCTGGTGACACGGTGGGAAACCATGGGACCAACAAAACCAGCTTGGCACAGAGCAGGTACTTAACAAATACTTGTTGGATAACCTTGAATAAATATCATTGAATACAGAATCTCAGTAAAAGAAAAAGAATGATGGACAGTACTTTAATGTGAATAGAATTTGTTTATTATATAGATATTTTAAAGTAACTGAAACACAGTATGGGTTTTAATTAATACTGTATTATTCCCATTTTTGCTGAATTTGGTGAAAGAATCTTTAAGTCAAAATTTCCATGTAACATATTCTCTTTATTTCACCAAAAAGGTACAAAGTAGCCGGGCGGTGGTGGCGCATGCCTTTAATCCCAGCACTCGGGAGGCAGAGTCAGGCGGATCTCTGTGAGTTCAAGGCCAGCCTGGTCTCCAAAGCAAGTTCCAGGAAAGGCGCAAAGCTACACAGAGAAACCCTGTCTCGAAAAACCAAAAAAAAAAAAAAAAAGGTGCAAAGTAAAAGATGAGTGGATCAATCTTAGACATTTATGTTTAAAATCCCAGGAAGTATTGAAAATGGATTACCTTTTTGTATTTCTTAAACCCAACACACGGCTAATATTAAAGTGTTCACTCGGATTGCAAACCACCACTCACTATTTATGGTGACTGGCTGCACTGGTTAAATTGTACAACAAAAGTTTTAATATGAAGGCAGTACTTATTTCAAAAACAGGTCATAAAAAAAGCCTTGTAAAAAAACAGGTTGTAATTTTTTAGGTAACATATGGGTAGTCATAGCATAGAAACAAATCTTAAGACAAATTTGTCAAATATTGTCACAGAGAACCTATCCAATAACGAAAATCCTTTCTGTGCAAGCTATCCTACAGAGCACATGGCAAAAGTGACCTCAAACATAGGCTGAATCTTATTTTGCAAAGAAAAAGTCAAGAGCCTGATGCCACCAAGCTAGGACCTGAGAGGAAACTTTTGTTTTACACAACAGTGCCACTCAGTGGCCAAACTATGGTAGTGGACCTAGACACTGAACTGAGGGTAAGGCCAGAAAAAAAGCTTTGGGTTTGGGAAAGGGTTGTGACACTAAAGGTAGTCTGGTGCTAGTGTAGCAAATGCCAACAAACGAGACAGACAGACAGACAGACAGACAGATGAGAGAGAGAGAGAGAGAGAGAGAGAGAGAGAGAGAGAGAGAGAGAGAGAGAGACAGAGAGAGAGAGAGACAGAGAGAGACAGAGAGAGAGAGAGCGAGCCAGTGAGTGAGCATGCTGTGACAACTGTACCTTGGAGGTCAGTTAGAGCCTGGACAGGAACAGAAAGCTGAGCACCGCTTCCTGTAACTATGTCGCCTGGATTTTATAAGAGAAAATAATTAGATATCATAAAAGGACAACAGAGAACCTTTTGTCTTTCATACTCAATGTTGTAATCATTTTATCAATTTCTAAAAATATAGAACAGGAAATACAGTGGAAACTTGAAAAACATGAAATATTTTAAAGTCAAAAATGTCATTAACAGGGTGTTTCCTATGGAGATTCTCCTGTGTTTTTACCAAAGGAAAAGCATACAGGCTTCTACTACACTAGGGACAGGAAACCTCAATGATGAAAAGGTTTTTTAGAGTAGATTTTATGTTGTAATAAATATTAGTGTGATTTTTATATATCTTTTTTAAAAAGACTTATTAAAATGAATTACACATAATTTATTAACAGGCATTCTTTTGAAATTGATTTCTTCCTATATCAGGAAATACTTTAAACTGAACTTTGAAGCAAATTCATAAGACCTAAGCAAGCTCTAACTTCACGTGACCCAAACTCACCACATGTATTTACAAATCATCTGGGAACCACACACCTTTAACTTGACGTCCGTTTATAGGGAATATTTCATTACAAACTGGAAGTAGAGTAAATGCTTGTAATAAAGCAGTGCTCAACTAAAGAAGAAACAGTTGTAAATACAGAAAGGAAACGGGGATAGGGAGAGCGGGCTTTAGTAACCTGGCCAGAAAGCCGAGGAGCACAAAGGGGAAGTCACCAAGAGTGGAGGCCCACAGATGTGGGACTTTCACTCCTTTCTTTCCAATCAGTAATGCCCTGGAGAGAGCAGTGTCTGAAGGCTATTTGGTGGATACTAAGCAAAAGAAATCAAGTCTTTTAAAAGGTACCAGATTTCCCAGGTGTAATCTTAACAAGCTTGCTTCTTTAGCTTTTCTACAATACACACATACACACATATATACACACATACACACATATTACTACTATATATACATTTACTAATATATAAAAATTACTAATTAATATACTATATACTATATATAATTTACTAATCAATATATGTATACCAGTATGTTAGTAAAAATTGACTTTTAAATTAAATAACATCCCTCAATGTTCTGGCCACTTAATACATGGTGATTTGTAGCATGATCACATAGTGTCATCACATAATTTTTATCAACTAAAAGAACATACAAATGTTCTCCTATAAAAAATAAAATTTGTTAGTAAGAATATATCCCAAAGAAGTGCTTAAAGTAGAAATGGTCACAATCTGTGTTTTCATAATATAGTTAACTAAATTGACTGATAAAGGGTGGCCTGATTTCTGACCATTTTCAAGTTTATACCAGCTACCCATTTTGCCATAAAGATTTTCAAAGATCTCTTGTTGCCTATGTAGACATGAATACTAATTTTAAGATAAATAGTACTAAGAAGATGAGGGAATAGCTCTGCCGCCTTTTGTTCAGTGGATACACAAACTACACCATGCATTTTAAGTTACATGTGCATAAATCTGGGAGACACAACTTCCCTTTACAATTTCAGATAACTAACCTATAAAGCCATAATGCTTTCATCTTTACAAACAGCCACACTATCTCTCTTCAGAGCATGAGGTGGATGGTTCTGTATAGTGTGGGACTCCAAACAGGCTGCTGTGTTCAAGAGTTGTCAGTGAGGACAGTGCAGCAGTGTCTGCCGGAAACTAGTATCAAGAGCCAAGGCTGGAGAAGTACTCTTCAATGTCAAGTTAATGATACGTTTGTTACCCAAAGCACCACAGGTTTTCTGCGCTTGCAGACTCCCTAAACATCAGTGCAGAACTACTGCTTGAGGTGAGAAAACAGTCAGAGCTTCAGGGTTTCTTTAAGATTTACAAGAAGGTGAATAGAGGAAGATCATAAGTTAAACTGCTCTTTTCTGTCTCTGTCAATGGTTCTCTTGGCCCTTTACTTCATTCAATCTTTTATATAACTGGCAACACTAGCAGGGATTTTTGCTGTTAAAATACAATGTAGTCAAGTTTTTGGGGTGGGTGGGTGCTGACATGAGAATAACGAGCCAGAAACAACAACAAGGGCAGTTCCTTTAGGCCCGGGTCAGTGACAACTGCTCACTCAGGTTCCAGCATGTTTGAAGCTCTGCTGTCTCCTCACAACTGGAGATCAGTTCTCACCAATTGTTCCATCTCCAGGCACTTCCTTTCTCACTTCTGTGATATTAATGCTTGACATTTCCTTTGAGATACAACTTTATATTTCTATCGTCATTTGGCTTGGTTTCTCAGAACATTTAAGCTAAAGCATTAAGAGATCCTCTGACTCATTTGCCTGCCGTCAGTTAGAATTACAACAGACTAAAGCTTGTTATCAAAGCAATATTGAAATCATATTTGTTTAGAACAATAAACAGTACAATTAGGAGATATATAAAATAACATTCATTTCCATTCTGGAAGTGGGCATGTCTCCTGGCATTAAAATACATTTTCAACATGTTAATGATTTGATGTCTCCTTTTCTTTAAATCATATGTGACAGTTCTACATTAAAAAGAGGGGAATGTAATTTTAAATGAGATGTTCTCATAGAAGGTAGGCTGAATACTCTAATCCACATTAAATACTAATCATATAAACTTTAATATTTCACATAGACAAAGAAATATAAAAACTAAATAACACGATGACAGCAATGGAGGACTTCAGATGTCCATGGAGTGGAACATGTCCATGGCCCATTAACTGGCATCACCAGGGGCTAAACTCTAATTTAAATTCCAATTTGTAAAACCTTCACAATAATTTTGTATGTGATATCCTTAAGCAAAGTATACAGTGTTAACTTTGTTTGTGCTGACATTACTCTTGTTAATGATACCACTAAGTATTGAACGCTGCTATTAACATAGGTATTCCTTTACGATATGAGTCAAGTTTCAGTCGGGATGGTCACAAACTGCTATGCTTCTGTGCAGTTTTTGTTATCGTGTTGCTATTTCCTGCTCCAGGGTACAGTCAAGATTCCACCAGTAAAAAGAAGTGTAGTTGTTTCTAATCTGCTATGAAAAGAGGGGCCCAGCATGGAAAAGAAGGGTGAAGGCTCTGAGTAAGACTGTACACGGTTCCCTGTGGGCAGAGTGCTCACGGGAGGGAGGCATTGGACAGCTGAAACCAGAGAGAACAGCAGGGGCACTCAGGGCAGGGCCTTCCTCACCAAATGAGGGACGTGGGCTCCACAGGCCCCGGTTTTCTCTGCTTTTCCACCCATTCTATGGCTGTCCCATGTGGTGCGTGGACTTGGATGCTTACTTTGGCTGCTTAAGGTTTTGTTTAGCTTTCCCCCTAAAGTTTCAGTTTGTACTCCTTAGCAGTGGAACAGGTGGATGAGATGAGAGACCACAGCTTTCCTCTAGTCACTGCCATGGTGCCGGATGCTGGGACTAGGACAGCCCGGGTTATGGTACATTCCCATCTCAGAGAACACAGTCAACTGATGAGTTCTATGCTGAGAAAGTTCATACCATCATTATAAGATGGGCATCTATATGACAAAAACATAAACCACACTGTGATAATATGTTGTCAAATACCTCATAAAATATACTTAATCAAGAAGAATACAATATCTAATCTCTAAGTTAAAAAGGATCACATACAACATAGTTTCAAAAGTTAAATGTTCATGGATTTCTGCTTCTGGGATGTTGTTTTCTCACAGGCTACACTTCAGGTTCTCTGGATTTACCCCTACCTTTGTTCAACTGGACCGGCATGCTTTCGGATTTCATCAGTCGCTGCTGCTGCTGCTGCTGCTGCTGCTGCTGCTGCTGCTGCTGCTGCAGCACATGATACCTTGGAGCTTCTTCGGAGGTTCTGGTGGGGATGGCGGCCGAGAAAGAGCTGCTGCTGTGGCTCCCAGGTACAGGACCCCCCATACTTCCTGGAGCCGAAGCTGGGGAAATCAACTTTCTTCCAAAGTTGATCAGGCTGTTGGAGACCTTATGTATATTCAGGGGAGCACCTCTGGCATTGGTCCTTTGAGATGAAAAAGAGAAAAATCAGATGAAGTAGGAAAACAGTATTTAACTTGGAGGATAATGCTATTTCACGTATTCCACTGGAATAAAAACAACTTGTCTAACGTTGAAGAAGGCTGTTCACTAAATCATCTGTGCAAAGAAGTACAGGCTTAACGTGACCACAGACTAGTAATGTGGCTTACTGAGAATGAGTCCCATCATCCCTTCCCTCCACAGGGCACACTATGTGATAACACTGCCAGTTTCTAAGGTTGCAACTGCCCAAGCAGACACACGTCTACCCCTGGATATTCTTGTTAAAAAGAAGTATGTGTTAGCCCGACTTTCTTGCTGAAATAGAATACTCCACTTAGCAACTTAGGGAAGAGGGGTAGGGCAGAAAGGGGGAACTAGGACACAGGAAGGAAAAAAAGCCCTTTGCCCTAGAGCCTGCTTGATGCCTCCAGCCAGCTAAGCAGCAAGGACTCACACCATTTGCTCAGCAGCTTTCTCGTCCTCCTAACGATAAACCTGTAATTTTCTAGGAATTTCACCAGAAACCCCTGTACAGCCCCAGCGGCTCCTGATTTTACTTTATCAGATGATAATCCCATCCAATGCATCTCTGCAGCCACATATAACTCATCTGCCAAACACAGACAGGGTAGAAAGGAAGTTTCACACAAGCTTTTGAGATGTAATGTGAGAGCCACCAACATAGTATATCTGGCTAATGCTGAGACTCTTAATTACAGCTCTCCCTTTGCAAACTCGTGCTCTACCCTTGGGCATGCCTCATTCTTTTCCAGAGTGGCTCTTTTTCTCTTTACCATCCTGCTTAAATCTGCACCACAATGTCTTTCAACAAACCAGGACTCTTTTTTGAGAAGCCCCATCCATACTCTGAGGTGTAACTTTCTTTCCAAGTGCCACTTTACCTTACTTCTTATCTTTGGACTTAAAGTCTATACGAAAATATCTCTCTCTCTCTCTCTCTCTCTCTCTCTCTCTCTCTCTCTCTCTCTCTCTCTCTCTCTGGTTTTCGAGACAGCGTTTCTCTGTGTAGCTTTGCGCCTTTCCTGGAACTCACTCTGTAGCCCAGGCTGACCTCTAACTCACAGAGATCCACCTGGCTCTGCCTCCCGAGTGCTGAGATTAAAGGCGTGCGCCACCACCGCCCAGCGAAAATCTATCTTTTAATAAACTCCAACTACAGGCAAGAAACTCCTAAAAATTTGTTATCTCCAAAGATGAGTTACTTCCTACTTTTCATCATCTTCCAATTAGGCATCTCTGAGTGGTTAATACACTGAATAAGTCAGAGCCCTCATGATCCAGTTACCTCTTAATGGCTGGATACACCAGCTAGACACATGAAGCTTTTGAGGAGAATATTTTATATCCAAGCCACATTAATACAAAAAACCACGTAACTACGTATATGACTTAAAATCTGCTTTGTGGTATAAAGGAGACCTTCAAAGAGAGTTGGACATGTGCATTAAAGATCCACCAGCTAGTAGGTATCAGCCCCTACCTCTACCATTCTCCTCTCACACTAGCTTTCTTACCTTCCATGGTTTTCTAGGATCTGTGTTATAAATGTGTTTGGCAAAGAGAGAGCACCAAATGAGTATTTGTTATATGAACAATTACTTCCCAGATGATTCAGTTTTGTAGTGTACCTGAAGTCTGGTTATGATCATAAATGGTTTTAGTTGTAGGAGGTAGTGCAACTCCATGACAATACCTAAGTTTATATTTTTTACTTCTCAAATCATCAGTAGACACTTAGTCTCTTCTCACAAAAGTGAAAGGCATTTATTAGGTTTTAGTTACCTTGTCATTTCCTTCTCCCAGATCTACTGGGCAGCCCTTTTAAGCATCTCTCCTGTTCATATGGCAGCTATATGCTTGTGCTACTAGCTGTCACTCTGAAACAGAACCAATCTATAGTTCTGTAATAAAAAGGAAACACCACCATGTTTCTTCCTTCCATAAAGTTTTCTCTAATGGCACTAGCTAATGTTATGAGCTACGTACTGGAGGGCTTACATTGCATCAGAGGAGGACTAATGAAATTTAAAAGGGTTATAAAAGAAAATTTATTTACTTCTAACTCAATGCAGTATAAAAGTAATTTAATAAAATTAATTCAAATAATCCCTTTTGTATCAAGTTTCATATTTGTGGAATTGAGCTATTTAATGTTTTACCAAAATTTTGTTTAAAATGTTTCCTAGTGGAAGTAAGGTTATATAGTACTTAGGCACCACTTGCTTTTCGGCTTTTATTGGCTTCCTAATGACGCAGGACATACTCAATTTGCACACACCATAGTTTGCAAAAGAGAAGGTTCTTAGTCCATGTTTACTGAATAAAAACAATGAAATAAAAAGGACTCATCGATTCTAGACTAATGAGGTAGTCACCCCTGCTGCTGTTACTCAGCAGCCTGCTCACAAGCCTATTCCTAGTGCATGCCAGCACAAAGATGGCTGCCACATTCAGCTGCATTTCAGTCTTGCTTGTGTACAAATCAAGATCCATAATTCAAAGATATGAAGAAGTTTATAATGTTGTTACCCCTTTATATAAACAAAAATGTACTAGTCAAATTCCCATATTGCCAGTTGTGAAATTTATATGTTGATACAAGTACCAAGAAACAGCTACAGCATTATCAAGAGAGTGTGGTTAATGTACCTTCATTACTACTAATAACCACAAAAACATATAGATCAAGCTTGTGCTGAGAGATTTTTCTTTTCATCTGAATAGCTTTTAAAAAGAGATGAGTTTCTTTTTAAAATGTTTTTGTCTTTTTTAGAAACATACTCTTCTTGTACTATTCAAAACTTCTAGAAGCATATTTTCTTTTAAAAACAACTCTTGAAGGTGAGTGTTTTTAAGATGTAAGCAATAGCAAATCATGTACTTCTAGGAAAAGCATGTTTTCCATAGCTTGTTTTTCAGGCACGACAGTTTTTTACATCAAAGTTATTCAATTTAGTGCTGAATAAAGTAGTGATAGTCTTCACCTGAAGTAATAAATACCTTGCCACAGTACTAGAGGCTGTGAAGTGTACTACTCATGGGAATTAATGCAGTTGTTAGGTTTGAAGGACGGTGGGGGCATTAACAGCCAGAGGAATCTGGAATTAACAAGACCCCGAAGAACCAACCCCTTGAGACTGAGTCTCCACTAGTACTGTCTACTGTCAGGAAGGCAGCACACCATGAGGAAGGCTGTAGAGCAGGGCTGGGGGCTTAGACTCTGGGGCTGCCTTTTCAGCAGCTTGGGCACTTTCTGAAGAAACAAGAATCTCTCTGAAACACTCACATCATAATTCAGCCTTGACTGGACTATTCTGGGATCCCTTTTGCTCAGTTTCAGTGACTCTGGCTGCCTTTCCTACCCCGTCCCCCATTCCCCACTCAGTTGAAAGAGCTCTAGAATCTTCACCCCCTTAAGTGGCAGTCACGACCCACTTTCACCCAACTTCTAAAGCTTTTCTGAAGCTGTAAACAATAAACAACTCTTCCCCCTAATAAACAAACCAAAACTACCCTAAAAAAACCCCCAAAAGCCAAACAAAATTTGTTTACTGCAACAACTATAGTACAATTTTCTTATTCTTGTCTAGATTTTTGAAAGATTCATTTTCAATTTATTTTAAAGTATTTCCTTCCCCTGCATTCTGATCTACAGTTTTCTTATTATTTCTTTTTACTATGTTTCCTTCCCCAAGGATGAATGCTTGGTTTGTTCATTCAGTTGTTCATTTACTTATTCATTCTTCATTTTCTGTCTCTCCAATAACAGATTTTAAAGGTATATATTTGCATCTGATTATATTTCCACTCTCACTTTTCTTAAGTCTACTGACACAATTGTTACATACTATCTCAAAAGAGATAATAACTATTATGAATAAAAAGGTTAGCACTGATAAATTGATAGGTATAAGGTACACCCTGGAGCTTACCTAATTGGGTCTGAATAGTTTATAACATTGGTTAAACTAACAATAACATGTAATTAGCAACTATACATTAATCATAGGATATAAAAACATTAACCTTCCGAGTATACATCTATAGGAAATACTTCTCTTCTTGAGTGGTCGTCTTTCCCTTATTGTCTGGCCTCATGCACCGGAGCCATATGAATCATTCAATATGTAACCATAGCTTAAACTTACAGTCTTAGGAGTCAAGAAAAGAGCCTCTGGTTTAGGAGGACACACAAAAATGGAAGAGGACATACTTCTAATTTGCCCACTTACTGAGAATTTTTTTTTCTCTTCACTCTCTCCATAATTTGAGAATTGCCAAATACCTTCACAAAAAATTCAGGGTAGTTGCAGTTAATCATTTATCAAGAACTAACTGTTAGAGCCCAAAGGCAGGGGTAATGAAGTCAATAAAGCATAAGGAAAATGTGAGTCCATAAAAGACAACAGTAATATTTTTTAAAATGAAGGCACACATTAGATATAGAAAAGGAGGAGAGTTACTTTTTTTTTATTTAAAAAATATGTAGGCTGGGTGATGGTGGCTTTAATCCCAGCACTTGGGAGGCAGAGCATGGTAGATCTCTGAGTTTGAGGCCAGCTTGGTCTACAGAATGAGATCCAGGACAGCCAGAGCTACACAGAGAAACCCTGTCTCGAAAAACAAAAACAAACAAACAAACAAACAAAAGGTAAGATGTCTGTAATACTAACTTTTTAAATAGCTAAGAATGTGAAGTGGAAGTCTAGCTAAACAAAGATAGAATCTAGGTTCTTACGAGTAAGTTCTTCCCAACGCCCTACAGTTTTAATGTTATTCCTGCCCAAAATCTCTCCAAAATTGTACAAACCCAAGTGTTGATCATAAAAGTTACCTGAAAATTCAAAGACCAAAAACAACCAAAATGAGGAAAAAGAAGAAAGTTGAGAAGACAGCCTACCTAAAAGTTAACAGTTACTAAAATGTTCATAATGAAGTCCAGTGTCTTATAAGAGAAAGGGCAGAGTCTAGAAAGGAACTTAGATACATGTGGCAAACTAATTTTCAACCAAAAATCCAATTTAATTCAACGGGAAAAAGAAAAGCCTTTAAACAACCGGTACTCAAAAGTTGGATTTGCATGCGTGGTGGCTTGGAGGAGAATGGCCCCCATAGGCTCCTATATTTGAAAGCTTAGTCCCTTTTGGTAATGTTTGGGAAGGATTAGTAGGTGCAGTCTTGTTGGAGGAGGGCTGTCACTAGGGGTAGGTTTTGGCGTTTTAAAACCCCATACCAGGCCCAGTCTTGGCCTCTCTGCCTCATACTTGTGGATCAGGATGTGAGCTCTCAGCTACTACTACAGCGCCATGCCTGCCTGCCCGCTGCCACGCTTTCCACTACGATGGTCATGGACTCTGAGACTGTATGCAAGCCCTCAGTTAAATGCTTTTTTTAATAAGCTACCCTGGTCATGGTATCTCTTCATAGCAATAAAACAGTAACTAAGGCACTATGTAAAAAAAATAAACCTCAACTCTTACTTCACTCCATTTACAAAAACTAAACTGAAGTGAATTACAGACTTAAACACTAATAGCAGCAGCATACAACTTCTAGACAAACATAGATCTCTGTGGTACAGCATCATCTTAGCAGTTCTGGACTGTCCTAATACTGTCTGTTCCAACGGTATTCAGGATTGGCCTCTGACTGAATCCTGAATTCTAGAATATCACCTCTGAGCTTCTTGCCTGAAAGGAGGGTCTGAGAATACCTAGCCCTTTGGCCACACCAAACAGTTTGGAGTGATGGGTTTGTGGGAAAGACATGTTTTGTTGGCCCAGACCCTGTGACACACCTTATTCATACTCCCCCCCCCATTCCTCCCAGATCAATTCCTCCTCCCTACCTAGCCCCCATGTCAGAGGACCTCTAGAGAGATGGAGACTGAGTAGCTCAGGTTAGTCACTACTAGTATTCTCTGCCTACATGACTGGACCTCCAATAAAAACACTTAAGGTGGCACTAAGACTCGGCTGGTTCTCTAATGTATTGTCATACACTACTGCTGGAAGCTTGCATCTTTTTCCCCTAGGTTCCAACCTCTTACTCCTCCTGATTTTAATTTGTACTCCCTTTCTGTAATACATCATAAGCATGAGCATTACTAGATTCTCTACTAAATCACTGCATCTGGTGGATAGTGTTGGGAACCCCACAAGAGAAACCAGGGAAAACTCACTTCATCAAAATTAGTTTTTTTTCTGTTCATCAAAAACTACTACTATATAACCTGGAGTAACCATAGATATCAGGAAACAGTGTGAAGAAGGTGGTGAAAAGATTGTGAGAGCCAGAGGACTACAATATCTGCTACAAGATACTGTTTTCTTAAAAAAAAAAAAAAACACAACAACAAAAACCACAAGGTAGGTAAGACTCTCGGTTTTATGAAGACAATCCACAGTAAAGACTAAGTGCTCCAAGTCTCAGACTCTGCACACTTGAGAATGAGTGCTCCATGTCTCTCACACTCTGCACACTGTCCAGGTGTAGGTCTCTGTGTAATTATCATCTTCTGCAAGAAGGAGCTTCTCTGCTAACGGTTGAGAAATATGTCATCAGAAATAATTTTATTTCTATGTTCCTTTAGCAGAATAATTATAGTAGGTTTTCCCTTAGGCCCAACACCCAGTCTCAGGTTCCTGGCCACTTCAGCAATGTCAGGTATGGGTTCTACCTTATGGAGTGGGCCTTAAATACAATCTGTAAGTGGGTGGTTACTCCCCTAACATTTGTGCCACTATTAACAAGTATACTTTTCAGGCAGGTTGCTGTTATGGGCTACAGATTTTGAAGCTGGGTGATATTGATTATTATCCTTTTTTCCTCCAGTATCTTGAGAGGACCTTCCAACATTAGGTGGCTGTTGTTAAAATCCAGTGTCTTCCCCTCCTCCTAAGGTTCCAGTTACAAAGTAGGGCATGGTCCCACCAAAAGTTCACCCTGGGAACCAGTGAGTTTACTGGGTCTGCTTACAGAACACAGCCAAGGGGTTATTCGCAGGCATGTGGGTGACTCCACAGTAGCTACACTGGAAAATCTTCATGCAGCATGGAAGATGGCTTCCATACAGCCACATAGATTGAGCCCCTTCTTCTAGTGTTTTTTTTTTTTTTTTTCCTAGCCCTTCTCTAAAACCCCGAGGGCCTGAGCAATCAGGGCAGAACTGCATACAATTGGTTGGGAAGAATGGCTGGATACTCAAGTGAAGATCCCATGACTCTCTCCACTCCCTTATCTACAGGGAATGTCATCAGTCACCACACCAGCTGAGATGATGTTTGCAAGCAGACACAGCAGAACTCCTTAAGATGTAGGCCATTTGGCTTGGAGGATAGTGCTGTACAACAGTGGTGCAGTGTATTTAAAAACACAACTATGGAGTTTGTATTTAGTATAGGAAACAAACAGAAACATTCTCACAATCAATAAGCACATAAATAAATAGATATATATATATATATAGACAGATAAATACAATACTATTTTATGCAGTTTTGATATAAAAAGTACAGAAACAATAACCAAGGACAGAGAGTGAAGGGGTCCAGTACTGTATACAGACAGTGAGAAGGAATCTCTCTGAAGAGGAGGTATTTGAACAGAAACTGAGTAGTGTGCGCCATATGGACTCTTGAGAAGAACACCTCAGGCGTGGGGAAAAAACTAGGTCACGTGCATGAGGAGCAGAAAGCAGGCCATTATATTGCCTACATCCCAGTGAACATGTGTAATGAGGCCGGACAGACAGTAGACAGCAAGGTAGTATCTGCAGTGCAGAGCATGAGAAAGGTTTCGCTAGATTTTGTCTTAGGTGTTTTAAGGGGCTCTAAGAGGTGGATGGTATACTCCGACTTACAGAAATCTGGCTGCTGGGTAGAAAAGGGTCTGCAAAAAAAATGAGAGAAGCAGAAAGACTAGCAGGGAGCCAAATGGTGAGGTGAGCAATTTGTTGATCTGGTTGATATTGGCAGTACAGAGAGGAAAGTCATTTGTTACAGGACACAGTTTGAAGAGGATTTGCTGGTGGACTTCATGTGTGACATGAGACAGAACAGGAGTTAAAGACAGCTTTAAGTAAACTGGGTAGTACTACTTCCCATGATGGAATTCCACTTCTGTCTTGTTAACTGTCCTGCAGCATGGGCGTATGGGTTTATGGGTATGGAGGTAAAAATCAAGAATTCATTCTGAAAAGTGTTACATTTGAGTCTGTATACTGGAAATCTAAGGAAATAAATAAACGGTGGACTATGTGAGTCTAGAGAAGGGATAAAATTGAAGATATAAATTAGGGGCCTTAATGAGAAGCAAAGTCATGACCTAAACTGAGGTTCTATAGCGAATGAGTACAGACACCAAAGCCTGCAAGGGGCCCTGGTATTTAGAGGAAGAGAAGGAGGAAAAAGAGCATGGCATTGACAGAGAAGATCTTGTGCTTTTTAATGAACCATGTATGTTCTTTATTCATTAATAATTTGATACTTTGTCTGTTGCTAGAGTTTTCCTGCCTGGCCCACAGTCAGGACAAATCTCTCTCACCTACCAGTCCCACAGCCACTCAGACCTGACCAAGTAAACACAGAGACTTATATTGGTTACAAACTGTATGGCCATGGCAGGCTTCTTGCTAACTGTTCTTACAGCTTAAATTAATCCATTTCTATTAATCTATACCTTGCCACATGGTTCGTGGCTTACCGGCATCTTCACATGCTGTTTCTCATCGTGGCGGCTGGCAGTGTCTCTCTGACTCAGCCTTCCACTTCCCAGCTTTATTCTCCTCCTTGTCCCACCTACACTTCCTGCCTAGCCAATGGCCAATCAGTGTTTTATTTATTGACTAATCAGCAACACATCTGCCATACAGAACATCCCACAGCACTTCTCCTTTTTTTTTTTTTTCAAAAAGGAAGGTTTTAACCTTAACAAAGTAAAATTACATATAATTTGGGAATTTGGGCGTAGCTTCTCTTACTACTTCCTGCTGGAGGGGGGAGCTGTATCTTATGGGAACACAAAGAAAATTTTAGGATCATGGAGTAGTCCATGAGGGTGTATCGTCTGAGCCAGTTGCCTTCAAACCATTCTGGATGTTGGATCATCTGGGCCATGGTTTCATCAGAGACCTTTCAGGGGGTCTTGGCTGGTCAAACCTGATGTATCTTAATCTAGAACAAATCCATAGCCTCTGGCTTTCTGTGGGAACAAAAGCAGAGTCTCCTTTCCAAAGCAACATATCCTTATATCCAAATTTTGAAGTCAAGGTATCTTTAAAATATACATATTGGTTTAATTCAGCTTCATTTACAATCAAATATCTCTCTGCTGTTAAGAATCCCAAAGACAACACAATCCAGATTCTCTGTGTAATATTCATCTTTAGGTGACTTTTTTTTTAATATTAATTTTACTGTCTCTTTAAAGACTTTATTTTTTCAAACTATGTATTTGTTTATATAACTGTATATATCACCTTTTTTGTCCCTTTCAAGCCTATGTATATTTTACACACATTGTAAACTATTACATCTGAATCTGTCTTATTGTGAATCTATTGCTTTAAACTGCAGCAGCTGTGGCTGCTGGCTCTGCCCACCTCAGCTTCCCAACATGGCTACTTTACCGCCAGCTCTGGGAGCTATCCTGGGTCTATGCTTTTATCCAAGCAGCGTGTAGCTCAGAAACCTCTTTTTTTATTTTGTACTAGCAAAGGCTAAATCCACCATGCAGCTTAATGTGCCACTTGCAGAGGCCTCATTCCTGCCAAACTGCAGGTCGAGCGCACACGCTAGGAACCCACCAGTAGCTCAAACCCGCAGCTGCCGCTCATTTGAGAGAGACAATTAGGAACTGTTTTTAGCTCCGTTTTAGAATCTTTTTTCTCAGTTTTTAGGTGGAAACTATTGCCACCACGTTGGACGCCATTTGTCAGTTATATCTATGACAAACATTTTGTATTTTGTATTTGCCTTTTGATTCAGAGTATTATATTTTGAGTGCATCTACTCAAAAATATCCACTGCATTGGTGGCAAGAGGGATGGCTCAGTGGGCGAAGGTGCTTGACACCAAGCCTGACAACACTGTGGACAGACAGCACTGACTCTTGAGTTGTATTCTGTCCTCCACATGTTATCCGCGGCATGTGCACACTCTCATACATATATATATATACACATATAGACACAGACAATTGAATAGAAGCATGATAAACATTAAAAAAATGTTGCGCAGTTCAATTCATCAGTAATTTCTCCATTACTAGTTAAGGTTGTTGGTTAGAAAGGCAGGTTGTTCTTTATTTCTAGTTTCTTTGTAGCATGTCCTTTGGAATTTATTTTAATATGTTTTTGCCAACATCTCCATTGCCATCTATTAACTCCTTCCTAGTTCACTGGCCTCTGATATTTTCTATGTAATAAGAATGACATTTAAAAAGTACCCCATTTCAATTTTAAGCTTTAAAATTGCAAAAGAAGGGCTGTAGAGATGGCGCAGTGGTTAAGAGCACTCCTGCCCCGCCCAGAGGACCTTGGTTCAGTTCCCAGCACCAACATGATGGCTCACAACTGCCTCTAGGTCCATTTCTAGGGAGTCTCAAGTACTCTTCTGACCTCTGTGGGTACCTGCATAATGTGGTGCACCCAAACTCACACAGGCACACATAGATACACAAAAATAAATAATAAATCTAAAAAACCCCTAAAATTTCAAAAGAGATGATGAAAAATCTTTCTCCGAACCATCAAATGATATAAGAACCTCAGTATGCTTACAAGGAAGTGTGTAAAAAACATCAATATCCACACAAGAGAAATTCAAGGACAGCAGGCTAAATCGGTAAAATAGAACCATGAAGGGACAGAAAGGAAGGGTACACAGTACATTTCAGTTGTGACGTTGGAAATAGGGTATCAAAAAAGAAAAACAAACAAGCAAACAAACAAACATTGTGAGTACTTGTTGAGTGTTTTCCCTCTATCAGATCTTCCCAGGTGACATGAGTGGGTGAGTAATAGAAGTATCTGACCTCAGCTGGCTTAGGTTATCATGGGCAAAAAATGACAGATACCAAGAAGGATGATGACACTTTAAAACAGATGAATTCTCAAAAGGCAGTGGGACAGAAGACAAGGAGAAGACAGCCCAGCAATAGGGAGTGTCCTTTTGGAGGTGGTATTAGGCAGGGCTCTCCGGAGAGGGCTTGGCAAGGTAAGGTGGGAGGAGTGCTCAGCAGCAGAGGGACAAAGTGCAAACATCCAAGCTAAGGTAAGAATGAGAGGCCAGTGTGACTGTGGCGGAGGAGTGGAGAGAAGGGGAGGGAAGGAGATAATGGCACAAATCCCCACAAGACTGGATGATTGAAGGCAAAAGGAAAACTCTGGAAGCAGGTAAGTGGCAGCATAATATGAACCGCTGTAAACGGAGATTTCTTTGGCTGTTTTATGAAAGTAGTCTACTTGGCAAGAACCAGAAGGGTCTTCCGATAAAAAGACCTTATATAACAAATGAACCTAATACTCTTTTTTCTTTCAAACATACAAAATCTAAATACCTGGCATAAAGAAGAGGAAACTCAAGTGAATGATTAGTAAGATTCCTGAGGGCAGGAATTTGAGTATGAGTGTTATATAGGTACTTCTGGTGCCTAAAATAATCAGAGTCCAACATTCAATAAAATTTGTTGAATTAAATGAACTAGTTACTAGTTGTGAAACAAGACTTAGATGAAATGAACAAATATAACAGGGCTCCAGATAATTCTCAAGGGATATGGAACTCGTTTCATAATTACATTAAACTACGGGACAAACATTTCCATCAAGGCTGCGTAATTTTGTAGTAGCATTACACTGTTTTGACTGTTGTAATAAAAGGGTTCAGATTTCAATTTAAAAGTCAGTCTCTTTGTTGTACATTCCCCCAGCCCTTAAGCTACCAGTTCCGAAGTGGCAGTCATGTTAATACAGAACGCGCTGTATGTATGCACCTGATAAATGTATATTTAGGCTGCTGGAATTCTCAAGAAAAGTTAACACACTGGAAAATGAATAAGAAAAAAATTTGGACAACTTGGCAGCATTTGTCATTGCTAACATTGTTTTCTAGAGTAAACTCTGAAATTGCATTCTAATTTGAAATGATTCTGGTTTGACAAGTTAACTCTTGAGACATCTAAGTATAGTATTATGAAGAAACAGAACTGTTCATCAACCCTTTATGCCAAAGTTAATTTCTTTTAAAAGTACGATTTTAATGTTTTTTATTCCTACAGTGACCCTTAAGAGTTCTATGTACGCAATCACCGATCACACAAGATGCATTTATAAGCTTATTTTGTAGTTCTAAAGCCAATTGGGAAATGCAATTTTAATTTTGTTACTGAAATAATTTAAAAATATATCATAGAACTGCCTCTTTTCATTTAACAGTGAAGATCCAGAAAGAGATTATACCAAGTAGAAACTATTCAGGTTTATTAGTGTTAGAAAAATGAAGCTGATAACTTCAAAATGTATTCTTTTGGTATATTTAAAAAAATTCATAGTATGCATTCATTGTACACGATAATGTTAGAAAAGGACATTTTTCCACGCAAGTGTATGCTGTATGTTGAGTATATTCCCCCATACTCTCCTCTTCTCCCCTTTCCCAGCCTTTTTGTGGCTTAAAAAATTCAATTGTGTATACATGTTACATTTTCTTTATCCACCTCTATGTTGTTGGACAATTATGTTAGCTCCATAACTTAACTATTACAAATAGTTATATAATAAATACTGATAGGCAAGTATCTCTGTAACATGATGTTATGGAGCCCTGTAGACACATACTCAGGAGTGGTACAGGTGTGTCATGAGGTAGATGTAGTCTTAGTGTACTGAGGGCACTCCATATGGATTACTATAGTGCTTGTATTAATTCATATTACCACTGTTACAAAAATACGTTTTATAATGCCTTAAAGAACTTTGACAATTAATTTAACAAAGATTCATTACACACCAGCGTTAGCATGTTAAATCTAGAAAATAATCCTCAGGAAATACATAGAAGTTTCTGATGACTTCTGACACTGTTTGTGATTCATAACTACCGCCAATGGCAAGGGACTTACCGGCTTTTATTCATAAGGTCTGCTCCACGGGCCTTGTAGTAATCTAAATTGGGGTGGAACTGGTAAGTCACAGGCCTTGGATTTCTCTAAAGAAAAAGAAATACAGTAAGTTAAAATAAAAAGACAGAAATTACTAAAATGACCATTTTAATGTTCTATACATATATAATATATAATTGGTTCTTTCTTAGCTAATCAAAACTGCAAAAATCCAAACGTATTTTATTTTTAACCTGTGTTGTTGCTCAAACAGATCACTGCCATTAGATTGGTTTTTGATGCTTTAAGTCACTTTGAAATATAATTTTCAAAACTGAGATAAAATTATAGCAAAACTGTAGAGTTACTTGATCTGTAACACAAACATGAACAATCAAAAGGCCGAGGGACAGGTGTCCAGGAAAATGCACTTTGGAGGAAAAGTAAAAATAATCATGAACATCTGATGACCAGAAAACTAACTATGTCCACTAGATGGCACACTGAGTCCTCCTCCTAAAATGAATTCTTTTAGAACTAACAATTTCTAGGTCATCTAATCTTATTTATGAGTTCACTAAGTGCCCAGAATATGTCAACAATGGAAATATCAGGATGACCATTAAACTGACCAGAGTAAATTCACCAATGTACACTTCTTTTCATAAAAGCAAAAACTGCTTCTTTCTGCCATTTAATATTATTTACAGCCATGACAGGAATGTCCTTAAATCACTAGATTGGGTATGTCCATTTAAATTTTCAGCTACTTTTTAAACTATTAATTAGTTAAATGTACCAAGATCCTCACAGACAAATAAAAATTAAATATGCTTACACTTTACAAAAATCTTAATATATTTATGCCGTATTTTAAATGCGCAGCACAATGTCTAACATGTTAAATTGCATACATTCCCACTAAATGTTTTACAAACTTCTAAATGTTTTCTAATGTCCACCCAGGCATTTAATTTAGGTAACACCTAGGTCTTTAAAATAGAGCATGCACTCTTCTCTGAGAGATCTAGTTAGACACAGAATGGCTGAATTTTATCTTAGTAGAAAATTACCGATATGCTTAGATATCCCTTGGAGACATAATTCTGAAACACTGATATGCTTGCATGCTGGTGTTGGGTGGAGAGGGAATATAACTGTTAAGGTTCAATAGTTGGAGATTCATCAAAATAACAAGCTGTGTCTCACTAGCCATGACAGACAGACCTTTCCTCTTCTGGTGAGAGTATTTACGCAGCTCAACCGCTCGTATCTCTTCCAAGGCAACCCTAATCATCTGACAGAAATGACAATCCCGTGATTTAGCTATAGCTACTATCCCATTGGTTTGGTATTCAACATAGATTTGTAAAATAATCAGATCTGAATTGCCTTGATGAAGATAACGGGTGCTTCCATGACGACCATACTATTATGTCTAACTGCAACTTTTCTCTCTCTAGGAATTACATAGGTTACTCATGGTAGCTGATGACAACCTGGACCCAAGTATAATGGAAAAATAAAATAGAGGTTAAAGACCCTGGCAAACTGACAGTCCACTCATGATCTATTTTTAAAAGCAACTTCCACAAGACTATAATTCACGACTGATTCTGCTCCTTATTCTTTACCTGGAAAGCATTTTGTTTTTGCTAATATAACAGGCTTCTATTTTCTGACTTTTGACAAACTAATAAAGGATCATGCTACTTTTTGTCAGAAAATAATAAAGGAGCAATCCCATGGACCAGTTTCCTGAAACATCTTTATAAAGAAATGACAAACAATTCAAGACATGAAGTGCTGATCTATCAAAGCACTCAGGGCCATTATTAGTAACAAGATGTGACTCAGAACGGGGCTGAGTACTGCCTTTACCAAGACCCATTTAAATTCCTAGGAGACTTTCTAGAATCAAAGGGATAGTGTAAAGAACTGCAGTGCTGGGAACAGCATCAAGAAGTCAAAAGGAGACGTTGATATTGAATAACTACATATGAAATACCAAGAAAATAAAAAAGGAATTGCTGTTCAAAATTATTCAAAAGATTTCCTGTTAAGATGGTATTATTTCTAAAACATAAACACACACATACAAATAATCTGGACAAGCACTATGAAAAAATATAATGTGTGCCACAAGAGCAAAACTTAAAAATTAAAAATTATCTAACAGACACATTTAAACACACACACACACACACACACACACACACACACACACACACACACACACTAAACAAATGAAATTAAATGTAACTATGGAGAAATTTATTAAGGATATACTTTACATTCTTTCTTTATGGAAAGTCTTTGAAATCCAGTCTTTTATTTCATACTTAAGCCATATTTCCATTGAGACAGTCACACACTTCAAACACTGGATGCCACATGTGGCTTGTGTTCACTGACCTCACCGAAAATCACTGTGTGGCTGTAAACATCAGTATATAGACGTCAACAGTAAAAAGGACATGTTTTACATGTTAAAATTCTGCTGTAGTTTTGTATTTTACTTCTGTTTTTCCTTTTAATTAATTGTTAGTTTATGTGCTCTTAATATGTTTTTTTAAAGTCAAGACATTTTTGGAATACTCTCATATCTAAAAACAAAAGAGCAAACAAAAACTGAATAACCCAGACCCAGAAAGACAAATGTGTGCTCTCTCTCAGCTCATGTTCCTAGCTCCAAATCTTCAGATGTGAGTAAATGACCTGGAGTGACTGCAGAAACTAGGAATATGTAAATCCTAACCATTGTGGGGGTTGGGGGAGGAGCAACAGAGGGGAACAGCAGGGTTCAAGTGATCTGAAGGGTACATGGGAAAAGGAGAGATGAGGGAGGGGAGAAAAGAGGATAAAGTAAGAATGAAAAACTATAAGGAAGTATGCTCTTAACTGTCTACCTAAAAATACCTACAAAACATGTAAGTCTGTGTACAGTTACACACATATACTTTAAATGCAACTTTTCCATTTGGGCTGACAATGCTCTTCCCAAGAGCCATTAACTAGCTAACAAAACCCCAGCACCAGGAATGTAAAGTCCTCTTTTGGGTTGTTGGGTAGGGATGTCCAGGAGACTCTTCATACATGGTACACTGTTGTTACTGCCTTTGGTTGCCTCCCAGAGGTGGAAGGTAAGTCTCTCTTGCTTAAGGCACCATGCACTTTAGACAAATGACTCAGAGGCCCCAAGCTGGACCTGACCTGAAAGCCTCCTCATTGAGGACTAGGTTTCATGGTACCAGAAGCTTCCAAAGGAGAAAAACAGCTAATAGCCCTACCCAGCTATGATTGCTATTAAGCACAACAATGACCAGCATGGTGCCATAACCCTAAGGAGGCAGTAGTGGCATGCATACCTTAGTCATAACCAACAGCTCTCTAATTAGTCCAGCTCAACAAGAGGGAAACCATGTCTTGTACTAGAAGCCTAGCTAACTGCTCAACACTGGTGAATGACAGTTGTTGGAAGATCTATGACCAGCACTTTACTAAACCAACATAATACCTAACAACATTCTTACTATTTGTCCTTATATGCACAGGTAAGTGTAGTATATTTACCCATCAGCAAGAAAACTCTTTGCAACAGATGGAGACTATTACACAAACCTACAGTCTATTAAAAGGCAGAGCTGTGGAGCCCAGTCCCAAGTGATACATCTATAACACAACTCCTGTACCTAATGCTTAGGGATCATTGTGGAAGACTGTAAGAATCCAAGGAACAGAAGTTTTCTGTGAGACTGTCTCCTAAATGCCAGAGAAACTCTGACCATAGAGTCTCACCAACACTGGCTGTGTAAACATGACCTGAACAAGAGTGACACCAACAGACATGCTAATGTGAAAGGGGGAAAGTTCAGGAGGCTTCAACTTAGACACAGAACTACAGGAAACCAAGGAACGAAGAGAGCGGGAGAAATGGCCTTCCCCAGGGAAGAGCACAGGAATTAGTTACCCAATACCAAATGGTCAGCCCTGAAAATATACACATACAAGTAACATTATACGGCCTAAATAGATTACACTTATATATTTAGTAATACACACACACACACACACACACACACACACACACACACACACACACACACAGAGGTATGGGTAGGCTAGGATATGGGGAATCACATTAAAGTCTTGCAGACCAAATGACTTACAGAAGCAAAATTGAAGCAGTAGACATCAAAGTTTTAGAAGGAAAACCAAACCAATAAAGCTAAATTGTGCAGTGGGCTTGTGGCTTTTCAAAATACTTTTAGTATTTCAGCAAGGCCCCCAAACAACTTCCAAAAAGGCTCAGTTACAGGAATCAACTAAAGAGATAAAATCTATCAGTTACAGTTAGTTAGACCTCTTAGGTCTTCTCTGTGATAGTTACCTGCTCCCCAATGTAATTCTAGCCAAGGGAGCTGTCTCAGAAAACCAGGACTTTGAATGCTGAGCAACCAGCCCTGTGGTGCCTTTTGTAAATTAAATCTGTTTGTAATATGTAACGCTCCTCCTCTCTTGCCTACTCTACCTATGACAGCAACATTTCAATACTCAATACAAATATTTAAGTGCTAATCCATAGGAAGATTAACTAACTACAAGATAATGCAAGAAGTGCAGATAAGGGCTGGAGAGACGGCTCGGCGGTTAAGAGCACTGACTGCTCTTCCAGAGGTCCTGAGTTCAATTCCCAGCAATCACATGGCATCTCACAACCATCTACAATGAGATCTGGTGCCCTCTTCTGGCCTATAGGCAGAACACTGTATACGTAATAAATGAATAAATAAATAAATCTTAAAAAAAAAAAAGAAGTGCAGATAACTACCAGATGGTACACAACAATCATCCTTGTTCCGAGCCTGATAAAATCAAAGGAAGATGTATCACATCCATTTTGTATGTGGAAGAAGACTGTCTTATTATTAGATAGGAGTACATATATTTATAAATTTTTGAAAAGATATAAAATCATACGAGTTTTTGTTAGCTTATGAGATTTTAATAATTATAATGGTTACCTATAGTATGTCCAAAGTATTGCCATTTTATAGTTTATTGACCATGATTTTTTAAATTAAACTGAACTGAAAAAAGTTCCCATAGTATTCAACAACAACAACAAAAAAGGAGAACTTATGTTTGTAGCATATGTGTCTGGCATGAGGAAAATACCTGGCAAATGAATTACTCAGTTTTTTTTTCTCCTAATTTCTTGCTACCAATCCTTAATTTTTATAGCATGCCAGATTAGTAAAGGGGGAAAAATAAGGCTCTGAAGGAGAAACAGCACTGTAAAAATATGTAGAGTGTTTTTCTTTGATGAAAAATGAGACCTTTATTTTAGTGAATATATTATTGCTTCAATGTTAGGGGAAAGGCAACCATCATTAAAAAAATGAATTGCTCAGCTGTTTATAAGCAAAAAGCTCTAGGGGAATTTCTCAGGACTCTAAAGGCAAAGCTTTCCAGGGTTATACAAACATATGTTGCAGGTGTTTAGGATAGGAGGTGAGGGCGGGGAGGGGGTCTCAGCCATGGCAAAGGAGTTAGTTTAGTAATGCTGTGACTGACATACTCTTACCACATCCATGAGAGATGCCGTGGCGAGAGTGAGTGGAAACTGCAAAGCAGACACTTGCCCAACAACTGTCCTGCTGGTGTCAAGCACACACAGTTTTTCTATTGCAGTTTTATAGAAAGCAAACACACCAATTACAAACAAACAAAACCAAACTGAAGGTATTTTAGAGCTGGAACAAAGAACAGCCTGAAATGGTGATCACTATCCAAAAGAGATAAGGATGAAGTATTGTTGCTTTTATTTAAACAAATATTCCTAAGGAGACAGTTTGTTGTAATATCCCCTCTTTGGTTCACTAGGCAGCATTAGATTTATCATAATTCTCCTAAAGCCTAAGATATTTCTATATTAAAATGCTAATTGTGCCTTTTCTTTTGTCTGTAATTAAAGCTGGAGAATTCTGTGATCTGATATTCACTGATTGCTAGAGGGTTCACAGGTCTTACCATTCTGTCTCTTATTACTACACACTGCCCCATCATTAGCTACAAATACAGTGATCAAAAAGGCAGACATTAGAACCCCACACACTCACAGAGTTCGGTTTCACACACACACACACACACACACACACACACACACACACACACACACACACACTGATTATTAATTATTATCTGGACACTACTGTAAATGTCAGACTTTGTAACTTATCTCCTTCCCTGTCATTTATCCAGGACTTCAGTCTCATACATTACTTGTGATTGACCATAATACTCATTTTTTATAGTAGTGAAGTATATGCTGAGTAGTGAATCAAGACATACCTTCCCCATATAAGCAAATGGTCTTTTTGTAAAGTAAACAACAAACAAACAAAAACAGTCTATACTGTGAACTGATTTCAAATGCCTACTATACAATAAATTTATAGTACATCAAATTTTGAAAAATGTAGTTTTTTAAAAAAAACATTTGAAAATCTAAAAGGTATGAATATAATGCATTTGTTAAGTTAATAGAATTTCACCTAAGAAAATAAGGAACATAAAATTTTCTAATTTGGTAGTATGTTAGACTACTAACTCAGCAGCAAAATTAAAATGATCTCTTGCATATACTAATACTGCCTACATATTTTGATAGGAAGTGCCATTTTAGAAATAGAATATGAATATATTACGATTAGTGAGTATTAAAAAGTCTTTTTTTTTTTTTTTTTTTTTTTTTTTTTCCGAGACAGGGCTTCTCTGTGTTGTTTTGGTGCCTGTCCTGGATCTCGCTCTGTAGACCCAGCTGGCCTCGAACTCCCAGAGATCCTCCTGGCTCTGCCTCCCGAGTGCTGGAATTAAAGGCGTGCATCACCACTGCCCGACATATTAAAAGTCTTAGAGCAATTAATATAAACATTTAGGTAAAAGAGAAAGTTTAAAAACAAGAAAGCAAAACCAACATTAATTGGGCAAATATAGACACAAACCTATGAACCCATGCCAGCCTCATTTTCTACACCAACTAAAAGGAAACCCCTAGTGAGACATGCCCATCTCTCTCCTGGCCAGCCGAGGTCTCAGATGGTGAGAATCAGTTAAAGTACCTGTGCATTATGCACAACTCTGACTTCATACAACAGATACCAGAAAAAAATCATTTTTTCTTTTTTCTAACGTTCTTTGTTTTTGAGCTTAGCATGCAGATAGATGCCAGAGAACCATACTCCCCAAGACCACACCATACTTGATATTTATACATACGGACTGTAGCTAGAGTTTTCCTGCCTGTCCCACAGTCAGGACAAATCTCTGTCACTCGCCAGTCCCACAGCCGCTCAGACCCAACCAAGTAAACACAGAGACTTATATTGCTTACAAACTGTATGGCTGTGGCAGGCTTCTTGCTAACTGTTTTTATATCTTAAATTAATCCATTTCTATAAATCTATACCTTGCCATGTGGCTCATGGCTTACTGGCATCTTCACATGCTGCTTGTCATGGCGGCTGGCAGTGTCTCCTCCCATCTTCCTGATCTCTCAGTTCTCCTCTCTGTTAGTCCCACCTATACTTCCTGCCTGGCCACTGGCCAATCAGTGTTTTATTTATTGACCAATCAGAGCATTTGACATACAGACCATCCCACAGCAACGAACAGTAGGAGTTTCGCTGTTAAACTTTTCTTTTCCGTGACTACTGGGGCTCAGAGCATTCCCTGTAGGCAGGCCTGCTCTTTCCCTGCACCCAGCTCTTCCCTTCCTTTTCTTTGGTGTCCACTGAGCAGAGGGCAGGGCCTACTGCCGTGGTTTAAAGAGTCTGAAATTAATTTGTGTGTTTCTGAGAATGATTCTCTCCTTTCTAATAATTATTAAATTCAAATAAGAATAAAAACAGAATAATTTTAAGACTAATTTCAGGGTTTCTAGATTCTCACAAATGGATCTCAGGGGACTTGAGAACCTTAGTTTGAGAGACTAAGGCCCAATTTCTTCCCTATTAATTACGAAAGTAAAATAACTGAAGTCCTACACAATGAGACTTGGAAAAGGAACTGAGCTCAACCATGTGTTTGATGCAATTTTAAAATTATTTGGTTAGTTAAATTTCTTTTGTTTTTGAGATCATAATATGATTATATTTAATCCTTTCCCTTGCCTTCCTCCAAACCTTCCTGCGCGTACCCTTCCTTGTTCTCTTTCAAATTCATGGTCTCCTATCATTGTTATTCCGTGCATAAGTGTACATGAATACACACATTCCTAACATACCCCGCTCAGTCTGTACACCATCACTCTTACGCATGTCTTCAGGGCTGACTGTTTGGTCTTGAATAACCACCCAGTGTGCTCCTCCCTGGGGACTCTCTCTCCCTCTCAGCATCTCTTAGGAGCCTGCAGTTCTCTGTGTAGCTGCGACCCTGGCTTCCCTGTCCAGTCTGGCATGTCCACTGGTGTCATCTTTGCCAGCTCACGGTTAGGCAGTCGTGTTGGTGAGACTATGGTGAAGTTTCTGACATTACTAGGAGTCACACTCTCACAGCAAACTCCCTGAGCCTCTGGCTCTTAGAATCTTCCATCTTTTCTTCTGCAGTGTTCCCTATAACTTTTTTTTGACAGTTTTCTCAACTTTATATTTCATAGTGTTTACTGGAAAAAAAAAATCAGCATGTATTTTAAGATACAGTCATTCAACAGAGATGTAGTTATAGCTGCTATGGGTAGATAATTCTTTGACCATAGAAATTAGTGAAAAATAATAACTCTTTGGAAAGTTGTTGACATATGTATGGTTCATACTGAAGGAAAAAGAAGTGCTCTTTCTGACCTTAACAGTGATGGTGGTGAAACAGACAGAGTATAGATGGCTGAAAAGTAAACAGAAAAGACAGAGACAGTTTGAAGTCTTAGGTTAAAAATAAATAAGCAACACAGTGGTATTAGTAACTGAGATGTGGTTATTTTTAAAAACAAGGTGAAGCTGGGCATAGTGGCTCATAACCCCAGCACTGGAGTGGGTGAGGTAAGGACTGCCATGACTTTGAACTCAGCCTGGGCTGCGTTGAATAATGCAGGCTACAGATTGATACCATGTTTCAAAACAAAACAGCATAGATAATGTAGCATTTTCCCAATAGATCCCTATTAAAATAACATGCTCAGTTTTCATTCTAAGTTCCGAGAGATGTAGAAAATGGTGAACAAATATTGGAAGCATAAACTGATTACTAAAACATAAAACTGGAGGTTAAAAGCTGTAGACTTGGAGCTGAGATTTCTCTTCTCCAGAAAGAAATCTGACCTAATAATGAACAGCATTCTTCATCTTCCTGACCCCTCATACATGAGAACAACTACTAGTGTGTGTTAATAGAAGAGATCTAAAGCTAGAACTGGATTTGGTTCCTGGCTGTTCACTTACTGTCTTGTGTGACTTTGTCCAAATTACAAACGATTCAGAACATGATCTTTTACCTACAAAATGGTGCTAAGTTTGCCATGAAAATCTTGTGTCTATGAGGTACCATTTATAAATGGACTTGTATGGTATGGCTCACACTAGCTTAAGGCTCCTTTGTGGCATAATCTAGCTATTTATTTCTTTGAATTCAGTACTTAATAGGTGCTTCACAGATGAGCAGGTTTGTTTGTTTGGTTTGGTTTTTTGAAACGAGGTCTTACTGTATCTTCTCAAATAGTCTGGAACTCCCTGTGTAGATCAGGGCAAGCTTGAACTCAAAGAGGTCTGTCTGATTCTGCCTCTGGAATGCTGGGATTAAAAGTATGTGCTACCATGCCAAGCAGATTCTTAAACACCTGGATTTTGCAAAGTTCCCAGTCATATAATTAAGTAATGAAATCGTAAAATATATTACCGTGCTATTTTTTTGTGTAGTTGTACAGACAGTTTAAAGATATAGATATTATTTATCACTAAATAGGATAGTCTAGCCAAAGAAATCAAATTGTAATAGCTGGTTAGACCTCAGAGAATCCTTCCGTCACTGCACTGCCATTGATGAAAAATTGCCATTCCATTGGAGAAATCTTTCCTCAATCCCTTTGGAAGACAAAACCCCTGTACTGTTCCATGATAACATATAGCTCTATTCTTTTTTTTTTTTGAGACAGGGTTTCTCTGTGTAGTTTTGGTGCCTGTCCTGGATCTCGATCTACAGACCAGGCTGGACCTGAACTCACAGAGGTCTGCCTGGCTCTGCCTCCCGAGTGATGGGATTAAAGGTGTGCACCACCACCACCACCGGGCTATAGCTCCATTCTTAAGCACTTTTTGCAGACACAGCATTGCTGCATTTAATTATTTGATTCTACCATCCTATAGGATAAGATACTTAAGGGTAAATCATGGATGTTTCAGCACCACCATACCCTTGAAACACAATGTCTGACACAGAAAGTATTTAGAGGCAGACACATGAATGGTTGGTAAAAATGGGATGTTTCTTCCCATATCCTTTTCACTCTAGCTCTGCCCCCTCTTCCTTCTTCTTGGCTTGCTCTTCCTGCTCTTCTCCTAGAAATTAAACAACCACTCCCCCCTCCCATTTAATGATACATTTTTGGTTTTAAAATTATATCATCTTCTCATAGTTTTCTGATAATACTCCTAGTGAAGACCCAAACAAAATCTCATACCACATTGTGATGGCTATTCTTGGTTGTCAATTTGATTACATCTGGAATTAACTAAAAACAAACAAACAAACAAACAAAAATAGCGGGGCACACCTGTGAGGGGTTTTGCTTAACTTGAAGCAGGAAGATCCACTTCTAATCAGATCTTTGAGCTAATCTGGACCACACCTTCTGCTGGAAGCCTATATAAGGACATGGAAGAAAAAACCTTTTGCTCTTTGCCTGGTTGCTCTAGCCTCACTAGTAAATCCATTCTTTTATGGTCATAGAGCCTACTTCTTCAGGATTCTGGCATATACTGAAGACCAGCTGAGACATCCAGCCTCATGCACTGGATAACTAGTGGACTCTTGGACCTTCTGTTCATAGGCAGCCATTGTTGGATTAGCTGGACCACAGCCTGTCAGTCATTTTAATAAATCCCTATCTACATATATAGTCATTCTATAA
The DNA here is from genome assembly GCF_949786415.1 of Peromyscus eremicus. Classification (NCBI taxonomy): domain Eukaryota; kingdom Metazoa; phylum Chordata; class Mammalia; order Rodentia; family Cricetidae; genus Peromyscus; species Peromyscus eremicus. The sequence goes on from NC_081432.1 coordinate 64,673,559, forward strand.
ATTCTGTTACTCTAGAGAATCCTGACTAATACACACATAATCAAAGCCAGTCAATCCCATTCCCTCCAATTAAGACAAGTGAACTCTGTTGCTGATGTTGGCCTTCACAACACAAAGTATTATCTTACCTCCATTCAAAGTGCCCCTTAGTGAGATGGTCTAGCCAGCAGTGATGGCCTGATGTCATGCAAAGTTACTCACATGCTGGCTTCTTAGTGGGGTCCTCCCTGGATTTATTACTGAGCTTGTGATCATGACTATGTGTAATTGAGTGTAGTAAGTTAGAATTCTGTTTATCCAGACCAGCATTGAGAGCAACAGGAGAACATACCTATTGCCATCTAGCTTTTGGAGAGACTGTCTCTAAGATGGGTGTAATGGCATCATCTTGTAATCTTTGAAATACATGTCTTGTACCAAAGAAAGACTTGTACATGCTTTTAATAATGCCTTGTCTCTGAATCTTCTGTTCTGCAAAGCTGCCAAGCAAATGGCTGACTCTCATCCTGTTTCTCAATAGATCTTTTTTTAGAAGTTAGACTCTATATGGTGATTTGAATAAGATTGGCCCCATTAGGCTCATGTTTGAATATTTTGTCCCTAGTTTGTGAAACTTTCTAGACGTGGCCTTGTTAGAGGAAGTATGTCACTGGGGGTGACTTGTGCTGTTCGCAGTGTACTCTTGGCCTCCTGTTTACAGTGTGAGATGTGAGTTACTGGTTGTGCCTGATAATGTGCCTTTGCTCTTCCATGTAGACTCTAGTCCTCTGGAACTATAATTATGCCCAATTAAAAACTTTCTTTTTTAAGTTGTCTTGGTCACAGTGTTTTATCAAAGCAACAGAAAAATAACTAAGACACTCTGGAAAGCTCCTTGATTTATCTTGTTTATAGGTAATCATTGAGAATATGGATATCCCAGACACATTACTAGAGATAGGCTGCCATGGTCTAAACACGAGCCTGGCCCCTATGAACTTACATTCTGTATGGGAGGTAGGCATATGTACAACTAATCATAATACAGGGTAGGAAAAATACTTGAAAAATGTAGTATTAGTATATTATTCTTATAAAATAGTATGAGGGGAATAACATGGGAATTCTCAGGTTGTTTCATGTAAGAGTGGGCATCTGAACTAAGAATTAGAGGAATCCATTAAGCAGAGAAACTTGAATAGTCCACTCTAAGCTAAGGGAAGCTCACCAAAGGTTTTAGATACAGGGAATGTCCCTGAATAGTTGTGGGTAAAATGTAGGCTACTTTTGTATTACATGAGAAGTGTTGTAAAGGATTAACAGAACATCATGGAGAACTGTGAACTACATTCTCAGAAAATGGAACATTTTGCCAGTTTAAACTTGTTTGAGAATTGAAATCAGGCACAACTTTCTGGAATGTGATTCTAGGGGCATTCTTTGTGTGAATTAGTTAAGTAAAATTAGAAACTTGTGATAGTCAAAGATCTGTCTGACTGCTAGCTAAACCAGTTATGACACAGTTTAGTAAAATAACAGGTTCAACAATAATCATAGTTTCCTGCATACTTGTTTAACCTGTAATATTCATGATATAATTAGCACAAAAATGAAGGTGAAAAAAGTATATACTACTTTTCATCTGTTATATTTTTAAGTAACATTAAATGGGTAAATTTATTTAGTTAATGCAAGGAAGTACAAAAAAATTAGAAATAGGTCTTCTTATTACAGAAATAATACCATTGTTAAGGGGTGCAGGAGAGTAAAATAACCTATGGGGCAGATTTTAAGAGTGTATAAGGATGTGAAATATAGAGGATCCTATACCTTTCTTCTGCATCACTGTGTGATGTGTGTGTTGGGGGGGGTCATTTAACAAATCTTACATATTTCATTTTTTTGCAAATTTCACTGAAAGCTAATTTATACCCAATAAAATCCTCTCATTTTAAGGGTACAGTCCAGTGGGTTTCAGTCTATTAAAAAAGTTGTACAGCCATCACCACAATCTAACTTTCTCTTGGATTCCACCTACGTGTGGGATTGCTAAGTCTATGATACTGCATACTGGACACTTGAGGCTGTTTTCCAAAGTGGATATATCATTTTACATCCCTAGTAGCAATACAGAAAAATCAACTGGTCTCCATGCTTGCTCCACTCATTGCAGTTATCTTTCTGTAACATTACATATATTCTAATGTGCATCAAATGATTGTGATTTACATTTCCCTGGTGACCAGTTACACTCAACATTTTTCAAGTGCATTTGGGTCACTTGCTGATCTCTGGAGTAATATCTCTTTAGCTTATTTACCTAATTTGAATTGGGTTGCCTTTTTATTTTCAAATTGTAAATTCTTTCTATATCCTGGACATAAGACTTTTACAAGATAAATAATTGCTAATATGTTCTTGTCATCTATGGGTCATTTTTCCATTTTCTTAGAGATGCTTTGTAAAGTACAGATGTTTTTTAACTTATTCGTTCTTTTCTAACACTTTTGCTTTTCATATTATAACCCTGAATTATTGTCCAGCTCAAGATCACAAAGATTTATTCCCGAGTCTGTTTCTGAGAGGTTGGTGCTTTAGATTTTACTTTTGTCTGCACCTCAGTTCAAGTTTCCTATGTCATGAAGTTGAGACTCACATTCTCTCATGTGCATATGTTTATATAAGTCATTTCTTAAAAAGAATCTTCTTTCCCTTGTTGAACTGTTTGCTTCTCTGTCAAAATCAAGTAGCTATAAATGAAAATATTGATTCTGAACTCAATTCCAATGATTCAAAGACCTCAACATAAAACCAGATACACTAAACTTGACAGAAGATTAAGTGGGAAGTAGCCTTGAATGCATTGGCACAGGAGACAACTTCCTAAATAGAACACTGATAGCACAGGCACTAAAATCAACAATTAATAAATGGGAACTCGTGAAACAGAAAAGCTTCTGTAAGGCAAAAGGCACTGTCAAAAGGACAAAACAACAGCCTACAGAATGGGAAAAGATCTTCACCAACCCCACATCTGACAGAGGGCTAATCTCCAAAATATATAAAGAACTGAAGAAACTAGACATCAAAATACCAGACCCTGAATTAGCCATCTCCTGTAACCAGGCCAGGCTTCCAGTGGAGGAATTGAGACCCCAACCCAGCCACATAACCTTTGACCTACAATTTGTCCTGCCTACAAGATATGCTGGGGTAAAGGTGGCACAGAAATAATGTGAGTGGCCAACCAATGACTGGTCTAGCTTGAGACCCATGCCATGAGAGGAAGCCCACTCCTGACACTGTCCGAAGGGCCAGGAACCAGACAGTGAACAGCCTGGGCAGCCCAGAGACCTACAAAAGAACCAAACATGACTGGCCAAAAAAAAAAAAAAAAAGTCAATGAAATGATTGCTAATGATATTCTGCTGTACTCATAGATTGTTGCCTAGCCCAATTGTCATTAGAGAGGCTTCACTCAGAAACCAATAGAAACAGATGCAGAGACACCCACAACCAAACATCAGGTGGACTTTGGCAGGTCCTTGGAAGAGGGGGACAAAGGATATGGGAGCCAGAGGGGCCAAGGACACCACAAGAAAACCTATAGCATCAACTAACTTGGGCTCGTAGGGGACTCACAGAGACTGAACCAACCAGGGAGCCTGCATGGGACTGACCTAGGCCCTCTGCATGTGCGATACAGTTGTGTAGCTTTGTCATCTTGTGGGACTCCTAATAGTGGGAGCAGTGGCTGCTTCTGACTCTGTTACCTGCTTTTAGGACCTTTTTCCTCCTCCTGGGTTGCCTCATCCAGCCTTGATAAGAGAGGAGGTGCCTAGTCTTACCGCAACTTGATATGCCATGACTGGCTGATATACATGGGAGGCCTGCCCTTTTCTGAAGAGAAAGGGGGAGTGGATGTGGGCGGGGAGGAGGGAGATCCTGGGAGGAAAGGAGGGAGGAGAAAATGTGACTGAGCTGGGAAAAAGTAATTAATTAATTAAAAAAGATTGTTTCTGAACTCTCTCTCCATTTTCTTCCACTGTCTGTATATGGCTTTAATGTATATGCCACACCATCTTGATTATAGGTGTTTAAGCCAGGAAGTATGAGTTCATCAGCTCTCTTTCTCTTTCTCAAGATCATTTTTAGTTTTCTAAGTTGGGTTACATTTCCATATGAATGTTACAATTAGCTTTCTTAATTTCTGAAAACTTTTAAAATAATATTTACACAAAAAGGATTATATTTTATATGCTGTTACATTCATTACATGTTACCCCTTTTATTTAGCCACTCATTTCTCTCCTGAGTGTTTTAAGTGTCTCCCACAAACAAGAGGTCTGAAGTCTATGAAGAAGGCACCAATTAGGAAACAAAATGAATGGCCTCCTAAGACCACCATCACCTATTATGGTCGATGACTTAAGACCTTCTGGCACATGCTGTTTTTTTTTTTTTTTAAAATTATTAGTATTTATTTATTTATTTGAGACAGGGTTTCTCTTTGTAGTCTTGGCTGTATTGGAACTCACTGTGTAGACCAGTTACTCAGAGGTTCACCTGCCTCTGTCTCCCCAGTGCCGGGGTTAAAGGAGTGCACCACCACGGCCTGGCTCCTGGCCCATGTTTTTAATCAATATAAACTATGCAAACATTCCTCATGGTTTCCATGTTCCAACCAAAGGGATCTTAGCCAGCTAACCTGATTTTTTTAAAAAATGACTTCTAGAAAGAGTTGTTTCCTTAAAGTATTTTTAGCTGTAAACCAGGAAAGTTAACCATCTCCTTGAAAAAATAAAATAAGAGTTATAGGATAAGGAGGCCACAGCTACTAAGTCCCTTTGTTCTCAGACCCCACAGAGTGCCTGAGCTCTAGAGGTAGCACCCATCATTACAACAGAGCATGTTCTTGCCATTCTTACCTTTGCCTCACCTGTCATTCATTAAGTTGTGGCCCTGGATACTATCAGGACGAAACTCTTGTGTCACAATTCCTATATTCTATGCATTTACAACCACACAAGGAGCAGCCAGCCTCCAGCTAGTGTTGTTATTAAGCTGTGGCACTACTTATACATGCATGGGCAAAAACAACCTTTAGAAGAAGAGCTGAACTTTATGCATTAGAAAAGTCTTTAGGAGTTCTCTCCTGGATTCCTGACAGTTCTGACTGGTAATGGCCCATGCTACATTGGTTGTATGGTATTTTGACTACCACCTTGTATACATGAAGGGTTAATAAACTAGTACATTGGTAGCCATGACCTTCCAGGTTTCTGTGAAGAGGCTACAGCCTCCATATGGAATGTGGATAGAATTCATGATGTCTAAGAACTGGATCAGAAAAAAAAGTACATGTTCATTTTCACAATGCCCTTACTAAAATGTATATGTACTGTCAGGACCTGACACATGGTCCCCAGCAGGGGTTACAGGTATCTTTATTACATTATAGGTGATGATCTATCTTAAAACACCAGTAATGGTCAGAAAAGCCTCTGGGTCTTAATATTTCAAACAGTAATAATAATAATAATAAAAAATCACAAATCCGTTACAAACTTTCCCAATACTGGCACCATTTTTTTTTTTCAGTATAAGTGTTTCTTACAACTCTATAGGTTTTGTTTTATGTTTGGAGACACTGTTCTGAAAAGATCACCAAAGTCTCTAGAAAAAGAAATCAAATAGAAACATTATAAAAATCATTAAAAGGAAAAACACTTAAAGGAGTCCACCTGGGTTGTTGTAAGGTCCTCTTCTGGTTATAGAAAGGACAACAATTTTTACAATGTTTATGCAGTGGCAACAATGTTATAACTACAGTGTTGTTTTTTGTTTGTTTGTTTGTTTTTTGTTTGTTTGTTTGTTTTTTGTTTTCCGAGACAGGGTTTCTCTGTGTTGTTTTGGTGCCTGCCTTGGATCTTGCTCAGTAGACCAAGCTGGCCTTGAATTCACAAAGATCTGCCTGGCTCTGCCTCCCGAGTGCTGGGATTAAAAGCGTGCGCCACCACCGCCCGGCACTATGGTGGGTTTTTTTAAAAATAAAATGAGTAAAATTTTTAAGTACTAGCCCCAAATCTGAAACTGGAAATTCAGATACTTTGTAATTAAAAAAAAAAAAAAAAGTAAAAGTTAACACAAGTTAAAACAGAACACAGACCAAATTGGTCAAGAACAGGAACATTTTATATGTTTTTCTAGTAAGATCCTATGCAAAGGATAATTATAAGATTGCTTCACATCTAGTAGTTTTCGCCTATTAACAGCATTTGACACTGCCAAGAGAACCAAAAACTTACTAGGAAATTTTCTCTGAATATTCTCTCTTCAAAAAATGGAACTGGTCTCAAATTCTTACTGCACAATCTAAATGGCAATAAGTCTTTGTTGTAAGGATAACACTTCCGTGTACAACACAAATAAGAGCACCAAAAATGAAAATTACTTTGCTTATGTTTCTGTATTAGAATTTTATTTGCTAAAGGGTAAAAACAGCTTTTCAAAATTCACAGTTAACTTGAAACAATAGTTTTAAACCTTTATTCCTAGCCCTTAGTGCCTTCAGGAAGGAGAGAACATCTGGTTATTTAAAGAACACAATATGTTCACATTTTCTATGACTTTTGTTTCTAACAGGGTTTAATTTTTTTTTTTTTAAATTTGAACTACTAGCTAGAAAATGTTTTTAATCACTTCTTATTTTTTTCAGACTGCCCTCCTTCTATCCTTCTAACTTCATTTAGTGGATTATGTTTGGAAACCTGCTCACAAGTTCCAGTGCGAATGTGAATCAGAACCAGGGTCTGAACAGCTAAGTTCAGAATCTGCATTTCTATTACATTAACCAGATTCTTTGCTAAGTCATCTTAATTTCCTAACATCTGAAGGTAGAAAAAAGTTTTCAGGGAATTCTGACCCAGCAAATTAAGGAGTTAGATAGTATTTAAGGTCAAGTGGTAGGGTTAATTCATCATAAAAATGGCAGCTAAAATAGATCACTGGCTATAGTTTGTGTATATGTAGATACAAGTTCCATAAATATGCAGGTAAGTGAGTTTTATCTAGATTAGAATCAGTGTGGGGTCCTAGAAGAGACTTGGCCTTCGAAAGAGATAATTTCTTTACCAATCATATGTAGGACACAAAGTGAATTGATGAAAAACGATCAAGAATCATTCCTGACAAGTAACTGACAAAAGTAGGTTATGTATAGGTAAAATAGAAAGTGTTGGTCTGACTCAAACGGGAGGGAACATCCTCACTGAACCTGGAAATTGCTTGTTTTTGGAAAAGTAGAAAAAGGCCTCTTAGGAGGAAGGAAGTAGACACAAGGTCCAGAAGCTACTCTAGCTAGTTTATAGACAGTGTGTAGGCTTGTGGCCTTGACTCTTTCCCAAAGAGTCTACTGGAAAGAGGGAGACAAACTGCTCTGTGTCACTTCAAAGGTCTGCTATGAGGACTACATTAAAGCTCATCCAAGTGTTAGAAAACTACGAATTACAATTCTGCTATTATAGCTTACAGATCTATTATTTCAAACTGCTCAAATGAAAAATCTTTCCAAAGTAAAATCTACCCCATTCATTAAAAAAATTAGAGATTGGTGTCTCAAGCTGTATTTATAGGATATATTCTCAAGACAGCAATATCCATGAAGAAATTAAGGATGATAACGGAGCAAAGTGGTTTTCTGAAGGTGGGCAATGAATTACTAAGGAGTTTTTTGTTGATTTTTTTTTTTTTTGCTGATTTTTATTGAATCTGTCAGCAGCATGCACACTACTGTGACATGAAGTTAGAATAAAGAAAAGTACACTTCATGCTTCCTACTAGCTGACGTCACTCTGATTGCATATTTACTCTGATCTACTTACATGTTTCATTGTTACCATCAAAAATTTTTTTAGATCACTCTGATGTCTAGAGTTTTGGAGACGAGGGCAGAGGCATTAGCTATACTTTTCTTCCCATTTTCCCTTTAGCATAAATGGCCTATTCTGTGACTATAACTGACAGTCATGGCCTGAAAACTGTGCTCTTGTGGGCTTCTATGAAGTACACAGACTAGCAGGTTCTTCCACTTCTGCCGTTGTAGCACAGGGCTGGGTTATATTAATCCATTAGAAATCGGTTCTTTATAGGCAAATGATGATCTAGTTGGGTGGGTCTTCAGAGATAATTCTATTCAACTTCCAAATGTTACAAAAAAAAAATCAAAACTCAATAAACATGTTCCAAACTACTGAGCCTGATCTATGTCACTAACTCAGACTCCCATAGGCACACTACATTGCCAGGGTGGAAATGACCTCTTCGGAAATTTACAGAGTGATGTCAACAAGCCAGCCACGATAATCAATTCACTACACCTTGCTTTGATAGCCACCAGAAAAGCCCTTATGGGTAAAGAGCTTTCTTGACTTTCCCTGCAGATATCAATGTTTCACAAACTTGTTCATGTGAGTTTGTAAACACAGCTTCCCCTTCAGGCCCAGTTTCTTAAGGCTCAGAAACACCAGTTCTGGTCCCACCTTTTGAAATGGTTTTATTGGTAAGACTCTGAATGTAGAGATGAGTAGTTCCCTTTTTAAAGATATTCTATTACTTTTCTCCTTAAACCTGAATCTTAATTTTTAATGCTTGTACAATTTGTTTCATTATATCCTACTGAAACAAGAAGTACTCTACAAAAATCACATAATATGAAAGGGTAGTTAGATTCCATTAATAAACACTGATGGATTTAGTATAAAGAATTCTGAAATTGTGTGAGTGACTCCTAAAAAGATCACTATATTTACCAAAGGAAAATAACTAAGATTGTTAGGATACAATATTCATTTCTTTCTTCACTAAGCTAACCACATACAAATAGGGAATTCAGGCTCAATTTCACCTCAGTCACTTCACCTCAGAAGGGACTCCCAGCCACCTCCTCTTGAGGATGGTAAATATCCTGTGCCACTAGGGAGATGATACACTCACGGTGACTCCAGCCCCTGCCACCCAAGAACCACCTTCAGAAACAAGCTGCTAGATCAGCTGCTAGAATCTTCTAAAGCTACAGGAGGCTTGTTCCTAGGCTCACAAGTTGCACCAATACTAGCTGAATTGGGACCACTTCTGACTTCCCATTTGCACACCAAAACAACTTTCCCGAGACTGAACTCCAAGTACCATTCAACTGGTCCACAATCCTGACAAGCTAGGTTACCAGCAAACAAGGATCAAACACATACTCAGTAAAGGTGAGACCAGACATTTATACCAAGAAGCATCACCAGTGACTTAACTCCAGATGCCTAGGTCCCATCCCCCAAAGAAAAACAACATGAATAACCAGGACAATATATCTCCTCCAGAAATTAGTACCCTCATTATAATGTTCCCTGAATAAAGCAACTTAGTTGATACAAAAAATAATGATTTCAAAATGGCAATTATAATTATGTTTAAGGAACTCAAAAAAGATATGCATAAATACTAGAATGAAGACTATAAAACATAAACAGTGAATGAAATAAACAAAGCTATGAAAATAGAATTTAATAAACAGAATTCCTGCAAAAAAGAAAATCTGAAGTTACAACTGGAAATGAAAATATTAAGTCAATGAAATAAAAAAAAATAAATGGAAAGCCTCACCCATAGAATGGACCAATTGGAATAACAAACAAAGAATATGAAGGTTTGAAGACAAGGTAAAGAAAATGTATAAATCAGCCTAAAAAAATGTTGCATCTGGAAAAAAAAAAAAAACACCGGGAACAGAATATGGAGGAACACTGGTACACTATAAAAAGAACAAACACAATATGAATCATAGGTACAGAAGAAGGAGAAGAAACCCAGGTCAAAGGCATAGAAAATATTTTCAAGAAAATCATAGAAGAAAATTTCTCAAAAGAATATCTACCAAGGTATAAGAGTCATACAGAATACCAAGAAAACAGGAACAGAAATGAAATTCCATGTCACATGATAATCAAAACACTAACTGCACAGAACAAAGAAAGGGTATTCAAGCTGCTAGAGAGAACGATTCAAGGCGGGCTGATTAAAATAACACCTGCAGACTGCTTTGAACACCAGAACAGTCTGGACTGATGCTCTACACATTCTGAAAGATAACTTAGCAAAATTATCAGTTATAACAGAAGAAGAAGACTTTTCATCATAAAAACAGTTTTCTAGGAATTTATGTCCTTTAAGCCAACTCTATAGACAATACTGGATGGATGTTTTGGTCTGGAAAGAAAGTTATACAAACCTAAGAAGGTAAAGGGAATAAACAACTACAGAACAGTTCATCAAAAAAGGTCTAAGAAAATAACACCACCACAACAAAATAACCCCCAATATTAAGTCTCAATTTTTCAACAAAGAGACACATACTAACAGAATTCACAAGAAAAACAGGACACATCTTTTTGGTGCTTCCAAGAAACACACCTCACTACACCAACAGATACCACCTTCAGGTGAAAAGATAGAGGAAATATTTTTTGTCCAAGCAAATTGAACTAAGAAACAGCAAGTGTAGCTATTTTAATATCTGGCAAAATAGACTTTAAACAAAAACTAGTCAGGAGAGATAAGGAAGGATACTGCACATTCATTCAGGGAAAAAATGAACCAAGAGGATATTAAATTTCTAAACATTTATGCACCAATCAGGGGGTGCCCATTTTCATAAAAGAAATACTAATAGATATAAAACCACAGATTGACTCCAATCAGGTGATGGTAGGTAACTTCAATGCCCACTCTTTCCAACAGACAGGTCATTCAGACAAAAATAAAACAGAGAAAACTTGGAGTCAAATGACCCATAAATCTAACAGACATCTAGGAACATTGTACCCCCAAACTAAATATTGTACTTTCTTCACTGTAGCCCATGGAACTGTCTTCAAAACTGATCACCTATTACAACCTAGAGCAAGTCTCCACAAGTATAGGAAAGCTGAAATAATACCCTGCATTCTACCTGAGCACATCGGAACAGAGCTGGATGTCACCAGCAACAGAAATGACAGGAAGTGCACAAACTTCTGGAAACTGAGTAACACATTACTCAATGAAAATTAGGGCAAGGGAGAAATTAGGAAAAAAATTTAAAAATTCTTAGAATTAAATGAAAATGAAAGCACAACATACCAAAATATATGGGGCACAATGACAGCAGTTGTGCTGGCTGATTTAATGTCTATTTGACACAAGCTGGAGTCATTTTGGAAGAGGGAACCTCAATTGAGAAAATGTTCTCACCAGACTGGCCTGTAGGCAAGCCTGTAGTTCATGTTCTTGGTTGTGACAGGTGGGCCAAACTCAGGCCCTAGTGCGGATAAATCAGTCAACAGCACTCTTCAGTGGTCTCTGCTTCAGCTCCTGCCTCTGTAGTACCGCCTTCACTTCCTAACCTGTCTTCCCTGGATGCTTAACTACAAGCTATAAAATGAATAAATCCTTTCCTTCCCACACTGCTTTTCGTCATGGTGTTTTATCACAGCAATAGAAAGCTGACCAATACAGCAGTCCTGAGAGGAAACTTAATAGCACTAAGTAACTACATTAAAACTGAGATCTTGTTGGGCGGTGGTGGCACACGCCTTTAATAATCCCAGCACTCGGCAGGCAGAGGCAGGTAGATCTCTGTGAGTTCGAGGCCAGCCTGGACTACAGAGCGAGATCCAGGACAGGCACCAAAACAACACAGAGAAACCCTGTCTCGGAAAACCAAAAAAAAAAAAAAAAAAAAAAACACCCAAAAAAACTTGGACACTCAAGATGAACAGGCAGAGCTTTGGCAACAGAACTCACAGACAGACTGACTGACTCAGAGACAGTCTGACAACTGCCAACATGACTGTTGGGAGAGTTCCCAAAGAGCCAAAGGCTGTGATTACCATCCAATGCCTGGCATTCTGATACTTGCATTTGAAGCTTTCTCTCTTACTCTTCATCCAATATTTTTGTTTGGCTCAAAAACAGCAAGTATTCACAATTTTTTTTTAGATCATTAAATGTTCTTATTTTCAAGAAATACAACGTTAGTTGTAAAAGAGCACACTTTTTTTGTGTGAAGTATGAAGAAAATTTTGATGAATTGCTTTACACTCAAATAAAAAAAATCAGTGTTAAGGTATGTCTGAATTTTTATTAGGTTACTTGTAAGGTACAAAATAGGGTAATATATATATATATAGTATATATACACTATATACTATATATACATATATATTCATATCACAGTTCAGTGTTCCATTTTGTGATAAATTCATACAGGCCTACTCCTTAGTATAGCTCTTTTTTCCTTGATATTTATATGGCCCAGAAGCCCTACTTGAATAAGTCATCCCCTGTGAGGGGATCAAAAATAGTGAAGTCTGGCTGTAAGAAGCAGTTGTGTAACTATTTCCTTAAACTAACAGGAAGGCAGGAGGTGAATACAACCTGCTGAGGAACAGGAGCACAGGCTGGGTGCAGTTTCTCAGGACAACGCCCACAGAATTCACCTGCTAACATGCTGACCAATGACATATGTGAACTCTGGCTTACAACTTCTAACAATCTTCAGGAATACATAAGATGGAGAACTCCATTCTTCACACAACTTAAAATCTTCCCCAAGAAAGCTTACCTTTGGGTCTCTAAGGAACAGAGCTTTAAGAATCAGTGAGTGTATGTCCCCGATGAGTGGATAATGCATCAGAAGGCCAAGACAGGTCTGGTAGTTACTGGAAATCACTAAATAAGAGGGAAAAAGGATTCAGATACAATACTGTTTATATGATGAATATAAGAAAATAACAGAACCAAAGCAAGTGATGCAATAATTCAAGTGATCGGACTAAAGTCTGTCCTGAGAGGAGTTCTTCCTCAAATGCCCTCTGTATCAGTGCGTTTCAGCTACAATCTAACACACTAGTGCTCCCCGCAGGGTGTGGCAGGAGGAAGAGGCACAGACACACTCCTGGGGCTCTGCATCATAAACACATTCTTAGATGCTTGAATATCTATCGCTACATATTGCTACCTTTAGCTTTGCTGCTGAGAAATTAGTAACAAAAACCTTATAAGTGGGGAAGCAGTTAAAAATTCTAATAAAATAGTACTTACCTTGGTCACTATGCTTCATAATTTACATCATACTCATTCTTTTATATATGTATCACATAATTCAAAATTAAAAATACAATTTTCTACAATTATTGGTTTTTCTGAAAGTAAAAAGAAATTATTGGAGGAGAAAAGTAAAAAATCTTCCTTGATCAGCTTTTATTCTGCAGACTGTTTTCAAATTAACCATTATGGGTTCAATTAAACATCTCTTTTAAGACAGGTCTGTGTAAACTATCCTATTTCTTGGTAACCTATCTGTCACAGTAGTCACAGTTGGGCCCATGAATGACACTTGTTTTGTGAGCCAGTGATTGCTTCTGCAACACTGACTGTGAGGAAACTTTACAGTTACAACTTCCTATAGTTGTAACCAAATCTTGTTCATTAATAAATTACTTGAAAAATGTCCCACAGGAAAACAACTGTGATTTAAGGGAAATAAGACAAATAAAATGTTGATTGTAATCAGAAAAATCTTGATTCTTAGATTTTTTTTTTCCCTACTGCTGGATGCAAGAGGCCATGGGAATATACAGCAGGTGACAACTAGATGAGGACTCTCTGTTGGGGAGCCCCACCAGGCAAAGTCCGGGGGTCACTGGCTGTGGAAACTGGTTATTTTCTGTCTCTAACTTTCTCGTGTGCCACCACTTATCTTCCTAAAAAGAACAGCCGTGGTGTTCCAGCCCCATGGTAGTGTGTTTTACATCTTTCGGCGCACATACTACTGTGGATGGTCAGGAAGATGATTTCTGCTTAAACTGTATAATTCTAATAATACCAGAATATTTTTCATAACGGACACAGGAACACAACAGTCACAAAGACAGCTAATTTTAGATTTCAGAACAAATTCAAAACAGACTAGCTGAGACTATACAAAGATAAGTTCCCAGGCGTTTATTGCTAAATCAAGATCAGCACTGAAGCAACTTCGGTAGACGTACCCTCTGCAGTAATTCTCTTTCTGCACGTACCCCAACCACTCAAGGTTCAGCCAACTACTGTTATTGTTAAGTCCTGAATTTCAATGTCATTCTCTGTCTGCCAACATTCTCTGAATGCCAACCACTCAGGCTATGTGCTTGGCCAAGCTTTATTCACTGGCTAGTCAATGAGACCTTCCTAGCCTGAGAAAAACTGTGTGGCTTATCATGTGTTATGAGAATGGGTCAGACTCTGAAAATGTAACATATAATTGTCCAGAGTTTGGCTGTGGTAGGGAGAGTAAGGTGAGAGAGTGAGTGAGTAAACAGTGAGTGAATGATGTAGAAGAAGTGTGTGTGTGTGTGTGTGTGTGTGTGTGTGTGTGTGTGTGTGTGTGCACTGAAAGAGAGATGTGTGTGGAGATTTGTAACTGTGAGGAGACAAGGAAGATGAAGCTGTATAAAAAGAGGTGTGTATGTAGGGCAGAGATGTATGTGTAGAGGAGAGTGAATGAGTGAGAGAATGAATGAGTAAAGAGTGAGTGAATGATGTAGCGGTGTGTGAAGGAATGTGGCAGAGTAGAGAGAGGAAATGTGTATAGAAGAGAGATGTGGAGCTATATAAGAAAAGAGATGTAACTATATATAGAAATACATGGCTGTGCAGGAGAGAGATGTATGCATGTAAAGAGATACAGCTGTGTGGAGACAGAGAGACTGTCAGAGAGAGGACTTTTTAAGATGAAGTAAAAGCGCAAGTTACCACCAGAAAGTGTATGTGTTTCCTTATTTTTCCCCTTAAAGATAAAAGGTCTATCCCTCAAACAAGAATTTTTCCTAAGCCCTTGCTGCATTCGTGGGTTTTTTTGCATACCATGGGTAGCTGGAAAAGCTACTTCTCGAGGAATCTCTACACCATGCCCCTCCTGTGAGTACTATGGAAAGGAGACTAGATCGGGCAAAATGAATAATTATAAACTATGTAGGGAACTACTTTATCATCTTCACTTCCATTGCTGATCTGACAGCTTGTAATTTCACACATCTGGTTTCATTTGTAAAGCACTCACTTACCATACCTGCTCTCTCTCCAACTCCTATTTGTTCATTTCTCCATAGTCCCACTCAGCTCCCTGCTGTCATTTTTTCTCTAGAAATTAAAAAAGCTAGGACATCATGGTATAATGTTTTAATGTACAGTCTTCATTTAAAGTGAAGAAGTTAAAAAAACAGGTAATTAAGTGATCTGGTAATTCAAAAAGTTATTCTCTCAAATGCTCTATTGATACTCAATTTTAGTACCTGCCCAGGAAATAACTTTTACATATCTTGTAGGAGAGGCAGAGAGTTCCGTGGAATGTATTTTGGCTGCAGTGCTCAAATCTGAATCTGAGGGTCCTATCTGAGTCTTCCTTACAGTTGCCTAAAGTGACACTCAAGTCTGTTTGGCAACCTCTATAACATAAAGTTTAGTCTTCTAAACAACCATACAGTTTTAGAAAACTGATTGCATCATCCCATGCAATGACTCGTTAAGTGCCTGTTCTGAAATGGTCCCATGCTAAGCCAGAATATAGAGGTCAACAAGGAAGAAGTCCTTGTTCTGGAGACAATCCAAGGTGCAAAGCCAACGGCGATTCCACCAAGATGATGAATCCTAATGGCTTTGGGCAAGAACTAAGGCTTAGAACTTTATGTGCCTTATCTCATGTTATTATAAGCACAGGGTATTTTTCCTTGTACTACACATGCAAAGAATGATACTTTGAGAGGGTAAATCACTTGCTCAAATCACACAGTGATTCCTTGGTGTAGCATGATTTGAAATTCAAGATCTGTACTATCCATGTAGTTCTATAAAGCTGTTTTAAAAAAAATACCGCTTTGAAATCGAGTGACACAATGGATACAAATGTCAACACTAAGTCCTTTAACATCATTACTCGATACAGCAGGTTAGGTACCTGGAAGGTCAGCCTTACTGAGTCTGTAGAATAGCTGGGTACAACTGGACCTTATTTGGAAGGACCAGCACATAATACTGTCACCATGACTTGGAAGTTATGAGAATCTACAAAGTGTAGAAGGCATGACAACAATGTGTTAAGAAGAAGCTAACAACATTCGCTTGCATCTATTCACAGACATCTCACTGGATTAACATTTCCTGAGCATCTATTACATGCCAGATACTCAGACTATTGAGATACCAAAACTAAGGATGTAATAGCAGGTAAGCCTGAATCCTGTGCTTTCAACTAATACCATCTTCAAGTTACTACTGAAAAACTTGGACTTTTAGAGCACTTTTAATCTTCAATTACATTAAATTAAGTCCCCCTTGGGTAACTATGCCCAATTTAGGGTATGTAGAAAAACTATAGAAGCTTGTTTAAAAACAAGGTAGCAGGGATCTGACAACACTGAAGTTTAGATTTGCTCCATCTCTACCTGCTCCTTCCCTAGCTCTCATGTTCCTTCCTTCCTTTTTATAGTAGGTGGAGTTGAACCTAGGACCTCACAAATGCTAGGCAAACACTCTACCACTGAACTACACCCCCAGAGGTTTTGCTCGTTATAGGCAATTTTTGTTTAATATATAAAATGAATGCAGTACTGTTCCTATCCAATGCTTGTTTTACTAAAGCAGGTAGTAGTGACATGGCAAACACTGGTTATTTTTAACCTTCCCTGAATTAGCTCTTCTGATCGTCACTTCAATGTTGTGCTTTTAAAGCACAATGAAGCATAAACACAGTTTGTTCAAAGGCACTCACTATACTTTTTATTTATTTATTTTCCAGTTTTTTTTTGTTTATGTTTTTGCCATATCATTAACCAGCTTTGACCAGCCTGTCCTTAAAAATCACAGAAACCCTCATGTTTAGGCCTTTGGAGTGTTAGGATTAAAGGTATGCATCACCATACCTGGCCACAAAAAGGCTCTATCTGGGGTTGGGGATTTAGCTCAGTGGTAGAGTGCTTGCCTAGCAAGCGCAAGGCCCTGGGTTCGGTCCTCAGCTCCAAAGGAAAAAAAATAAGGCTCTTTCTGTATGCACATTGGTCTTGAAAAGCCACCAAGGGCTTTCCTGTCCAGAACTCTTGAACCTAAATCTCTTCTAATAGTATAAAGACTTCTTTGAGTAACTGCCAGTAACACCTAAGAAGCCCCTGTTACTTTTTTGTGTAGTTTCCCTGTCACCCTTGTGCCTGGCACCTGTGCAGTAAGTGTGACCCAGGCTGTCACCCTTGTGCCTGGCACCTGTGCAGTAAGTGTGACCCAGGCTGTCACCCTTGTGCCTGGCACCTGTGCAGTAATGTGACCCAGGGTATGACTCCTTGATGTTCTTGAGTGAACTCAGGGTTGGAGAGTCTCTCTCTTTGTGCCTCAGCAAATGACAAGGAAGAGTCTATCTAAGGGTTTCTATGCGAGTGGCACAGATGCTGGGGTACATCTGCCCTCCCTCCCTCAATGTCTCTAACAAGCAGTACCAGCTCCACATGGACTAAAGCTGACTGATCTGTCTCTACTTTTAAATGGCCCACAACTATTGCAAAGTGATCTGAAGGAATTGGTCTGTATAGTTTTCCAGGAGAAATAATAACAAAATGTAGTCAAATCAGTAAATATAAGCAGAGATGGGACTACATTGAGAAATCTGAAAGCAACATAAATAAATACATTATGTATAGCTCACTGTTGGCTACCTATAACTAACATTTACGAATATTTTTCTCCAAATTATTTAATTTTATATGGAGATACAATTTCTCAGAGTAACAAGGCAAATGGAAGATTACCAAAAAATGGAACAACTTCCTTTAATGTCCTTCAAATAAAAACAACAGCTATGCCCTCTCAGATACTAGCAGCATGACCAGAAACTTGCAATATACTGTATAGCCATCCCATAAGACCCCCACTCCCTGCTAAGAAAAGCAATCCGTCCATGCACTCCCTTCTACAGATGAAGACATGCATGGTGGTGCAAAGCAGACAACAATTTTCCCCAGGCCAAGGGCTCCTGAAAGTCAGTTGAGATGAAAGCCTTGGCTTTCACCAGTGTCTAATGTCTTCCTCCATTTTAGCAGACAGCATTATGACAAGGGTGTCTATATACAGAAGGAAAAGAAGATACATTGCAGATGGCTTCTAAAAACTGTGTTTCAACCTCAGAGAAGACACAAATAGACACTAAAACATGTCCTTAACATATAAGCCAGGTGCAGTAAGTATTTGGAAATGGGCATAAGTTTTTATACTTATATATGGATTTGGCATACAGAACAAATAATCAAAGGCTTCATATAAAATTAAAAACAATGGGGACTGGAGAGATGTCTCAGTAGTTAAGAGCACTTCCTGCTAGTGCAGTAGACTCCACTTTTATTCCCAGTGCCCACAGTAGGTGGCTTGCAAACACTTGTAACTCTAGCTCCATGGGATCTACTGCCTCTGGTCTCTGTACTCAGGTACACACACACACACACACATACAATTGGATAAGGAAACCTGAAGGCTCATTCATAATTCATTACACAATAATGCCAATATGTAAGTGCCTTGTAAGGCACCTGGCATGCAAAAGACATCCAATGAATGCTACACACTCTAAAAAAAATATTTATGAGGGCTTACCACATGCATAGAAAAAAAATACACAGCTGGAGCAAAAAAGTCTTCTATGATATAAAGACCTTAACCATTCCGACTTTTCTACTATAATATCATAATATACAAAATGGGATTTCAAATGAACCAGAAAACAAGGGTTCCTTTGCTGTTACTACTTTTCAAGTTTAATACAATTCAACAGAATTTACTCTAACTAGAGAACAGAGAAAAGCATGAGCTCTATATTCCAGAAGATCTGATTTAAAATGTGCAACACTGCCAACTGTAAGGCCCATCCAAATATGGAAGGTCAGGGCTTAGGGTGTGTGCACTGCCCAAGCAAAGCCAGCTAGTTCCAGGAGTGGCTCTGGTACCTGATAAAATTCTGATGTTGGTTAACTTCACATAGCTCATTTTTTTCTCCACCTTCCCTTTTAAAGATTTTATTTCTAAATTATGTTTAAGTGGCAAGTGTGTGTCTATAAGAATATACATGAGTATAGTTGTCTACAGAGTCCAGAAGAGGGCACTGGATCTCCTACAGGCAGATGGGAACCATTTATGGAGAGGAGGCAACTGAATTCCCATCCTCTGCAAGGGTAGTGGGTACTCTGAGCCACTGTTTCTCTATCTTCTTACTTCATTAGCCATTAAAAGAATAAAATGTTTTATTTCAAATACTGAGTTCAATCCTAAAAATAGTCTTAAATTTTTCTTCATATTCCACTGGAAGTGAAGAATAGTGTTTGCAGCAAAGAACATTGCTGGTAATGGTGTAAGGGTTGGGATAACTCCTTAAATAGAAATCTGAGGTGGGCAAGGGCTTCCACCAACACCTGGAGGCAAACAGAGGTGTAATGCTGAGTGGACACTGGGTGTTGAGGTGAAATGATGTGAAAGTATTACTGTACATGGTGGACATAGAGATGTCCTCCAGAAAGATGGGGACAAAGATAAACAAACTGTGGTACATACATCAGCAGCTAACAGTATTATTTAGCATTGGGGACTGAACCTGGCACCTTGTACATGTTAGGGAAGTGCAAACTAGAGGGACTTAAATGCATATTACTAAATTAAGCCATTCCGGAAAGTTCCACAATGTATTACCTTAGATATATGACATTCCAAAAAAAACAATGAAGACAGTACAAGGATCAAAAGTTTCTAAGACCTTTCAGGAGAGAGGGATGAATAGGCAGACCACACAGGAATTTTATGGTAGTAAAAATCCATGACTTCCTAATGGTGGAAATCTATATAGTGGCTAGACTATAAAAGGTCCATATAAAAAGGCTTGGTTTAACCAGGTGGTGGTGGTGCATGCCTTTAATCCCAGCACTTGGGAGGTAGAGACAAGTGGATCTCTGTGAGTTTGAGGCCAGCCTGGTCTACAGAGAGAATTCCAGGACAGTCAAGCCTTCACAGACTTCAAGGCTTTGTTCTCGAAAAACCAAAAACCAAAACAACAACAAAAAAAGAGGCTTAGTTTCAGTAATAGCAGTATTGGGAGATGCAATGAGATAGTCTGGTGGGAGGTCATGAGATCAAGGAGTTATAGCCTTGAATGAGACCTTGGTGGTTTGAATGAGAATGACCTTCATCAGTTCATTTGAATGCTTGGTTCCCAGTTAATAGAACTGTTTGGGAAAGATTAGGAGGCATGGCCTTGTTGGAGTTGATGTGCTCTAGTTGAAGGTGTGTCACTGGGGGTGGGTTTTCAAGTTCAAAAGCCCAGACTCAGTCTTATTCATCTGTTTTTGTCTGAGGATGGGGATGTAAAGCTTTCAGTACTGCTCCAGCACCATGCCTGTCTGCTTCCCACCATGATGACCATGGACCATCTAAAACTGTAAGCAAGCTCACAATTAAATGTTTCCCTAGGTAAGAGTTGCCTGGGTCATGATGTCTCCTAACAATAGAACAGTGACTAAGACAGACTGTGGGACTTAGCCTGTCTTGCCCACTTTCTCTCTCTCCCCTTCTTGGCTCCTGATAGCACACTTTTGTCTCTTCACTTGCTTCTGTCATTAGGTTCCAGTATGATAAATCATTGGTACTTCCTGACCTTGAACTTGAACCTCTAGAACTGTGAGCCAAAATAAAACTTCTGTTTATCCAAGTACCCCATGTTAGGTGTTCATGAATGACTCCTAAAGTCAACTATGGATTTAGGGTGATGATGACCAGTCAATGTCAGTTTAGAGATTCTAAGGAATGCATTGCAGATGTGGGATGTTGATGGCAGAGGAAGCTTCAGGTGTGTTTTAGAGGCAGAAGGTCAATGAGTACTGTAGTTTCTGTCTTTTGCTATGAACTAAAACCTCTGTGGGATGTCATTCTGTATGCTGTGAATATGTGTTGCTCTGATTGGTTGATAAATAAAACACTGACTGACAGTAGCCAGGCAGGAAGTATAGGCGGGCAAGCAGACGAACAGAATGCTGGAAAGAGGAAGGACAGAGTCAGGAGTCAGCAGACAGACACAGAGGAAGCAAGATGACACGGCAGAATTGAGAAAAGTTACCAATCCATGTGACTAAACATAGATAAGAATTATGGGTTAATTTAAGTGTAAGAGCTAGTCAGTAATAAGCCTGAGCTAATGGCCAAGCAGTTATAATTAATATAAGCCTCTGTGTATTTACTTGGGATTAAGCAGGTTTGGGATGTGAGTGGGAGAGATTTGTCCCAACTACCGGCTGGCTGGGACACAGAAAAACTTCCGACTACATAAATCCATGAAGCCAGCTGATGAGTCACTCAGGCTGAAATTGCAAGCTTTAGATTTAGTGAGAGACCCTGTCTCGAAAAAAGTAGAAAAGCCACTGACTAAAACATACAATCTTAACATCTTGCCTCCATATTGGCAAGTATACTAACACACGTGTGCACACACAATACAAACATGCATTAAAACAGATAATTTGTTATTATGCTATATTAGAGAAATTCTCAAAGATTGTTAAGCTAAACTACAAAGTGATATAAATGATATTAGTAACTGAGAGGTTACATTAGTCTATACCTGATGTAGTTATTATATTTTATGTTAGAGGGGAGAGAGCTAGAGTCAGGGAATACTTAAACATTCCTTCAAAAATAAGAACTGAGATTTGTGCTTTGACAAGCTTTGACATGCATTGCCATGTAGTTTTAGAGCCTTTATTTTTAATCACTGAGGTTCCTAAAGGTTTTCTAGAAAAGACAAATTCAATCTGTAGTTGAAATTCTGCAGCTACAGTATGATGTTGAACATGCTGTTAAATGGAAAACACAGAAGCAGAAACTGTGGGGTAGGGCAGATGGAAACACTGGCATACAGACAGCTAGTGGCTCAGGAGAAAGCAGAAAGCCAGCACACAATAAAAAAGAATAGCATGTCAGACCCAAAGAACGCAACTGCCACACACGGCAAGCCAGGGAATGGCTACAGAAAACAGGGACCTTAGAGTATTTTAACACATTTCAGTATGGTCTTCTGACTGAAAAAAAAAAAAACACCAAAAAACAAAAAACAAAAAACAAAACAAGTCAAGGAATGGAGCTCAAAGGTCCAAACATAAGGAAATAATGAGACTAGAATGATAGTTACCTGATTTAATGAATACATATAATATGCATATACTGAAATACCACACTTCACTCTAGTGTGTGTGCGTGTGTGTGCACACACACGTGTATATTAGGTATTTATTAAAAAGAAAAATGGAATTTAAACTATAAAACTAGCCACCACCTCCATCAGCAAAAACAAAAGCAGAAAAAAAGTGGAAGTGATAAGAAAGAAACTTTTCCAGGTACAAAAAGTTCAGAGAGAAAAAATCAATTACATCAGACACAATTGAGAGACTTCCTGACTAAGAAAATCAACAGGCAGTAAGAAGGGCAAGGTAGAACACACCATGGTTCTAGCACTTTGGAGGCTGAAGCAGGATTCCCAGTCTCAGACCTGATCTCAGAAAAACAAAACAACACAAAATATCTAAAGTCAAATAGAATATGAGACAAATGAGAGGTATTTTTACATTGTAAATTAGAAACAAAGATATATTTATACCAAGGTCTGGTAAATAGTAGTAACTTGGTAAACATGTGTTGAAATACTGGTTATTTGAATAAATGCTGATTAAAAATCACTTTCCTGGTTATTTACTTTGTGCCTTAGTCTTTAATTATTATTTTTTTCTTTATCTTCTTTTCCTATTATGATTCTCGGTGAGGTATCCACAGAGAACCAAATAAAAATCTAATCTTCAACTTAATTTTCTTAGTGACTTCCTTCCCTTCACTAACTTGTCCATATCAGCTAAATCAACAAGTGCTCTGTTTCCTCTTGTGTGGCCACAGTTTTCTACGCTTTATTTTCCCCGTCCTGGTCCCAACCTCTTGGTACTGTAATTTCTTTGCAGTCATTTCTTGGCTGTGCTTCAGTCTTTATATGTCCCAAACTAGTCTCTTAAACCGCACCCCATGGCCTCTACCTTGACGGTCACCCTCACTCATTTGAAGGTGGGCCTAACTAGAAGTCTGTAAACCATCTACCACTTTCAGTCTTCTGGGACTGTTGAGCACAGCTGGGGATGTGTGCTGTATCTCTGACTCATCTCAGCTATCCCAGGGCTCATCTTGCCAGCCACACTCACTCTGGCTATCAAGCACCTACCCCTGTTCTTTCTCTTCCACAGCACATGAGCTTCTTCTTCCACTATGGGATTTTCCTCATTTTCTGTTTTCTGCCCCTCGAAACTGTGCTTCCTTCTCATACCCGTTTCACTGCTGCCACACAGCCCATCTGCCACAGTCTTCCTACTCAGGGTCCTTGTTTCCTCAGTCACTTTCTTCAGTAAACATCGATTTGAAGACTTACTATGTATTAGGCTCTCTTCTAGATGCTGTATTTAAAAAGAAAATCAAGATAGACAAAATCCTGCCTCTCACTGAGGAACTAAGTAGACTGGGTGCTTAAACAACAGAAGGAAACAAACGCACAGTTAATTTTGCTTTTCATAGACACAGCACTGGAACAATAGGAAAAGCTTGCATTGATTCCTGAAGGAGAAACTCCTTCTGGATTGACACATCTCCATCAGTGCTCCTGTATCTTTCTCTTCTATTCTTTTGTTTTTGAAAGATGTCTCGATATATGCCATATCTTTGTTATTTATTAGGTCATCTTTTTGGTTGAAAAATAATGCAATAAAAATGATAATACTTCTATTCTAATCACAATAGCAAGGAAATGGAACCCGCCTAATGTCCATCAACAGATGAATGGATAATGAAAATGGGGTACATACACAGAGGAGTTTTTATTAAGCCACAAAGAAAAGTGAAATTATGAAATTTTCAGTAAACTGGATGGAGCTGGAGAATACTATATTAATTAAGTTAACCCAGGCTAAAAAAGTCAAATACCATATGTTCTTTCTCATATGTAGATCCTATCTGTGGATTTTTATACATGTGTTGTACTTATATAGGAATGAGCATGCTTAGAAACTGAAAACCAGCAATAGTTCTTTGAGGCTGTAATGTAAGCCCTTCTTCTAGTCCCCACTCTTGCAGATTAAAATTAGGGTCTCATGTGTACTAGTTGAGTGCTCTTAAATGGGGCTCCATCCTCCATTCCCAGTTCCTCTTAAACACCAATATGTACAGAGTTCCACATTTGCCCACATTCTCTTTCTGTATATGGTCAACTTAGGTAGCATGGCTGTGTAATTCTTAATATCCTCATGGGAAGTATTTCATATGAAAAGACGGAGTATTAATAATTGCTGCTTTGGAACAGAATTTGTAAACCAAGACTATCACAAACAAAATAGGATACTATGATGACCTTATTCTTAAGAGGCTATACCCATTGTTATGGTTTGACATAATAAAAACCTGTTAATTATTTGCAACTCTATACATTCTTGATATTAACAATGACTGTAATATTTTATGTCTTCCAGTTATTTCTCACAAGAATCTGAAACTCAGTATGGTCAAAGCTTAAACCACACTTAAATTCCTAGCAATTTTTATTTCCTATTCAATTATCTAGTCATTGAAGCCTCCAAACAGGAGGCTTTAGATTTTCCTATTCCTGCTACCTTTTGTATTTAAGCTATGCTTAGCTCTGAATATTTCTCCATTCCACTGTCTGCCTTCTGGAATACTGTTTTTTTTTTTTTGGTTTTTCGAGACAAGGTTTCTCTGTGTAGCTTTGCGCCTTTCCTGGAACTCGCTTTGGAGACCAGGCTGGCCTCGAACTCACAGAGATCCGCCTGACTCTGCCTCCCGAGTGCTGGGATTAAAGGCGTGCGCCACCACTGCCCGGCTACTGTTATAACTTTTATCTGACCTCCTAGCTCTAGTCTTGTCTTATTCAGTTTCATTCACACTGTGACTACTACTCTGTTTTGAATGTGTCAAGAGCCCCGTGACTTATTGCTCAGAGATGATCATCAAGACCCCTCCTGTTTCCTTTTCAGTCTTATCTTATTTCCTCATGAGAATTGTAATCTAGTGATGCCATGTAACTTGAAGAAACGTCTATCCCTGGCAAGCTCCTTTAGAACAAGGGCACCTTGAACACTGAATATTGACCCACTCTACCTTTAGGAGGTACCATCTGCTGTTATAGATTTAATACTGAAGTGAATAAACAATGCCATTACTTTGGTACTTTCCCACATGTGCCCATGCTTTACAGAATCAACAAAAATGTGAAAGGGCTTCAGCTGTCAAAAGTTTGGCATGTTTTATGAAAACAAGAATAGATCTTAGTATAAGAGACATGGTGATTCTATTAATACATGTAGGTGATATGACAAAATTATGAAAAGAGTAATTGTTAATTGTTTAAAATTTCAGAAAATCAGAATGCATTTCAATAGTCTGATTTGGAAAGTTTTGTGAAAATATTATCCAAAAGAATTTTTCTTTTTCCTAAGAGTGTTTTTTCATTCTCTTTTCTTCCTTTTTTTCTTTTGCAAATGTAGAATACACACAGCTTTAAAAGGGAGGTAAGTATTGGATGTCCAAAAATTCAGTATCTATCATATCTACTCAAAAATTCTGCTTTACTGTTTAGATGTCTCATCCAATGCTTTCCATATTCCATATTGCATATTCTTGTATCATAGTTCTGTTTCCACAAGAAGGAATTTTTTGCTTTGTCTCTCAAGAAGCCTAAACTATTTGACATTTCAGGTATAAAAAAAACCTCCACAGTTTTTGGAGAAAATGTGGTCACTTATGCCTACATTTACAATCATTTTCTATTTCCTAATTCAATCACAATACTTAGTGCGATCTTTCCTAATTATATTTTGGCTTACAAATCTTGCTTTGGGAACTGAGATTACTTCTCTGAGAAGAAAAATTATTTAAGGTATTATGAAATCTAAAACACACTGATATGTCCTACAAGCTGAAGCCCTGGCTTTCTGGCCATGGTAAAGCACCCTAGGGTAGTTCTGAGGAGGTAGGTACACATCAATCACTGAGTACTATATTAAGGAATAAAATTTGTTAAAATATAACAAAAAATCTGGAGTCAAATACTCCAGATTTATTTTCCCATTGGCAAGACATTGGCATTATAAAAACAGCTCCAATCTCCCAATAAATATACTTGAATATTTGCTACACGTCAGAAGGTGGAGCTCTAAACATATCTGAAATGCTGGTTTCAATGTGGTCCACAAAAGTGTATACCAAGGGGATTGAAGCAGCCATGAAGTGTTTGGAAAAATCCTTCTAAAGAATATTCTAGTTCTTTGAGGATGACATCACCCATATCATGTAATAGAAGGTTCACTAGCTGAAAAGGCATTTAGTGATTTCCTGTAACATGTCAAAATATTTCTTGTTATTAAAAACTTAGATATGTGTAAATCCAACAATAAATATAAAATACATTTAAAAGGCAAAACATTTTTGAAAAATCATGGCTACCTGGTCGAACATGGGCTAAGTCACAAGTACTTACAAGCATCTCGGATATAGAGGAGCATGGCTATGAAGACGTAATCCACTAAGCTCAGGCTGAGGCCATCAGCAAACAACGCGTCCCAGACCACCAGCAGATCCTGCAGCGGGAACTCTCTCCCAAACAGCAGCCGCACCCATCGCCTGCACAGAGACCAGACAAATGAGAAAACGAGGCTTCTCAAATGATCCTTTTCTCATGAAAATGAACAAGTTACAATTAATAGAACACAGTCAGAAAATACTATTTACTGAAAATATAGCATAATTTAAATTTTAAGAAAGCATTACATAGCAAAACAAAATACTGTAAAATATAAGTTTTAAGTTTTTAAAGTTCTATACTAGACCACAGTGTTGCACATTATTCTTCTGTGTGTAAAACAAAAGAACGACAGTTGGGAAGGACAGACAAGTTTCCTATGAAACAGACAGCACAAACCTTCGCAAGGACAGACAGGACAAACGCGGAGTCAGTGCGGCAGCTGTGGTGCATTTAAGGTTGTTCATTACTGAAAATACCATTCCCCAAATTTCAGTTTCTCTATCCATTTTTGTGAACTTATTAGCTTTTCACAAGTGTTTTCTCTAACAAATCACCATCGTCAAACTTGGAAATTTATATTCTTACATTTAATTATTTAAAATACTCATTTTAAAACTTACTGTTAGGAAAAAATCATTACTCTTGTATATTTTGGAAGGGTCAAGTGTACAGTTATTGAAAATGAAAAAATATTAATAATTCTCTTTTGGCTAGAAATAGGTATCACTAATCAGTTAAACTGTTTTTCAGGGACTGCTTCCCATGCTGATTTCTTGCCCAGGTAAGTGAATACAGCACAGAAGTCAATAAACAGCAAGGGTACTAAACATCCTTGGACATGACTGTATGACGTAAAGAGTGAGGCTTGAGACTTTAGCCTCCAGAAGGCCTAATTAGGCAACTGATATGTAATGTGTACAAGAAAATTAGCATTTAGAAAATTAGCATTGAATATATTTTGATTCATTGATTTCTAATTTTATGCAATAGGGGTACAATTCTTTTACAGTCTTTTCCCAAGCACACTTCAGTAAGAATTCTATATAATTCTGACATATTGCAGAGAATCTAAAAATTTTAATTTCCAGTACTAGCAAATAATATAAAATAGAAATTCTTTAGAAATTAATCACACACACACACACACACACACGATAAGCAAAGTATCTTACTTTTTTGTAAAATATGAAACCAAATACAACCATCTGGAGGTTAATGTGAGGATACTTGCTTCAGGAGTATTGCATTTAAGGCACAGCTGTGTCAGAATACTCTCTAACCACGTGCATATAGCACCATAATTATTAGAAATCATATGACCAAACACATCCATTCATATTCATATTATCAAATTAATCAAGAGTATTTTTTTCTAGACTGTTTTGTACTACAGCCATTACTCATTTTTTTCATAAAAAAACTGCATAGGTAAATATTTTTTAAATGTTATAATAATTTCAACAATGTTTAGTCTATCTTTCAGATCTTAGTGTACTGCTACAATAGAGTGGCTAACACAGAATGTATGTTATCTTTCAACTTCGTAGCAAAAGAAAAAACTGCTGTGCACTTCTAATTCTCACAAGTCACCCAGGCTAATATGTACCACTCCATAAAGAACAAAGTAAACTAAATGATATTCTTGGAAGTTATGAAGAATTAACTGGTCTTGCAAGAGTGGTGGGGGAACTAGAGTAGAGCAAAAGCACCAGTGCCGAGAATTTTCAATGACATGTAAACATTTACACGTCAATGACTGACACACTCAGAACTGCTTCCTTGCAGATATTTAACTGACACAACTAGAAAACAAAATTTGATCAATGAATAAAATGAATGAATGTTAATCCAGGACATGGAAGAAAATATCAAATTATTTTCCTTAGCATTCCTTACAGCTCAAATTCTTATGTCAACTTCATCACAGTGTATCCAACAAGAGCAGGTTTTTTTTTTTAAAGAAAGACTTTATCTATGACAAGATACTGGTCACTACTCAAACTTCTCCTGCGGCATGCCTGTTGGTGAGGGCTGCCCTAGCTCAGCTGTGTATCCTGCGGCACTGCAGAAGGGACACGTGCCACTCCTCATTCTTCTCAGTGACCAGGCCAGTGCTCAGTCTCCAACTGTCCATATGTGTAACACCTTCAGCACTTTCCTGTTTGATGTGAAGTCTGTGAGGCGCTACTTTACAAACTTTCACCTTGCCGAAATCTCTTCTCCTTAATCCCACACCGAGGAGCAAATACACACACTGGGTAGGGGATAGGGGTGAGGAGTGGGAAAGGGAGCGGGGAGACTTGAAAAGGTCTTTGCCAAGTGCATAGAGACTTCACTCAGTGCTCTCTGTGATGTGTACTGGGATCTTGTTAAATGCACTGTAAAGTCACATATCATACTACTAAAAAGTAAAGGTCTAGCTTAGTCAGAAACACTGATCTTAGTAATAGTGGCACAAAAACAGTTCAGGAAGTGGAAGAAAATTTAAAAATATGTAAGAAAGACAGGTTACTGCTAGGTATGTAGTATACTACTTTTTATTAACTCATTAGTTCATGTATCTATCACTGTGTGCATGTATATGGGTGTGTGCATGTGTATGGATGTGTGCATTGTGTGAGTGTGCATGTGTGTAGGTGTGTGCATGTGTGCATGTGTATGGGTGTGTGCATGTGTATGGGTGTGTGCATGTGTGTGGGTGTGTGCATGTGTGTGGGTGTGTGCATGTGTGTGGGTGTGTGCATGTGTGTGGGTGTGTGCATGTGTATGGGTGTGTGCATTGTGTGGGTGTGTGTATGTGTATGGGTGTGTGCATGTGTGTGGGTGTGTGCATGTGTGTGGGTATGTGCATGTGTGTGGGTGTGTACATGTCCTAACGCCCATGGTGAGAGCAGAGGGAAGCTTTCAGGGATCAACTCTCTCCTTTGCCTGGGAGCCCAGGGATAGAATCAGTTCTTCAGGTTTGTGCTTGAAGTGCTTTTGTCTGTTGTACCATTTTGCTGGCTCAGAATGTTAATTTATATAAGACCTAATAATTTGTACATGTAACAACACTGAAGTATAATTCCTATTTTCTATTTTTAATAGGGGCAAATTCTTAACTTTTAAAGAATATGATTAAAGCAATGGTATGAAACTAACAAGGAACTTGTCAATAATCACTTTACGTTCGATTTAGTTCACACATATACTCAAAACAAAAAACTTCATGTGCTATTTTGGATTTTTTTTCTCACTGATTTAAAAGCAAAGGAAAAATTCAGTGCTTTATGGAATGAGTTACTAATAGATATTGTTTCAGTAAGCTTTTATATTCTCAGGAAAAAAATCTACTTTAAAAAAACAAGGCCCTATAAAGAAGTTATGTCTACAATTAACATGCTTTTATTGCAGTTAAAAATATTTAGTGAGTGTTAAGTTACACTTAAGGGTAGCATTAAACCTTTCTTACCTTTAAAGACAGTTCAGTTTAATTGCTTGATACCATTAACTTTGCTTTTCAGATGCTGCACCTGAAGACAGTGATGCTCACACACTTCAAGGCATGTGATGACACAGGGGTTCAGACTTTACCAGAGCTATGTAGTAATCACAGCTACACAAACAGAATGACTATCAAAGCACTAAAGTTAGTAATAAACTACTCAGAGACAGGACAGTCTTTAGCGGCTCTCAACTGTCAGTCCTGTGTAATGAAACTGCTTCTTCCGGGGGATCATTAACTACTGATGGTGTTATTGCTTGGTGAATGGCGCATAGAAACACCAAGAGGAAATTGATTCATGAGAATGGCCAACTTGTAGTTTAACTAAGCATAGCCAACATGGGTACAGAGGGTTATATATATATATATATATATATATATATATACATAATATATATATCCTACACATATATATATCCTACACCTTCTTTTCTACTTCTTTTCTTTTAATGACCATT
Source organism: Peromyscus eremicus (assembly GCF_949786415.1). Lineage (NCBI taxonomy): Eukaryota > Metazoa > Chordata > Mammalia > Rodentia > Cricetidae > Peromyscus > Peromyscus eremicus. The sequence continues at coordinate 64,704,184 of NC_081432.1, forward strand.
TTATATGGGATATGTCTATCACAACCACACAAGAACAAGGTAGGAAAATGTATTCAATTTAATTGAACAAACACCAGAAAAGAACCTAGGCAGGTGTGGTGGTGCACATCTTTAATCCCAGCACTCAGGAGACAGAGGCAGGTGGAGCTCTATGAGTTCCAGGCCAGCCTGGTCTACAGAGAGAGTTCCAGGTCAGCCAGGGCTACACAGAGAAACCTTGTCTCAAAAAACAAAATAAAACAACAACAAACAAAACAAAAAACTGAAACAAACCAGAAGAACAATAAAAACAGTGTATTTTTGCTCAATCACACACACACACACACACACACACACACACACACACACACATTAATTTGGGGTTTTGCTGTTTTTTCATTTGTACTCTTAAAAGCCAGAGAATTTTAAATATTCAATTCTCATTCTTGAATAAACACAGAATCCAAATTCTTTTAGTAACAGGTAAAAACAAAAGCAAGTAAGTCATGAAACTATCTGAGGTTGAACACCTACTTGATTGAGTCTAGGAATTTTTAATGCTGGGTTTTCCTGTAATTCTTTTGAAATGAATTGATTTTGAATATTTACATTAACCCTGTGAGAATAGTCTCAAGAGCTGCAGTTATTATAGCTAGGGTCACAAGACATTGTCAACTTTAATTCTTATTTTTAAAAATTAAAATTACAAAGAATGTATGGTAAAATGACTTCCAATTCATATTTACTATTTTTCTAAAATTTCTGTAAAATACACCATTGGAAGATATTTAACTTACTTGGTAAGACTTTTTAAAAATTTAGACAGAGAGACAGGGTATATAAACAGATTAAGCCTCACAGGGTGATAATGCTCCCCCACAAACCAACACTAACAATGATGCCCATGCCAGGCATGAAACATCTCCCTTTGAGTTGTTGGTCACAGAAGCCCAAAAGAATCTCCAAATAACACAGGCTATTGCCATTGTCCTTGGTTATCTTCCAGAATTTGAAGGTGAAATCCTATTGCTGAAGATATCACATGATTTGGACACAGGACTCAGAGGTACTGAGGTGGAACTGACCTAGGAGCTTCCTCCTAAGAACTAGATCTCATAGTATAAGAAAGTGCAACACAAGCTGGCAGGGAAAAAAGCACTCAGTAGGCCGGGCGGTGGTGGCGCACGCCTTTAATCCCAGCACTCGGGAGGCAGAGCCAGGCGGATCTCTGTGAGTTCGAGGCCAGCCTGGACTACCAAGTGAGTTCCAGGAAAGGCGCAAAGCTACACAGAGAAACCCTGTCTCGAAAAACCAAAAAAAAAAAAAAGCACTCAGTAGTCACACCCAGCTGTAAAGTCTATGAACCACAACAATGGCAGCCTGGCAAGACTAGGTACAATAGTGGCAGTTTTAGTTTGGGAATAATAAACGGCTGTCTAATTAGACTGAAGGCCTGCTCAACAGGAGAGAATTCATGCCTCGTACTAAACACCTAGCCAACTACCCATGGATGGAGAAAGGTCATAGGTCCTAGAGGAGAACCTAGTTCTGCCATTTTCCTAAGTTCAAATGAATTTTAATTGTATTCTAAATATTTATCTTTCTATTCACAGATAAGAATCATTTTCACTTCTCCTCAAAGAAGCTTGTTTATGCAACAGATGCAGTAGGGGGCTTTTTACAGAGGTCCACAATTGGTAATAAACACAGAGGAGAACCACAGGGCACACAATCCCAAGTGGTCCATCTATAATGCACCCCCACACCTAAGGCTCAGGTGACATCCCAGAAGAGGGGGCTGCTTAATGACAATATTAGTTGACATGTCAATGTGGATAAGAAAAATGTCACACGTCCCTACCCTTAGATGAACAGCTACAGGCAATAAATGGTTGCTGAGAGAGATATAGTCAGTTGAGAGGGAATATAGAGGGGACACATGATGGGGGGTAGAGAAAGAGGCGGGGAATATGTAAATACAGTAATCATGTAGAAAATTCACAAAAAATTCAAATTAAAAAAAATAATTCAAATTTATTTCCCATTTCTTGTGATCCACAGGTTGAACTGGGGTCAGGTTTGGCTTTCTAGGAACACACATGAATCCTAAGTTAATCAAACATAAGCATATATACTCAAACTATTAAAAGGGCATTTTTGACTTTAGGGAACATGCACTGTTCTATCAGAGGGCAGTGTGTAGCCCTTTATTAAGGAGGACTTCTTATTCCAGAAGTAAGTCCCTAATAATTATCATGCAAAAATTTCTAGTGTAATTTATTCTTTTTCACAAGTGTCTGAAACTTGTTTATCAGAATAAACGTGATAAGCCCTTTGCAAAAAAACAGTCTGAGAGGGAAGTACAGCATTGTATATCAATCTTTTTCATTCATTTATAAAGGACGCCCATGGACTGATGGGCATAAGATGACTATAGGACATTGTAAGGCTGTATGATCTGTGAACATTCTCAATCCCTTCCTCTCTCTCCTCCTCCTTTAGAACAGGGGATCTCAACCTTCCTTAATGCTGTGACTCTTTTATAAAGTTCCTCATGTTATGGTGACCTCCAATCACGACATTATTTTCATGACTACTTCATAACTGTAATTTTACTACTGTTATGCAGATGTCTTAGGCTACCCATGTGAAAGGGTTGTATAAACCCCCAAATAGTCGCAACCCACAGATTGAGAATCGCTGTTTTAGAAGTACTGTCTACTATTACAAGTATGGTATTTGAAAGACTGAGTAACTTTAGCTCATGTAATTTACCAGCAAGTTCAGGTAAAACAAACTAGGGAAGTCTTGTATAGTTGTAGGAATAGGACTCACTGCCTAAGAACCATCTTGTCCACTCAAGTGAGGTGCACCTCAAAGCCTAACCCTGACTTAAGAGTCTATGGAAAAGTGTCACTAAAGAAAGATTTTCTACCCCACCACATCTTGTGCTCTGCCACATATGAGCTTCTTGGCATTTCCTGGAGCAAATTACTTAAAGGCTACTATTATAGGTGAATGACACAAAAAATTCAAGTGTAGTTGGTGATCATATTGGAAAAATTAGTTTCAGGCTTTGTAAATAACGATTTTTAAATTGTTTTCCAATTCCCACTTCCAGAGAGTTTGTAAATACTTTGCTCTGTTATTTTACATTCAGAAACAGGAATTATCAAATCAATTTTCTAAAACAACATGAACAGAATTGTTAAAAATAATAGTGCCCATCTTCTTTAACCTGGAACTCATTTTTAAAGAGAATAAACTAGTTTGACTTTAGTGCCAGTGGGATCTTCATCACGGCACAAAACGTAGAACTTCCTATGCATTACATGACACTGGGTATATCACCAAGCTGAGAAATACCAGAATCTACTTAGTGATGACAGGCAAGTTTCCATAAGCATTTAATCTCAACTTCAACAATGGTGAAGGAAATAGCCAAAGCAAGGTGGGTCAGACTTCAAGAGAGCCAGACAGACCCATTCCTAAAGGGAAGCAGGGATCCATGATTTCCTTTGGTGTCTAACTCCAGTTTATAGCTGAGTGTAGTGGGTAGCCATTCCAGCTTTGATCTGGAAGTTCCAACCCCCATTGAGACTTGGGCAACTGTCATGCCTACAAGGCAGGGCCAAAGGAAGCGCCTGCCGATCCAGATCTCACTAGGAAACCTTTGTGGGCCTCCACAACTCCCCTTTCTTGATATAATAAAGCCCCCCCCCCCCAAGGCCCCTCAGATAGACTGTGCTTGTCTTAGGTAGTCCTTCTTGATTATCTTCCTTACCCATCATGAGATATACTTTCTATCAGGCATACTATGACTTAGGTTGGAAGCTATCAAGAAGAAAGTTGCCCGTCTTTGACTAACAGCCTCTGATAGGAGGGGGTACAGAGCATAACTCAGCTCTGACTCAGGTCCCTACTGAGTCTGCAAATCATCCACAGTGATCTCCACAGCTGCCATACCTCCCAGTAAAGGAGTAGAGGATGATAAAGGTGGAATATCCTTTTTGGAATGGGTCTAAGGTGACTACAGCAGTCTTAGCTGCACCAAGCCCGTTTCCTGGATCAAAACTGTCTCCTAACAGATGTTCAATAAAAATTTCAAGAGACTATTTTGATTCTCAGTCATTTCAAATCACTTCAAAGTATCCACTCAAGTAAACAAAAACCCATGCTAATTATAGAAACACTTTTATAAACTAACTCAACTGTGGGAGGCTTACCCCGTTGTGGGAGGCCTACCCCTTTCTAAACAGAAACAGAAGGAGTAGAAACTTCTAAGAAGAAGACAGAAGAGCACCCCTAATTATGACACCTTCACTTAAGTTTTCCAGGGGCCACTGAGTTCATAAAATTATATTTTAAGCTATCATAAAAAGTATTCAAATATATCTGAAGGTAAAAAGTAATAAAAACTTGAAGATGCTTCTATTTCTATTTGGTTTATCTTTTAAAAATTAATGTTACCTAACTTCTCCGGACTAGACAGATATTGAATTTACACTTTTTACAAACTTATATTTAAAAGGAAACTCCATTTTTTACATATTTACAAGTAGCATGATTATCACTACACATATTTACACTTTACAAACTTACATTCAAAAGCAAACTCTATTAGCAAACATCTAGAAAGGATTTCTTTTTTTTTAATTAATTTATTTATTATATATACAGTGTTCTGCTTGCATATATCCCTTCATGCCAGAAGAGGGCGCCATATCCCATTACAGATGGTTGTGAGCCACCATGTGGTTGCTGGGGATTGAACTCAGGACCTCTGGAAGAACAGCCAGTGCTCTTAACCTCTGAGCCATCTCTCCAGCCCTAGAAAGGATTTCTTAACAGAACTAATAACAAGACAGGAAGTACGCAAATCATTTCTTTTTTTTTTTTTTCTTGGTTTTTCAAGACAGGGCTTCTCTGTGTAGCTTTGCGCCTTTCCTGGAACTCACTCAGTAGGAAAGGCTGGCCTTGAACTCACAGAGATCTATCTGCCTCTGCCTCCTGAGTACTGAGATTAAAGGCATGAACCACCACCACTCGGCTCACAAATCATTTCTAAAGTTCCAAGTTTATAGTCAGCTTTGATATAACTCTGAAAGTTTCCTTGAGAGTTTAAAGTCAGAGCCTAATATATCAGTGGCCCTTAAACTTGACTGAGGGTAAAATTCCCTCTTCTTAATTTTTTAAAACTGCATTTTTTAAGATTACCAAGAGTTTTTAAAATGATGCTAATATTTCCTTCTTGCATTTTTAGCACAACTCAATCTTTTAGGTTTTTCTTTTTCCCCAAACCTAAAGCAATTTCCCAATTCAAGGACGACTTTCCCTTGTTTTCTAAAGGATTTCAAAGCAGCTTGTTGACAAATAGAATTAGCATTTTAATCATTTCCTGAGAGGCAAGCTGTTCACCTGTTCCTAGTTCTCAGGAAGTATAAGGCTAAGCTTTTTAATATTGCTTGGAAAAGAAATGGCATTTTGTGCAGAGTTTTTGAGCAGTGCGGTATCAGAATTTCTGTTACAAACTATATTTCCCAAACAGCCTTTCTCTATATAGTCACACTGTTACAAGCTACATTATGGACTACATTTCCCAAGCTGCCTTTCTCTGTATCATCACACTGTTATGAACGAAGTACATTTCCCATGCTGCCTTTCAGGTGTGGAAGAAAACTTCTGTCCACACAGTCCATATTTGTGCCAAAATCAAGCTTCTGCTTTTACCACAAGAGATTTTTTTTGTCTTCCCTAAGCTTACATTAAGACACCTGCATTACTGTTTTGACAGGTGTACATTTCTAATCAGATTTTTCATCGGCCACTGTTCCCAGAATGGGTTATATCTGTCTGAGTACACTCACAGAGGTGTTTGTTGCCAGAAGTGAAAATCCTTGGGTGCTTCCCTCCCCTGCCTCATTGGGTCAGTGAAATGGAATGATAATACTTAAAAAAAAGAGTTTTTTCAGAAAGGTTTTTTTTTTTTTTTTTTTTTTTTTGCTGCTGTTGGTGCTGCATAGCCCCACTACTGACTCAGGGCTTGCAGTTGGGCGGGTGACTGTCACCATCCCTGCTGGCCTTGTTTGTAGGCCGTATTTTTTATACTAGCAGCTTTCCCCAGGTCGTGCACCATCTCTGCCTTAGATCCACACTCAACGAAGCTGCCTGATGACTGCAGGGATCATAGTATCCCCAGAACACACTCAAACTCCGAGGTGCTTACTCCCTGGCCCTTCATTGATTGCTTCCCAATTGCTGGTTAGAAGTGGAGACACAACACTAACAGTGAGGATTAGCAATGCTTCAGGAGATTTTTTTTTCTATGTTAGGGCAGTTACAAATGATTCTCCCATTCTGATAAGATGTTTCTTCCAGGTGAATTTACTTTTTGCCCTTACAGAAAGAGAAAAAAAAAAAAATCTGAGAAGGAAAGGTCTGAAAAGCTTTTAGATTTTTAGAGAGATGACTAAGTTTTTCCTAAGATTTCTGTTCTCTAAACTTTGGCTTCATGATCAAATGGAAACTAATTTTGATTGTACAGTGTTGTAATGGCATCTGCCAGTGGAGCGGAGAGTTTCGTTTCATTCGCATCCACCTCAGGGAAAATTCTTTCCTCTGCCATGCAAGACTTAGAATTAAGCTGTCTACAGGCCAAAAGGTTCCACAAAAATCTTTTTCTGCTCATTTTTCTTATCTTTGATAGATTTTTCTGATTCGTCCCCGGGAGTTTACGTTCACAGCCTCATAGTTGGAAAATCAAGGGCATAGCTCCTCCATCTTGTTGTTTAACTCATTCTATGTTTTGTCTAATACTATATTTCTACATTCTACCTTTCATTTTTTCCTTCTTACCCTAAATTTTTTCTAATTTTTATAGATAGAAACTAAGGAGGAAAAAAAAGAAAGAAACCTAGATAGAGAAAAATATACACTGCAGCCTCACTTTTCAACTTTGGCATTCCGCTGCCCAACTTTCACTCTTGAGAATAAAACACCGTCACTTTTATTTTTTAATTCCTTATTGGACATGCCCCCTTACACCTGCGATGCCCCCAACACTCTTTTCATCAAGTTCCTATCCCTGTTCCTGCTGCCATTTGTGGGAGACCAGCTCCCACATTTTTATGACAGGGAACTCTTTAGGAGTGAGGGATAAGAGATATTAGGTAGAAATATAGAGGTAAAAGGATAGAGGAGGGAGAAACAAAGAGAAATACAGGATAGGCTCAAGAGAGCCTGGACCATTATCCACCAGCCTCTTCCTTCTCTTCTAAAAGGCTACTTAGAGAAATGCCAATGGGTGGAGCAAAGACCTTCCCCTAGCTCAGTCAGGTGTAGACCCTTCCAATCACCTAGTAACCATGGATATGGTCAAACAATCCTATAATGCAGCCCTGCTGGGTAAAGCAAGCTCAACACTGAACTCTAAGAGATTTCTCTCCAGTGGTTTACTTCTGGAGCCATGTTGTACAGGTGGAAGATAAATGTCAGCATAAGGAAGTTTTCCTGGAATCATTCAAAATCTAATACACAGTGAAAAATACATGAAGTCCACCAACTGAGAGTAAGCAAAGACTATTTCTTTAGCAATTGCTACAGAAAGTCAACTGCTATAACATTTGACAGAAAATCAAAAGCAGTAAAGAAAATTTTAGAATGGGGGTTGGGGGAGAAGTGGGCTCCATTTCTGTCTGATGAGAAATTGTGACTAGCTAAAAGTGGAGGCACATGTAACTTGACCTGTAGGCTGGCCTTGGAAACAGCACAGGGTGTGGAACAGACAAGTCTACAGACACTCAGATGCCTGAGGTGGTGGCTGGTGACCTCAGATGGCCAAGGTTCTCCTGTCATATATGCCTTGACCACTGGCCTTTTGTCCATTCAGTCTTTCAACATAGGCCAGGCTTCTCAGCCATTCCTGTGCTCAGCTTAGAATTAGCAAGTTTCAGAAATTAAAAATTACTTCCTATGAGAGCTTTAATCCCTAGTGAAGACAAATATGATAACCAATGGCCACTAGATGTGTGCTTTCCTCAATAAAAAAAACTTCATGAAAACTATACAGCACTATGACTTAAATTCAAGTATGTTATTAATAGCAAGTTCTGGATTCATCTGAGAGTTCAATTACATTTATAAATATTCTCCTCTGAAAAGCACACAAACCCATACTCATATCTAGTCACATGCCCACCACAAGTAAGAGTGTAGGGAATCCAAGGACATTAAGATGAGCCTTTTTGTTTGGTTGTTTTTGTTTTTTTGAAACAGGGTTTCTGTGTGTATCTCTGGCTATCCTGGAACCTGCTCTGTAGAACAGGCTTGCCTCGAACTCAGATATCCACCTGCCTCTGCCTCCCGAGTGCTGGGATTAAAGGCATGTGCTACCAATGCCCAGCACTAAATACCTTTCTTATTTTAGATGTTTGTATTACCATGGAATATTACATTCTACCGAAAGGAATGTGTATTCTCCCGGAATTTAAAAAGATGAGATCTTCATTCTTTTTTTTTTTTTTGAGATCTTCATTCTTAAAGGGTTTCTGGGTTATGCCCTTGCCTGCAGGGAGCTGATCTATATGGTACAGGGAGCTGAATCGTCTATAAATCCACACCATTCTGGGAAAACACCCACAGTTTAATTATACTAATTCCTCGGGAGAAGTGAAAAAGCTGGAGCAAAATGAGGTGACTACCTCTCCCAGATTCTACCAACCCTGACATGATCAAAAGGAAGACTGAAAAAGAATGAGAATCCTCATCTGAGATTTCTCAAGTTTTAACTGTAATTTAGTAAATACTATGCTAGGCTATACACTTGATGTTATGATGGCAACTCTTAATATAAGACTTATCCAAAGAAAAATCTTAATTCAATAATAATTCTACCAATCTGGGTTCCTCAGTTAACTATGGTTTTCTTGTGCCTCTACACCCCCCCCTGCCCCCCCACTAAATCTGTCAAAGAATCTAGGCACGCTCAATCTAGGCAAATTGATGGCAACATTAGCAAACTCTAAGTAAGAAAGTACAAACAAGTCAAACATTGCTAAATACATCTCAAAGCTAAGTAGTAACGGCTTTTGAGTTATCTTTCATTGGGATTATATATGTCCGAGGTTTTATCCAGTTTTTGGATAATCAAGAGCTAAACATGGGCTTGTGTTGTAGTTCACTGCTAGAATGCTTGTCTAGCATTTGCAAGGTCGTAAGTTCAAGCCTTAGGACCCACAATGAAATAAAACAAAAAGCTGAAAATATTTGCCCGATGAAGCTGCTCTGACTAAAGAGCAGGGAGTGAGAGGCAGGAAAAATATGAGAAAACCTGAATGATCCAGTGAAGACAAACGACACTCAACTCCATTACATTCATTATGTTGGTTATGTATGTGATGTGTAAATATGTCTTGTAACCCAAATCAAACAATTCCTTCTGGGAGGGAAGAGGAAGACTCAAGCAGCTAAGGAAATGCATAGGTTTAGGAGCTGAGCATCTCCCATTTGCTGAGGAGAAGGCTCTCTTGGAAACTGCTGCAAAGCTGTGCAGGACTTCCGGGGATATCACTTTCCTGAGTTATCACTCATGCTGGGGTGGGAAGCTCAGTGACTCAGCTGTGTTCCTGTTGGTAACTCCTACCCTACACTCCTGTAAGGAATGAAACAAACTCACTGGTTCACTAAGATAGGCTTAGAGTGGATCATTCATGTGTTCTGCCAGCCATGTTCACATCTTCCCTAGAAAATCACACCGTGGGTTCACTGAAAACCCAGATCAACTTAAGTCATCAAAAATACTTTCCGCTGTGAGTGGAAACACAAAAGTTAAAAGTGAAGTTGGCTATTCCACTTTATCTCTATCTGATAGCTACATGAATGCATGCGTAGGTTTTTTTTTTTTTTTTTTTTGGTTTTTCGAGACAGGGTTTCTCTGTGTAGCTTTGCGCCTTTCCTGGAACTCACTTGGTAGCCCAGGCTGGCCTCGAACTCACAGAGATCCGCCTGGCTCTGCCTCCCGAGTGCTAGGATTAAAGGCGTGCGCCACCACCGCCCGGCTAGCGTAGGTTTTTTAAAGGGTAAAATACACATGGTTACAGGGACAGAGACAATTATGGGTGGAATCAGACAGTACAGTACCACCATCCACATGATTCTCACTAACAAACTCAAGGAAATGCAATCAGGAAAGGATAGTTTTGCTTTGTAAGTGATATCAAAATAATCCGCACTATAAAATCATGAACCTTGTACCTACTTTTCACACTGTATATATATAAACTTTTAAAGGCAACAAATAAAGAATGTCTTGAAAATAAGTAGAAGAAATTGCTGTATATTCAAAGGCTTCTTAGGACAAAGAAAATTCATAGTAAATAACTAGTAAGTTGGACTTTATAAAAATTAGAAACTTCTCTTTAAATAACATTGTTAAGAAAATAAAAATGTCACACATTGAGAAAAAACATATAAGCAAAGGACATATTTCTTGAATATATAAGGAACTCACAATTCTATCACAATAAATAAATATTCAAATTTATGAAATAGGCATAAAAAATGTGCAAAGACACTTCACCCCCCAAAAAAAATAGTATAATAGCAAATAAACAAAAGGGGCTCAATAAAGTTAATTATTATGGAAATACATATTGAAACCACAATGGATTCTGCTATATATCCATTAGAGTGACTCTTGTTATTTATTCTTTTGATTTGCTCTTGAAAAAGTTCCCTTGGGTTGCCAAAGTTGGCTTGAATGATCCTCTTATTTCAGCCTCCCAAGTATCTGTGACTAAGGCATGTAGCAGGGCCTGGTTTAATATGGCTTCTACAAATGACAAAATGTAGTGGTGATAAGAACAAAATTACTAGAAACTCTCATGTATTGTCAATGTTAATGCAGAATGGTACAACCATTTTTAGAAAGCAGTCTGAAAGCCATTTGTTTCTCATAAAGTTAAGACAATACTTACCAAAGAACCAACTAATCTATCTCTCCAGGATTTATCCAAGAGAAATATATTCACACAAACACCTGCATGTGATTATTTATGCTTTTATTCATATTTGCCCCAAACTGGAAAAACCCAACTATCCTTTGATTGACTAATGCTTAAACAATCTGTGGTGTATCCAAATGCTGGAATACTATTAATAAAAAAATGAGCTACTGATATAATCAATAACATGATGAATCTTAACTGCATTACTTAAATGAAAGAAAACAGATTTAAAAAGCTCCATACCACGTGGTTCTTTTTATGTATTATACTAGGAAAAGCAAAGCAAAACTATAGAGTTAGCCCAAAAAGATCAGTGGTGGTCAAGGATTAAGGAAGGGCTGAGGGAAGAAATGCTTACAAAAGGACACAAGGATCATGTTAAATAGAAGAAATTCACCCTAGTACAAATGCATGTGATGGTCAAATTACACTTCAGTGTATCTGATTTTAAAAAATGACAACTACAGGCAAAGTATGCCATGAAAATCATGGCTGCTCAAGTATCCCACCAAGTAAGTAAAGGGAGCGACGGCTCAGTGGGGAAAAGCAATCCTCACGTCAGCCTGAAGAACTGACTGGAACCTGTGTCAAAAGCTGGATGGAGTGCCACTTGTCTACAGTTCCAGCACTCCTCGTGAGAGATGGAAGGTGGATACAGAGGAGCTAGTAGCTTCAGATGTTACAGTCTACACTGCTTAGCACAGTGGCAGAAGTAAGAGAGAACCTGCTTCAAAACATGGTGGAAAGGCAGAACCAACTCCAGGAAAACAGCCCACTGACTAAACCCCATGTAAACTGTGGCATGCTTATGCACACGCTCACACATACACACAATAAACACATTTAAAAGGTAATAGAGAATTATATTAAAAAGTAAGTTAATAAAATTGAATGAAGAATGTGGAATAAATTTTATATGACTGTACTTAATCTCTGCAAGTACACTAGTTACTCTATGAAAAAATTCAAAGATTTTTAAATAATCTCATAGAAATACAAACAAATACGTCCTACAAAGGATTGCAATGGAGAATCCATGGAGAAACTGACTTAAGAGAAAGGCTGAGTCAGGGATCATCTGTTCTAGTCAGACCGGGATACTGGGCGGGATGGGCAAACTCACTGATGGTTTGTTTGGTGGTACTTAAAACTCTGGTCTTCTTCAACATTGATGCTGTTGATCCACTGGGGATCCACTCCCCAGTCTTAGCTGACTACTTTAATCCTTCTGATAAAACTTCCCACTGAGTTAATGGAGTATGTTTGTTCCATTTCACCTCGAGCTGGTACCTCACTGTACTTGGATTTGTGTGGTTGCGGAAAACTGGAAATGGCCACTGCTAAATTTTTGCTCTTCTTACTGACTGAAGAAAGAGCAGTGCAATTCTGGCTGTTCAGAAAGCAGGAAGCTTGGAATTTATCTTTTTCCTTTTCATATACCATATTTAATCTGTTAGAATATATTTACACACAAGAGTGCTTGAGCACTTTTTAACAAACTCCAACGGTACCACCATCATTTCATTTTATTAAACCACTTGTTCAATTTTTAAAATTAATTCTCTGTACAATAATATTTAAGAACCTAAAATATATCAACTATTATTATAAATGGTAAGGTTTGGGTGGTAATCGAGACAGACAAACATCTCTCACATTACAAGGCTGATTTTTTTTTTAAGTGGGAATATACTTCTAGTGAAACTAATTATTAACTACACACACCTTCCCTTACTTTCTTTCTTCTGACTAGCCTTTCTATAGTTCATTCTCATTACTGAATCCAGAATAATCCTTTTAAAGGGCTAGTCAGATGATGACACTCTGTTAACTTTCCTGAGTGACTATCACTTCAGAATAAAAGTCCATGTCCTTACAGTGGCTTCAGAATCTGGCTGAACCCCTTGACCTTGTTCTCTACTGATGTCTTCTTGACTTCCTGAGGTCTCTTGACCCACTTTCTAACAGCCAACTCCAGGATCATTCTTAGGTACGAGGAAGTGCTCTACCCTCCATTTTCCTTCTCATCAACTCTCATCCCTTCTGGTCCTTTCTGATAGCAGCTACCATCTGTCTCTCATGACTACAAGCATCTGGCGACTCCATTCTTCCCAGGCACCCAGGTAATAAACATTTGTCCAGGTTTTCTCCTTCCTCTCCACTGTTCTTCTTATTACAGGCTTTCCACAATGGAAATGCTTATGAAATCTCTAGTGACTCTGCATGAGAAAACTTTAAGACGGGGAAATGTAATCTATTCCTTCATAACTACTCGTTAAGAACATACAAATGAAGACTTGTCTCCAAACGCTGAAGATTCATCAATGAACAAGAGGAAGGCCCCATCCTCCCCATGCTTATGTGGTATATGAGGGCCTAAGCTAGATAAATTAGTGTAAGTCTTATGTGATACTGAAATAAAGAATGCAAGGAGACAGTAAACTGCAAATGAAATCAGGAAATGTGAAGTGTTTGAGGATGATAAACAAAAAATTAAGAAATGAACCAGCAAGTTACAAATAGCTACATGGCAGGCAGGAGGACTTCCTAGGGGAATAGTACAATGCTAAGGTTTGAATGTGGACTATCATCAAGGCTTCACATTGTTCTTCATTGTGCTGATGTTGGGAGGTGATGGGACTTTTAAAAGATGGGAAATAGTGGTACTCAGTCACTGGCACTGGAAGAACTGTTACTTGGCACGTCCAGAGAAGGGGAAAAAGTAGTCCTTATAGGACCCTGGGCTTGCTCTTAAGTGGGTTGGTATAAAGACCTGAACTTGAAAAACAAAATGGTTCCTTGACAATTTCAAACACTGCTATGACTACTGACCACTTTCAGTCTCTCTCTCACACCTCCCCACTACATCTGTCTACCTGCACCCTTCTCTACAAACCTCTCGCAATCATTTTTACTTAATTTGTGACCCACTGGATTTAACCAAGGACATTTATGAGTCCATGGGTTTGGAACTATTTGTTGAAGCTTCATTATTTCTATAGAGTAACAAACTAGACCAATGTAAGAAGAACAGCATGAGTTCAGGAAAAGAGGGTGAAAATGTGGCCACTTGCCATATTGAGTCTTTTAGGTTATAATAAAGAGGGATTTTGGATACTGATTCTAGAGTGAGGGGCTGTTCTTGGAGGTTTGTGAACATTAATCTGTTATAATACTATTTACATTTTAAATACGTATTTTTGTATGTTTTTTAAAGATTTATTTATTTATGTATATAATATTCTTTCTGCACGAATGCCTACCTGCATGCCAGAAGAGGGCATCAGATCTTATTATAGATCATTGTAAGCTGCCATGTGGTTACTGGGAATTGAACTCAGGACCTCTGGAAGAACAGCCTGTGCTCTTAACCACTGAGCCACTTCTCCATCCCTTGTATTTTTTTTTTTTTTTGAGATAGAAGTCTTATATATAGCCTTTACTGGCCTGGAACTTGAGATACAGCCAAGTTGCCCTTGAATGCTGGCACACAGGTGCTGGGATTAAAGGCTCAGCTACATGGCCTATTCTTAGCTGTAGCGACAAGTGAAGATCAGGGAGACAAGGCTCTCTGCAATAGTGTAAGTAAGAGATGACAAGAAGCCCAGTGTAGCTGGTAACAAGTAGGTTGAGTGTAGATATATTATGAATGTAGAACAAACGTGACTTTTTGAAAGATGGAAGATGAAGGAGTAATGAAATTCAGATGATTCTGAGGTTTCAGGTGAACACATGGTGCCGTTTGAAGAAGTAGGGCAGTGTTTAGGATTAACTCAAGAATGTAATATTGGGTAAGTTGAGAAGTGTCTGTGAATTTCCACATAGGGTTAGGTTGGAGATACGAGTTTAGACCTCAGAGGAACAAAGGCTGGAGATGTATCTTTTAAAGCTAGGAATTTAAAGATAAATCTTAGAAAGCACAGCACTACATAGGCTCACAGGGAGATAGAGAAGAGCACTGAGAACGGAGTGGTGGAATGTGCCAGCATTTACAGTCAAGAAGAAAATAATGAGTAAAGAGATCAAGAGAAAACCACAGTGGGGAAATCCAGTAGAAAGAATATCTCAGCAGAGAATGAGTCAGTGGTGTCAAAGAGAAAAACCAAGGAATAAATAAAAGGGTACCGCCACTTGTAGAGGTACTGGATAAATGTGGACAGGTGACATGGGGAGGGAGAGAGCCAGTGACAGCTGAGAATGCTGTATACTATAGAGTGGAAATTGAGGAAATAGAAACTGTGCTGCTCCACTGTCTTGGTAGAGTTGCACACTGAATTTAGTAAAAACGGGAAACAGCCAGAATGGAATGCCAGGCAGGGAACACCTGGATTATAGGAGTTGGATTTCTCCTTCCACCATAAGGGTCCTAGAGACTAAACTCAGGCCATCAGGCCTGGCGGCAAGCACCAGCCCCTGCTGAGCCACCTTGTTGGCTTCCAAAGGCCTTCTTGAACCTCTAAAGAAATAGTCAATTCCATAGCAGCAATATGAAAAAAATCTAGTTAGGTTAAAGCTAATGTAGTAATGGTAGCTCAGATTTAATATAGTTACAATGTATCCAATTCTACCAAACAACAAATAAAATATTTTATACAAATTAAAAACAACACAGTAGAGGAGAAATTAATGATGTAGGATAAAACCGTGGTAGCTATACAGGCACATTCTTGAGTAGGGCAAGGATGAATATTAGAAGGGATCAGGGAAAGATGGAAGAAGTTGCCAGATATGCCGACAAATTGTGTGTGTGTGTGTGTGGGGGGGGTAGGCCTTTTCTACGTTCTTAGTGAAGCAAGTAGCAAGAGAATTACAGCAGGGGTCATTGGGAGACAAGTGTCGGGCATTTAAAAAGGAGGAAATAATGAAGGACTGTGAGACAGAGTTGGCATCTACTTGGAGTCAGAAAAAGTGAGTTGATAAGCATAGTTACTTAAAATTCTTTTTGCCTATGTGTGTGTATTCTGTGTGTGTGTGTGTGTGTGTGTGTGTGTGTGTGTGTGTGTGTGTGTTCATGTGTACGGCTGCACTGTGTATGTATCTGGAGACTAAAGGTTGATATGGGGTATTGCTTTCCATTTCATCTATTAAAGCACACCATTTGCTGAACCCAGAGCTCACCCTTAACGCTAATCTAGCTAACAAGCTTGCTCTGGAGATTCCTCCCACAGGGATCCAGGAGGGCTGCCATGCCTACCTAGCTGGCTTTCAGGTGGGTGCTGGTGATGCTAATCACTGTGAACATTAGTGCAGTAAATGACAAAGGGAAACTGGGATAAATGAAAGAGGTCAAGTTGCGGTTAGAGAGATGATGATGAAAAGGACGAGAGCAGACAAGTCAAAGGGCAGCACCTTCAGTGGGAGGTTTGGAGGGGCTACAGTAACTTGAAATTAAAGGACGCCCAATGACCTGAGAGTATGTACTTCAAAGTTCACGACAGGATTAATGCTAGCTTTGCATAAAGAATACTGACTTTTAGAACAGCCTGAAAATTAGAGGGAATCTTTTGTATTTATCACCTAAATTTTCACAGAAATTGAAATTGGGGCCTGGGGCTATAGCTTAGTGGTAAGGTGGCTGTATAACATGCACAAGGCCCTGGAACAGACATGCCCATAGTTAATCTGATGGAAGCAATTCCTCAAATTTTCTCTTCCTAGGTGTCTCAGGTGGCAAGCAAGATTAGTCATCATGATGCATTTTATCATATTGCAGTATTGTACTAAGATAACTCAAAGATAAGACACTGGAACTGAGAACAAATTTAAGCTTCCCAACAAATCTAAAAAATAAATATTATAATCAAATTGGGGGTGGTGGCTACAGGTAAAATATTGATAAAGTCAGCTTAGAAATGATACTAAAATCAATTAGTAGAAAACCAATTATTTGTGTTACCTTTTAATCAAAGTAAGATAATAAATATTAAATATGGCTTGGGCATTAAAATCTGAGTGTATTAATCTAAAGTAAATAACAGTTACTTATTATAAAACATTAAAAGTTATAAATATAATTTTGATTGTTGTAACAGACTGATATTACTGAAGGGCCTTCAGTTAAGTTTTTCTGTCAGAAAAGAGACAGATGAGCAGAGTGTGGTGATATGAAGCCCGCAGTCTCGGCATTGGGGAGAAATGTGCAAGAGCTAGGTGTCTGCAGCATTTGCGGGGAGAGGAAGGTGTTAGAGGGAAATGTCAGCGTCTCTGGAAGTAGAGGCAATCTACAATAGGCTATTTAAAGGCTGAAAACTCAGAAGTGCATTTTGTAAGTGGTCTCCTCATTGCTAAGAGCTTTTGCCCAGCTCCATCTATCTTCTCACAGGTCTTGTGGTAAAGGCAGCACTGCAATTAGCAAGTGTAGACCTTAGCAACGGAGCCCATTCAGACTTGTCCCAGAACACAACTCACAACTGAAAAGACAACACATTCGTTGTTGATATCTGCTCTGGTTTCTAAAGAATCACTAATGCCCACCTGCACATTTGACAACTTCAAATACTGTAGGACAGAATACAAGAGGCATGCTTCCTGTCCACTAACGATAAGAACTTAAACAGTATTGTTTAAAGAGCCTATACAGAATCCAGAATCCAGTTTGAATTATTACTGAACATATGATTCTGTGGGATGGATTTTAGATATTATATTGAAGAATTCAAGTGCAGAATCTACTGGAAAACAAAGAACTAAGGTGTTATCTAGATAGAAAAAACAAAATGTATACTCACAGTTACTGGAGGCCTTATTTTTACAGTAAGCTTCTGAAAGTTTTATAATGCCCCAAAAATATCATAACAAAGTAATGTTCATGCTTTCTTTCCATGTTTGTTGTGCCCTTATTTGGAAGCAATGCTTATATTACATCTACATATATGAATCACCTTTATCTCTGCACTGGGCTTCAACATCATTTAAGATACTATTTTGCAGAACGTACCTATTAAGCAAGAGACTTAACAATACATGCATGTAACATGCTTAAACCCTTTTTATAGCCTAATGGATTATTACTAAGTTTATATAGCAGGAAACTACTGCTGAGAGAAATTGTACTTGTCAAAGCTAGTTAAGAAATAGTGAAGAGAGAAGAAGAGCATAGTGAGTTACCATGTCAGATTTTTTGTAATGACTTTTTAGATGGTCAGAAAGTAAATATAGAAACAGAGGAAAGAAAATAAAAATAAGTTGCATGCTTCTTTCTTTATAAGAAAAATAGTGCTGTTTAGTTATTGCAAATAAGAAAAAAACTAAATAGTCTTAAGTATGATATTTATAATCTCATAGAACTAGAATTCTGAAGTGTGTAAATTGGCATCGGTTATATAGCTACAAGGGGGCATGCCTTGTTTCTACAACTTGCTTAGGCAGCCACTCACAATTGTAAAGTTTTTCTCTCCAGTCACAGCAGGGGAGAAAGAAAGAAAGGGTGGGGCAGTAACAAAGGGAAACCTCTGATATAAACCCCCAGCCAACTAAGGACTAATTACGGTTGCCCATTTGGAGTTGACTTTTGTATAGGGTAGTATATATGAGACTGATTTCAATCTTCTAACTATGAACATTCAGTTTTCCCAGAACTCTTTGGTGAAAATGTATCTTTTCTCCAGTGTATTTTTGGCCACTTTGTCAAGTATCAAATGGTTACAACATGTAATCATATCTGGGTCTTCTAGTTTGCCCCACTGAACTACTGTTTTTGTGTAAATTATTATTTTTATTAGTATAGCTATGTAATATAGCTTAAAATCTGGAGTGGTAACCCCTAGAGCATTGTTCTTTTTGGTTAGGATTGCTTTTGCTATCTAGGTTTTTTTGGGTTTTAATTGTAGCGGTTTTCCACCTCCTTGGGTAGACTTATTCCCAAGTATTTTTTTGATGCTATTATGAATGGGAGAATTCAGAATTTCTTTTACAATAAGTTTGCTATTGGTATATAGAAAAGCTACTTATTTTTGGAATTTTATTTTGTATCTTGCCACTTTGCTGAAAACTGTGATCATTTCTGGAAGTTTTCTGGTGGGATTTTTGGAGTCTCTTATACATAATATTATTGCGAATAGCGATAACTAGACTTCTTTGTCTCCCTTTAATTTCCTTATCTTGTCTTATTGCTCTAGCTAGTACTTCAAGTATGACACTGAAAAGGGGTGGGACAAGTGGACAGCCCTATCTCATGGTTTTAATAGGATTAAGTTGTTCTCTTTTTTTAGTATTTGGGATGATTGGTATAGATTTGTCAATAGATAACCTTTATTATGTTGAGCTATATTCCCTTCAGTCCTCTTCTTGCTGTAACTTTTACTATGAAGTCATGTTGAATTTGTCAAAGGTCTTTTCTACATCTGTTGAGATGACCATATGATTTTACTCTTTAAGTCCATTTATATGCTTAATATAGCTATTGACTAATGAATGTTGAACCATCTCAGCCTCTGGGAATAGAGTCAACTTAACTGTAGTGGATGATATTTTTGATATGTTCCTGAATTCAGTTTTCTAGTATTTTATTGTTTACTAAGGATGCTGACTTACAGTTTTCTGTTTGTTGTTGGTGTTATTATTGTGTTTTTACCTGGGTTTAGTTACAGTAACAATAGCTTGACAGGAAGTGTTCTATTTCTATTTTGGGTGTGAATAATTTAAGAAGAAATAGATATGGATCTTTGATGTGACACTGAAATGCTCAAAATGCTATAAGGCAACATAGACAGTGGCCTATATAATATAGGTATAGGAAGGACTTTCAGAATGAGATTCCATTTGCTTAAGAATTAAGGCTAACAAGTGGGATCTCATAAAACTAAAAGCTGAACAGCAAAGTAAACAATCCACTGAGTAAAGATGAAGTCCACAGAGAGGGTGAGAATCTTTGCCAGCTCTACATCTGGTAGAGAATTCCTATCCAGAATATGCAAAGAACTAAAAAATACCACATGACCTGATCAAACAATGTGCTATGGAACTGTCGAAAATATCAAAGAAACTCTGTGTTCCAGACACAATGGAGAAATTGCATGATTGTGCAAATCCACAGTGATTGTGACAGCATGTACAAGACGTGTACAATCCAGCCAGACAAAACCCCAGCATGGGGGGAAAGCTGGGCACAAATCCCTACCATTACTTGAGGATGTGACCCCTGCTGGAGTGACTACACTCCAGGACTAGTTGGGCAGCATAAACTGGACTCCAGAGAGAAATTTCAAATTTGGGTGTGAGGGGATGGGAGGGTAGATGGTGGTTCTCGGGTTTGAGGAAAGGATGGTCAAATGCTCAAAATAATTTTATTAAATTCTCAAAGAATAAATTAAAAGAAAAAAAGCAGCTAAAAGTAGATCTGTGTGACCCAAGGACACTCCTTAGCATACAACCAAAGGAGCCATACTACTCCACACCTACTCAGCTGTGCCCACTACCACTCTATTCACAATAGCGAGGAAATGGAAACAACTTAAACATCCTTCAAGTGATGAATGGGCAAAGAATATGTGGTTCAAATAAACAACGGAATTCTGTTAAGTGCTAAAGAAAAATGTAATCATAAAACTTTCAGGTAAAAGATTGAAATTGGAAAAATATTAGACTGAGTGAGGTAACTCACACTCAGAAAGACAAATGTCACATGTTCTTCCTTATTTATGGATTCTAGCTCTGATCTTTAGATGTGAATATATAACTGGGGGTAACTCCAAAATCCAGGAAAGTCAAAAGGGACCATGGGTTGGGGTGGGGAGAAGGAGTTCCAGAAGAGGGTAATACAGCATCAGTGCTATGAAGGGAGCATGGGAAACACAGGGTGGGGACTTTATCTGAGGGAGAAGAAAGTATGAGTGATAAAACTAAGGGTGACTGAAAAAGCCATTTTATGTTTACTTAAAAATATACATATGAAATGTAAATGTATGTGTAAACATACACAAATAATTTTAAAGGTTATACATCTCAAAGCTCCTCTCAAAAGCCACAGATGACACAACAAATACTGCAGTGCCAGGGAAAAGAAATTTCTCTCCAAGTCATAAGCGAGAGGAGCCCAAGGGACTCCATAAAAATAATGGCTTCCTGCTCCTGTGGTCGGCTTCTGCCTTGAAGGTAAGGCCCCATCATTGAAGAAGCCGTACAGTCTGGATTCAGGACCCAGAGGATTCAAGCTGGATAAGACCCGCAAACACACTGACAACTAGCACAGTAAAAATTGGTAAAAATGAAGCAAATGAAACCGTTAGTTTGTACGTGACAAAACATTTCATTCAGTTACAGCTGCTCAATTAGAGTAAGGAAGCTTGTAGATGGAAAAAACAAACAAACAAACAAAGTCAAGTAAGTTTCTAATTACCAGATAATGAGCCTTAAGAAAAAACTGATGATGAGGTTAACACAGAGGGGATATTGAGCACTTGGGTACTTAGCTGCAACCCTTGTGCAGCAATCTCTCCAAACTTCAGTTGTGTGAAAAGGCCTTTTAAGGACTGAGTAACTTTGAGGTAAGACAGTGGTTCCCAACCTCCCTGATGCTGTGACCCTTTAATACAATCCCTCATATTGTAGTGACCCTCAAGTATAAAATTATTTCATTGCTACTTCATAACTGTAACTTTGCTACTATTATGAATCATAATGCAAATATCTAACACGTAAGATATCTGATATTCAACACCAAAGGGCTTGTGACCACAGGCTGAAAGCCACTGAGGCAAGGCTTTTTGAGGGCTGCCATCGAAGGCAAATTGAGTAAGATAAAAGATAAACTTGAAGTTTAAATAAATAGAACTGTATTTTACTTCAAGCAAGACTATATGAGTAAAGTCTATATATAATTCAACCTCATTTTAGACATTCAAGTTTTCTTTACTTCTTTTTCTAAGTAGCAATGGGTGCCAATATGAACAGGTTCATTTTCTCCACCCAGATTCTTTTTAATAAATAGCAATAAGATGAAGTAGCCGAAAGAAAGGGAAAGCCTAAAGAACGTCATTATCATCAATTAATTAAGATTACTGAAGGAGTCTCCACTCTGGCCACACTATGGCTACTAACTATGGACCTTGACATCCTTCTAGCTCCTCTCCCTCTGGGACTTGTGAGATCAGCCTCATCTCCACACCATTCAAACCTCTCAAGCCATCCCAGGTAGCAGGAAGACATGGGTAACTCACCTGATATCTCTGGCACAACTATACCAATCTGGTTGTCACTGTGCTCTATGACAGGGACCATGATCTTCTCTCATCCTCTCTCACTTTCTCTAGGATATGTCAGAACACAGATGGCTCCATATTATGGATCCTATAGCACTCCCACATGGCATGAAGACACAGGTAATCTACCTGTGCTCCTCAGTAGCATATATACAGCCGTATGTACTCAGGTCATCTTATATACCTGCTTGCCAAAGATCCTGGACCTACTCCTAGCCCTTTGGGACCTGCCAGACTCATGTACACAAAGGACCATCTAACTGGACCAAGGGGTTCAAAGAGACCTGTGATTTCCAACAAATGTATCCCTCACTCCAATCACCACTCACGACAGGTCCATCCTCCAGCCTCACCTCAGCACAAACATCCTATGCTTTGGTACAGCCTAATGAGTTTACCTGACCCTAACTATCTACACCAGCCTGATTCCCAGACATACTCCAGGTCCCAGGGACCCAGACGAGACTGGTGAAACCTGTCTTTCCTATCCAAACCTCCAGGCAGGTAAAGGATCCTATTTGTCAGCCCAGCCTGCTGAGTTCACATCAGACACACAACCAACATACCCATCCATGCCTCAACACCAAAATAACATGAAAGGTCAAAACAGTATGCCTTCCCTGCAAATTCACCAGTCTTCTGTCTCCAATGAAAATGACATAAATGAACCCAAGGACACAGAACTCAAAAAGAACAATCATAAAATTCAAATAAGAATTCAAAGCATTTTAGGAAGACATAAAGAGCTCAATGAACTCAAAGAGAATACATACTTAAATACACTCAAGAATATACAAACCCGAGGCTGAAGGAAATAGCAAAAACAATCTAGGATGAAAAAACAAAATTCAACAAAGAGATGAATACACTGAAGAGAAATCAAGCTGTGATGAAGATGGAACTGAAATGCTCAATAACTTAATAAAAAACTAAGGAGAAACACACACACACACACACATACAGAGAGAGAGAGAGAGAGAGAGAGAGAGAGAGAGAGAGAGAGAGAGAGAGAGAGAAAGAGAGAGAGACAGAGAGAGAGAGAGACAGAGAGAGAGAGAGAGAGAGAGAGAGAGAGAGAGAGAGAGAGAGAGAGAGAAACAGAGACAGAGAGACAGACAGAAAGAGAGGGAGAGAATATAGAAACTAGGGTACCATAAAAAGACTGAATCTTCAATTATAGTATAAATAAAGAAGAATCCCAGGGCAATGATACAGACTAGACATCCAACAAGATCAAACAAAAAAAATTTTCCAAACTAAGGAAAGACTCAGATACAAGAAATACACAGATCATCAAATAGACAAGATCAGAAAAGAAATTCCCCACAGTATGTCATAGTTTAAAAACTAACATACAGAACAAAGCAAGAGCATTGAAAGCTGTGAAGAAATAAACACAAGTCACATGTAACAGAAAAGCATTAGAATAACAGTTGATTGCTCAACAGAAACGTTCAAATCCAGAAGAGCCTGAAGTACTATAAGGTGACATATGCCAACCTAGACTACTGTATCTAGGAAAATTATCTACCATAGTTGAAAGAGAAAGAAAAAACTTTCTGCCAAACCAACAGGCTAAAAGAACTCATGTCAATCAAATCAGACTTATAGAATATACTGGAAACAATACTTCAGACTGAAGAGAGAGATAAGCATAGCCAAAAGTGTAGAAAGAAAACGAAGCTATAATAACCCAAACACAAAGTTTTACTAAGAACACAAATAGCCAACAGAACAAAAAGAAATGACAGCAACAAACATACCTTTCAATAGTAACTTCAATTGTCAATGGCTTCAACTCTCCAATTCAAAGAAACAGGGTGGCTGAATAGATTAAGAAACAAAAGCCATCTTTATGTTGTCTACCAAGAAACTCATTTTAGCTCTAAAGATGGGTATCACCCTAAAGTGAGAGGACTGCAAAAAGTATTCCAAGCAAATGGGATCAGGAAGCAAGTGATGTTGCTATCCTAATATTTGACCAAAAAGACTTCAATCTAGAACTAGTCATAAGAGTTATAAAAAAGGGTATTTCATTCTAAATAAGGAAACAATGAATCACACAGACAATACAATCCTAAGCATATATGCACCAAATGCCAGGGCACCCAATGTTATAAAAAGCATACAAAGAAAGATTAACATCAACTCAATAATAATAGGTTAGTACCAGTTTCTCGAATGGATAGATCAGATCATTGTACAAAAAAAAAAAAATAAACAGAGAAACATGAAAATTAAATGACATTACCATCAAACTGACTTGGTAGATTATATAGAGAATATTCCACCCAAACATCAAAAACTACATCTTATACTCAGCAGCCAATGGATGACTGTCTAAAATACATCACATCTGGGGCAAACAAACACACATACAACTTAGCAAATTGAAAAAAACTGAGATAACTTAATGTATCCTATATGACCACAATATAACTTAAAATAGGCAGCAATAAATCTCTAGTAACTATACAAACTCATGGAGGTTAAAAAACTTATTACTGAATGATGAATGGGTCAAAGAAACCAAGGAAGAAATAGAAAAAAAATTCCTGTAAATACATGAAAATGAAAACACAAAACAACAAAACCTCTGGGACATTGAAAGCAGTCCTATAAATAAATGATTTAATAATGCAACAAGAATTTGGAAAAAAAAAGAGCAAATCAAAGCGAAATCTAGAAGACTGCCATCATGACTAAAAATAAAAAAAAAAAAACAACCAATAATAAATTCAGAGCAGAAATAAATAGAAATAAGGAAAACAATACCAAGAATCAATAATAAGAGATGGTTCTGCAAGAGGATAACCAAGACTGACGGACCCTTGGTCCAACTAACTAACCAAAAAAAAAAAAAAAAAAAAAAAAAAAGATGAACCAAGTAATGAGGCAGAAGTGAACAGACAAACCCTACAAGAAAAACCAAAGAAATTCACAAGATTATAAGAGAATACTTTAAAAACAACAACAACAACAACAACAGTAAAAGTACTTCATTAAGTTAGAAAAAATCTGAAAGAAATAGACTGATTTCCGATTCATCAGAACTTCCAAAGTTAAACCAAAAAGAGATCAGCAACCTAAAAAGATCCACAACTAATGAGATTGAGACATTAATAAAAAGCCCTCTGTGGAAAAAAAAAGCCACAGCTCAGATGAACTTGCATCAGAATTCAATCAGACTTTCTGAAAGACATACAGCCAATACTTTTTAAATTATTTAGAAATAGAAACAGAAGGAGCACTTTCAGATCTACTTTTATGAAGCCAGTATTACTCTATTGCTAATCCCTGGTGAAGACACAAGAAAACTACAAGCCTACATCCCCAATGAACACAGACACCAAACCTTCCATAAAATACTTATATAC
This sequence comes from Peromyscus eremicus, assembly GCF_949786415.1. Classification (NCBI taxonomy): domain Eukaryota; kingdom Metazoa; phylum Chordata; class Mammalia; order Rodentia; family Cricetidae; genus Peromyscus; species Peromyscus eremicus. Next base: position 64,729,741 of record NC_081432.1, read on the forward strand.
CAGATACAGTCATACATCAAAAAGATCATCTGACATAATCAAGGTGGCTTGATTCCAAGGATGGAGGAATGCTTCAATATTCTAAGTCACTAAGTATAATAAATCATACAAAAGAACTTAAAAAGACAAAAATCACATGCTCAGTTCAACAGATGGAAAAAAGGCCTCAGCATACACTCATGATGAAAGTCTTAAAGAGAATAGGCCTGAAGGGAACATAGCTCAATATAACAAAGGCTCCAACAAATGGTGCTGGGAAAGCTGCATGTGCACATATATAAGAATGAAATTGGAACCATATCTATCACCTTGCACAAAAATGAACTATAAATGGACCAAAGACCTAACTAGGAAACCTCAAACATGGAAACTGCTAGAAGAAACAGTAGCTAGCAACCATAAAGTATAGGTATAGAAAAGAGCTCTTTGAATGGGGCTCCATCTGTCTAGGAAGTAAAGCCAATAACTGACAAGTGGACCTCATAAAACTTAGTATCTTCTGTACAACTAGGAAAATGATCAACTGATTGAAGGGAAAAATCATAGTTCACTTTCTTATCTTTAATTTCCAATTTTCCTAATATGTATTTTGTACCTTTTGATCCACAGAGAGAAGTAGGGGAGGATCATTCAAATAAAAGAAAGTAACACATATTTTAAATTTTGTAGAATTCAGGAGTTTCTGAAGCAATAATTTCTGACTTAGATAATCCTAAGGTTGTAATGAAATAGCATTTCTAATCTGTTATTTTTATTTTAGGAAATCTGGAGATGATTTCTAACTGAAGAGACTAGTGAATCTAAAGCTTCAAAATCATGTATCAAATTAAAACATATTATGTAAATATATTGTTAATTTATTCAACTATTTTCTTATTCATCTCTTTTTTTAAACTAAAGTGGTTTAAAAAGAGGACACAAAGTTGGATAAGTAGAGAGAGGGTGGAGGGGTTAGAGTATCTGGGAGAAGTTGGTAGAGGGTGTGAATATGATCGAAACTTACTGTACAGAATTCTCCAAGAATAAAAAAAGGGTATGACAAAAAAGATTAACCATCATTGAAATTAGTAAGCAACAAATTCACTTTTTAAACCATAATCTCCAAAATGGCCATATCTCTTTCTTATCTCAAAGAACTGTTGACCGTTAACACAAGGGCTTCAGCAGTAGTACCCCTTAGAAACTTGTGTGCTTATAGAAGCTAACACAAAATATACCAATGGCATGCAGCTAATTCATTATTTTACCAAGTCCATTTTGAGGAAAAGGTATCATTAAACAATAGAGTATTGCAAGTGTGACTATGGTTGTTTGAGGTCCCTTTCTGCAGAATATGTGGCAGACAAGCAATGCCTATGCTGTTTCTAATTATTCCAATTATCATGGCTCACTATGAAAACTTGATTAATAACACTGAAGATATTGTTGTGGCAATTAGCCATATGGTTGTGGGACTTTATTCTGTCACGATTTAGCCATTAGCATCTACTTATGTTTGTCAGAACAGTGCATCCGTGACAAGCTGAAGTTCCGCTCACCTTGCCGAGTCCCTTGTGAGCAACACTAGAGAACTGTTTATTCCTGGGAGTCTCTTGCCTGAGTAAATTTTTCATGTGGCATCCGGTCTGCCTGGGAACAAATGTCAAATAGCTTATGCGTCGACCCACCAAGCTAAGCATTCTCTGAAAATCCACTTTCTGCTTATGTGTAAAAACAAAGTGATTGAAGAAAGTGAGTTGTCCAGTAATAACTGATGATCTATGTTGTCCCATGTATTGATATAGTAATTCAGAGAAACTGATTTTTCATATACTGACATATAGAGTTATGTAACTATGATATTATAAGGATATATATAAGCATGTTTATGTAAGTAGATTATATGCTCCAAATTTACCACCTAAGTATATATGCATGACATCTGTAATTAATTTGTTCAAGAGAATTGAGATCCAGTTAATTATTGAAGATAATTTTGTTAATTATGAGATAATTTTAGGGAAAAAAAACAAAGATGTTGGTTACTTCTTAAAATAAAGCTAGAAATATAACAATCAAAAGCCTTGACGGAGAGAATTTTAAAAAATTACAGAGAATTAAATTTACATTTTCAAATAGAATGCTAATGTGAGAAAAGTAGTACTGTTAAATATTGATTAATTAATTTTTACAATATAAAGCCTTCTACTATTTGAGAGTAGCAGGCAGGTTTCCTGGTAGTTTTCTCAGAAGTTGGTGAAGTGGTGAACAGTCCCATTGTTTACAAACCTTATGGCTGTTCAGAGCTCTCCAGAAGGATGCTCTGGGTGTAAGCAACAGAAGGGGAATATGGAGGAATCCTCCTCTGTTTCCACCTCACACTCGTGTCCTCCCCATGCTGGGAGTGGAGCATGATATAAAGGGACCAGGCAGCAGTGCTTTGCCTGCAAAGGTTTCAATCTGAGAGGCTCAAAATAAAGAATAAACAATAATCCATACAGCTATAGAATGAATAACACGTGGAAATGGGGTAGACCTGCAGGCAGAAGGTTCACATCTAGTTCCAGCTGCCATCCCAGGGAGGGATGTAGCAGCTGGGGTGCTTGGATACAGTTGTGGCCAGCCGTGGAGCTGGACAAGGCAGTCCTCTTAGGACATGTAAGAGTTCACTGGCCAAGACACTACTACCTGATTTAGAGGGAATAAGCATGGGAAGAAAAGGCATATGCAGTAAACAGAGTTTGTTTAAGAAGCCAACAAAAGCACTTTACACTTCATGTGAGGGAACTGAGAAAGGAAGATCAAAATTCCTAGAGCAGTGCTTCTCAATCTTCCAACACTGCAACCCTTTAACACAGTTCCTCATGCGGAAGCCACCCAACCACAAATCCTTTTTGTTGCTACTTCATATGTGTAATTTTGCTACTGTTAAATCATAATGTAAATATTTTTGAAGACAGGTTTGTCAAGGAGGTCAAGACCCACAGGTTGAGAACCTCTGCCTAGAGTCACTGAGAGTTTTTAATCACAGTGGGATTAGTAGGAGGAATAACAGCATAGTGGAATCTGGAGTCAATTTATTTATAAAACAAGCAGAGTTGAGTGTCTAGCAGCCAATGTCTTCTCTCAGTCGTCCTCTCTAACACTTCTCACTGTTGCTTGTGAACTGTAATGCAGGTATTGACCTCTGAAACTTAAGAGCTCTGAAGACATCACGTTAACACTTACCAAGTCTTTTAATTTTGCACTGTGAATACACTTCAGTAATCTTTAGAAAATTGTGTAATACTTCTATTCTGAAACATTTTTCCCACTAACCCAACCCAGTTTTAGCAATCTGCTCTAATCAATAACATTATAATATTCATGTGAGTACTTACAATGTTGAGTGGTTTACATGCGGCACATCCTCCAATGTTAAAGTTTTAAGAGGTATTATGTTTATTCTGTAGATGAGAAACTGTCTCTTAGAAATGTGTGTTGTTTTGGGAGGCAATGGAGTAAGTAGTGGAGATGGATTTCCATTTCAGGTGGGCTGTCTCATTGATGTCTAGTCTCTTAAAAGATATTAATAGAGGATTACAAACACCTAAATCAAATACTGAAGCTGAAAACTGCAGTAAGAACACATTCTAACAATCTTCCCTCACCCTGGCCTCTCTCTACTGGATCTGAGAGAACAGTGGCTCCCAGTCCTTAACCTGTGGCTTGTCTAACATCCAGTCCATGAGAGCAAAACTCAGCATTCTCTGACTCACAGTTTTCTACCCATTTCAACTCTACTGCCCTTGACCTCATCACTTCCTACCAGACAAGATTTTCCAGGTGCTTTCTTATCTGTCTCCATACTGTCACCTCATTCAGGCCCATTCTGCTGCAGACAGAGATCATTCCAAACTGCAAAATCAGGCAATTCTGCCCTGAACTACACTTTGAAAGGGCCCTCACTGCTTAATGAAATATTATATGAAGAAAGTGATGACCATTCTCCAGAGCCACATCCGCTTTCACATACATACAACTTCAACTATACACACACACACACACACACACACACACACACACACACACACACACACACACATACATACACACACACTCAATTCCTTCTGCACATTATGGTAAGTTTCTTAAGCTGCACTGCCGGACTAACCACAACACATTAATAGTGTTAAAGTATATAAAACCTATATTTAGAGTCATTCAACTTTTTTACATATAAATTCATGTCAAGACTGACTTTATTCAAGTAAAATGTTTCTTCATTAAAACTGATGTGCACTTGTTTAAGAATAGCTACAAAAGGAAAGCATGAAAGCTCATGGATGGGGAGGAACGCTGTGACGTGCTGACTTCTAGACAGGCCATGGCTGCTCTACGCATCGACTCCCAGCAGCTGTGCTCACCTGTACACCACCTACATAAGACCAAGCCAGTCACACTCAGCACAGACTGGGGAGGAGGCCCTGAGGACCCACTCCTATGGGAAGAACTGCAATTCATGGCTGCTAAGTGGGGAAGAATCATTTTCCTTGGAAAATGTGGCCTTTTCATTCAGGCAAAAAAAAAAAAAAAAAGTTTATCTTCCTTTTCATACTTTGCTTGCATTGAACAAACACACAAAAAGCAGTCATACCTGAGACTACATTAACATTGTGTGGGCATTGTTCTTGTTTATTGGCAGCTCCACTTCTTTCCTTTTATCTCCATGATCTCTATGGGGTAATGGTAATCTATTATCTGCTGTCCCAAATGAACAATAAATCATCTCAATATTATGTATTGAGTACTTTTATCCATCCTGAGAATTCTGAAGTCATTCATGTAAACCTATAAAGCATATTCAATATTTATTCACTAGTAATACACACCGACTCAATATACACTCGAAATTGTCTATGGCAGCGGCTCTCAACCTGTGAGCTGAGACCCCTTTGGGGGTCACATGTCAGATATGTACATTAAAACTCATAACAGGAGCAAAATTACAGTTATGAAATAATTTTATGGTTGGTGTCACCACAACATGAACTGTATTAACTGTATTAAAGGGTTGAGAACCACTGGTCTATGGACTTAAAAAAATTATTCATCTTATTTTATGTGTGAGTGTTTTTTGCCTGCATGTATTTATGTGCACCATGTGTGTGCCTACTGCCCACAAAGGTCAGAGGAGGACACTGGATCTCCTGAAACTGAAGTTATGGCAGTTGTGAATCACCATTTGGATGCTAGGACTCAAACCTGAGTCCTCGCAAGAACAAGTACTTTCAACTGCTGAGCTGACTCCCCAGCCTCTGGACTTTTATTAAGCTCCAAAAAATGAGCTGGTAATGAAGGTTAATATAGTATATATTTTAAAAACAAAATAAAAATTACATTAAAATTATATAATTCAACATGTATTTTATAGCTTGGATGTTTTTGTTTGGTGTAGTTTGTATTTTCAGAGAGCATAATCTTTGGTGCAGTTGAGGATATTATTGCCAGCCAGTTGAACTTGGGCAAGTTAGCTCCTCTGCCCATCAGGGGATATTTGCGTCCACCTCACTGAGGTGCTATGAGGTAGATCAAGCACCTGATTCTACCTATTAATAGTGATACACAGCTGAGTAACCTCTTCTTCTGAATGTTCATGACTCATTCAGTGAATTCTCAATTCACAAACTATCTTGTTTCTTCTAAACATAGATAACTACTAAATTAGTTACAACTAACTTTCAGAGGCCCTAATTTTAAAAAAATTATTGACAAGTTACTCTAGATTTAAATTTTGACAATGTATATGTATATGTATATGTGAAAAGAGTGCAAATAAACATCTTTAAAAATTTCAAACTTCTTGAGATAAAGTAACTGAGGTATAAAAAAATATGAAAATCTGAACACTCCTACTTAAAAAAACTCCCATAAAGTCTCAGCTCAGAGTTTTTTGTTTTGATTTTTCCCTCTTATGACACTAAATTTTTAACTTTTTCCCTAGGAAAGAGGTAAGTAAAATGTAAAGATAATTAATCATCTTTCCTGTTTCCATAATCTATCCATTCGACAATCAGGTCCAAGTGAGCTAATGAAAACACTTCTCTTACCCTGGGTATTCACTCCAATGCCCCCTGGAACTTCCACAGTCACACAGACTTCTCCATCTTACAAAGGTGACATTATTAAATATATGCCTTTACTATCAGTGACTAAATCTCACTGTCAGTGATGGAATCCTGTCTGCTAATATGTTAAGTCAGTTTCTCTTTTTTATGTGCTTGCTAACTTCCCGAAAACCTCACTAAAATGTGAATTCTTACATAGTCGACTAGCCTGGGATGGAGACTGAGATTCTGTATTTCCACCACACTTCCATATGACAGGGTGTTGCTGCTCCACACACTGCAACTTGAGTTGCAAAACATTCAGGAATGCCCTCAACAAAATTACCTATAATTATGATTGGCTTAAATTCAGCTTTTCCTAATTTTTTCCTGGCAGACTGCTCCAACAGTCTTTCTGCAATTCCCCTGTAGATCCGGCTCACTCTTTGTTGCTGTTGGTATCAGAATTAAGTACCTTTCTTATTGCTGTAACAAAAGCAACCTAAGGAAGAGGGTTCATTTGGTTCATGACAGTGGGAAGTCATGAATGGAAGCTTGGGTAGAAGCAGAGAACAGTAAACATGTACACTTAGCTTGCTTTCTCCCTTTTTCAGTCTGGGAACGCTGCCTCTGGAATGGTGTTCCTGTTCACAATAAACCTAATCTAGAAACTCGTTCACAGATACACACAGAGGCTTATCCCATAGGTAATTCTAGTATCTGTCAAGCTGACAATCAATATTAATCACTACAGTATCTATAAGGTCTACTTTGGATAAAAGTTTTAAGTCCCAAGGATTCTTCATTAATCGTTATGGAGGGGTGAGTATGTGTGTGTTTCCTGGCACTGAACCCAAGGTCTTGCACATGTTAGGCAAGTCCTCCATCATGGCACTTATTCACAGATTCACCAGAATGTCATAAAAAAGAATGTATCTCTTCATTCTTCATTTTAAATAAGTGTAAAATAGTATACAACCCACACCAAATACTAGCATTTCTGTACACTGTGCACTTGCAGTCAGAAATAATGGACAATTCAATGCAGAACAATATAGAATCTTCCTGCAAATTGCACAACTATGTTGCATACCAGAAAATAAAATGATTAAAGATAAAGAAAAAAAAAACTGGAATTAGCAAGATGTTTCAGTAGGTAAAGGGACTTGTTTCCAAGCCTGAGAAGCTGAATTGGATCCCAAGAACTTACATGGTGGGAAGAGAGAACCAACTCCCAAAAGTTATTCTCTCATCTTCATGTGTTGTGATGCATGGATGCCCACATGCATGCATACATACATGCAAACACAAAACAAATAAATATAAAAGTAGGTAGAAAAAGTAGTCGTGATAGCCGAGCAGTGGTGGCACGCGCCTTTAATCCCAGCACTGGGGGGGGGGGGGGGGGGAGCAGAGCCAGGCGGATCTCTGTGAGTTCAAGGCCAGCCTGGGCTACAGTAGTTAGTTCCAAGAAAGGTGCCAAAGCTACACAGAGAAACCCTGTCTCAAAAAACCAAACCAAAACAAAAAAAGAACAAAAAACAAAAACAACAACAACAACAAAACAAAAAGCAGTGGTGATCAAGTAGGAGTGAAACTGAAAATTGTCTTTTTCTTTGAATTCTATACATACACTGAGGATTGAAATAACCCACAATGTCTTGTTATTTTGCCTCTATCAGTGTATTGCATTGTTCTGCAAACTTTAATGCATGTCAGAAACACGTCTGTAGCCTGCATGAAGCTAGGTTGCTGGGCCACTCCCTATTTCTGACTATGAGGGACTGAAGAATCTCCCAAGCGATGCTGGGTCTAGGCTTGAGAATCACTGTGCTATGCCATTCTGAAGACTTGCCTGCACAATGAGCTTCTACTTAAAGCAACTTGCCACTGTCTTAAATACCTGGGCTTTCACTCAAATGGCATTTCATGTTTTCACTATATTTTAAATAGCATAGTAACTACAACATTTTACCTAGAATAACAAGTGAAAACGGCTTACAACATTGCCTTTTTACAACATTACAACTGTCTGAATGATATCTTGAAAAAGTTTGCAGAGATTACGGCTCCTAAAAATAAGTGAGGGCAGAGGGATGATCAGCAAAGGATTAGAGGTTCCTAAATGAAAATTATTGTTTGTCCTTTCAGCAAATTCTTAATGCCTTCAGCTGCAGAACAGCTCATTTCTGAGACTGTTTTTGGCCTCACAAGTTAATCACACCAGGATGAGTTAGTTTAGCTCACATGCCTTTAGGAGTAATGATACATTTAAATGATTAAACAATCAGAAAAAGAAATTTATCTCTGTAAGGAAAGCAGTTAGCATACAGGTCCACAGTTGATATGAGTATCACAAGTCATTTGTACATATCATGTTCATTTTAGATGTGAAATAAGTTGTATTTTATTAGTGCCAGAGTGTTTCATAACTTTAGACAACTGAGACTGAGTAGTTGTATGTCACTGACAGACTGACAAATGGCTCACTGGACACTTATGGAGCTGACCATAACTGTACAACTTCGGGTGTTGGTGGTATTAACTTTAACAAATCACCATTGATTTGTTACCATTGTCTCACAAACCACTTTCGGAAGAGAGAACATATAATTTCAAATGTAATACAGTCTGGAGGGCTGTCTGGAAAGAATGACAAAGGATGAAAGTGATGGCCTGCCCCCCTGAGACACAAACAACTACCCATCTACCAAACAAAGCCGTCACTTCACTATCGACCAATAGCATGAGCCACAACGATTCTAAGAGCCAACTTTCTGTTCATTCAGATTAAATGTCACTTATATACTCTTTCTTTCACTAGAGACATAAGGTCAGAACTGATTGACTACTACCTGCATGGGATGATTTCTTGTATTCTAACATCGTGTGTTAACATTCCACAGTAATGGCCTATGGATGAAGATACATTTGCATTAACAAATTATCATTTAATTGAGGTCTATTCAACTAGTTTATGCTACTTAAAATTCCTGTCAATGAAAGATACCATGACACATGGCTATTACCTACAAAGAATATTTTTAAGTTATACTTTTTCTGTATATAAGGCTTAGGCATATGTTAGACAGCCATTTATTAATTTTAATTTTGCTTAAAATAGCCTAAGAAATAGCATCAATCTATGCTACTGTGAAACAGGCTCGTTCACTTTTAGGGGAAATAATTTGGTACACTGTAAGTTCTTCTTTCACAGATTTGTACCTTTCAGATATATTATAGAACATGGCATATATTAAGCCATCCATATGGAAGGTATGTGCTAATAATTATGCCAAAATGCTTATATTGATATAAACCTAAAATCCTGCTAAAATCGAGAGAACTATTATTTTTAAAATATCACACTAAGTTTCTTTCGCAAATACCAGAGACTCAAAATTTTGCTTTTTTTACAAAAGTAAAGGAGGAAGGTTGTCATGTATATACTGATTCCCAACCTTGAGTTCACAAACAAGGGTGCTAGTCGCATTCTTTTGAAGAATACTGATCATATTTTACTTTACTGTCAATTTTTCTCATCTCAACAAGGGTGAAAAAGTACAGTAATGAGTTTTTTCTACCTCTCTTCCAAAACTTACTTTTTTCCCCCTTAAAAAACAAGTAAATAAACAAAACAAAAACAAACAAAAAAACAAATAAGCAGCCATCCAAGCAGATAAACAAAAGCCTGAAACAAACAATACCTTCCCCAACCAAGCATATTTATTAGCTTAACATTACCATGATCTAAACAAATAGGCCAAAAGAAAACCTTGAACACACACACACACACACACACACACACACACACACACACACACACATATATACATATATATATATATATGTATATATATATAAGCACTTACCTCTATGACCCCAGTGGTTCTTTCCATAAGGCTAAGGGTAAGAACACTCATTTGAGATTAATTTCCATAGTTTAAAGATATTACTGCAAAGTAGTCCTTTTGCAAATATCTATATCTACCTAAATATTTACATATATGATGCATATATATCATATATTAATATGAACCTATATATGAAAATAGGAGATGTTATCAGGGCATGATGCTTCTGTGCTAATAAAAACTTGGTCCTTAAATGCAGTTTTTATTTTCTACAAATAAAATTTACCTTTACGTTTCCACTGAGTTTTCCTTCATTAGTAGTATATGAAATGTTCTACAAAAGTGATAAAAACCTCTACAGTGTTTAAAAAAAAAACTAGCCATTTTCTATATTACTGGGCTACTTTGTTTTGTTAAAAGAAGAAAAACAAGAAATGTAAGTACGTTTTCTCCTCCTTCCACATCACACTCGGCTGCTTTGCTTTCCTTTTATAGTCCACTGTACAGACAGGTGAAAACTTCACCCTGGGACAGGATTTAAACTAAATTATGGGCAACAGAAATGTGTCATAAATCAACTTCACATACTGAACAAAAGATAAACAAGGGAAGATTTATATTCTGACAAAAGGAACACTCTCTAACTATAATACAAAGCGGAAGGGAGGAAAAGCCGACCCTACTGGGCTGTTGCAGCAGGCTCTCCTTGCCCTTTTATGTGCTAACTCAGAATAGTAATTATGGATCTTGTAAGTTGACTTCTGTTTCCAGAACTATGAGTTGTAGTAAAAAATGCCTTTTCATGGAGACAATTACCATTAATCAAAACACTGAGAGCTAATACCATTCAAATCCAACCTACTGCTGTGCCCAGCAATATATCAAACTGTCTGTTGTCAAACACACTAACACACTTAAATGGGCTGTTTCCACTATAAACAAAACCAAACACAAAAGCCAGCTAAGTAATATTAAGATTCGAACTGCTCTCTCAGTGCTCCTTCCTGTCACTGACTGCTAACTTTCAGTCACAGCCCTGCATGGTTGTCAGGTAACTGCTGGGATCTGGGAAAGAAAGTCACCGGCCCTGACAGGGGAACTTCCCTGCAAAGACTGTGTTACAGTGGATTCGGTCAATCTTTGGACATTTAGTACAGCAGTGCACTTGAACTGTAATTAACATTTTTAGGGGGTTGTAAGCAAAAAAATATGAACATAGGAAAGGTTATTCTTACTCTGTAAGACTCAGAAACAACAAACATGTTTTCTACAGCAGCTATACAAGGTCCACACATCCATTTTCTTAAGCTGATTTTTCTTTCGTGTGTGTATGTGTGTGTGTGTGTGTGTGTGTGTGTGTGTGTGTGTGTAAAAGCCTGTATGCCAAAGTAAGCATTTTGTGGTTGAAGGAGTCAGTGGTTCCCCCCCCCCCCACTACCTGGGTCCCAGGAATAGAACTCTGGGTGGCAGGCTGGGTGTTAATTGCCTTTAACTACTAAGTAACATTGCTTGTCCAATTTATTTCCTTAATAAAACAAAAAACAAAAAACAAAACTATTTAATCTTCTAAGTTCAATCTTAGAGAAAATGACAAAAGAAATTAGCTCTGAAAGTATGTATTAGACACTGACTTCATCATATTTCAGTGTACAGCTCTCTACACAAACCCACTGTCTATAAATAGGAATTCCATAGCTACTCTGAAAGACCACTGTTTTACACTCATGCTGCCTTCTACTTTATTTTTTTCATTGAACCAAAAGTATTTTTGTAGCCCATTTCCAAAAGGGGAAGATTTTACAAATCCAAAGGTTCTGACAACAATTCCTACTTAGAAGAGATAGCAAAGTATTTTACAAAATATAAAAGTAAAAGGGCTGAAAGCCAAGGGACTTAACAAACAGACTAGTCGTTTACGAGCAGCAAAGTCTATTACTTACTTCTGTGCTTTGTAAGCCAAGAGCCACCAAATGTAATTAAATTTTTGTTTATAATGGTCTCGTTACTGCTAACTTCACATTGCTATGCTGCCTATTAGTACAAAATGGCCGTCCACATTTATTACTAGATAATGCATATCAATGTTGCCCTTATGTGTATAAAATATCATAACTGAAGTTACAAAATATATTCATAATACACAAAAAAGACATGACATGAAGTGGTTGAGTCAGAGTTCATACATGAGCAAAGTGTCTAGAGTCAAGGGATTTCTTCAGGTTTATGTAGTAAAAGATACTACAAATTTAGCGTAAAAGGACATAAAGATGCCACACAGACCACATTTTTACTGCTAGTGATACCCACAATTAGTGCAAATATAACCAGGAAGAAGGTCTAAAGTCCACTGAGCCAATGTACTGTTATGTATTTCAGCATCTTCTGCATTTACAAACCTCTTCTAATGGAACTTATCACCGTTGTTTTTTTTTATCATCATTCCTTTTCCCTTCTCATTTAGGCATAAACCCTATCTGCTTTACACCTTCCTTTAAATGCCTAATACAAATAACCACAGGAGAATCTCTTCTCCCTTGAAAAACTGCAAATAAAGATGTCAGCTACTGAGTATATTTGTGGCATCTCCAGCAGCTGCTGTTAAATACCAGCTGGTCTAGCTGATTAAAATTACCTCCGAGTTGGTATTATAAAGATGCCTGGGCAGCGTTGCTGTATTAATGGATTATTGAGTGAGCGATGAAAACCTTGGCCAGCTGATGCATTTTATTACAGATAGGCTTTATGATGTGTAATCACTGTAATTTTTACAACTGGAGGAAATATGAAAAAAGGAGTAAACAAAAATCCCCATAGAAACTGCTCTAACTAGATTATTCTTACCGGTCTGTTTCCTAGAAGGAATCAAGGTACTTATTACTGGGCATAAATATTCAGGTATGGACTTACACACACAATTTATGCATCTATCTATGCGGGATATACAGACAAGCAAAGCATGCTCACAGACAAATGCAGTGTGCATATAATTTATGTCAATAGATGTCTGTTGTCTGCCAAACCACCCAATTGGCTACAATGGGATCATATGACCTAAGATACTTTTCAACGATTTACCAGCTGGGCAATGGCTGGAAATCCAAATCTAGCCAACAGGACTGTGGTGTGCAGTATAAGAGATGGGATCATTTAACTCTCTTTACCACTTCCCCCTATTGTGTTTCTTACAAGCCAGTGAGGGTTTTGTTTTTGTGTTTTAATAGAACTCTACCAAACTGTCGCTCAAATCCTATAACTTTCACCTACTGGCTCAGCTATATTTGTGAAGAAGATAGCGAGCGGCACAGACTCTACTTTACCACTTTCCACAGCCTTTCAAATCTATTCTTCTATTTATGCCACTCTCAAGGCTACAGGGTTCCCCAGTTGTTTTTTAAGAATGAACAGTGACTCTCAGGAGGCTGTGGTCAATTAAAATAGCTCAAGTAGAAAATCAACTTCACTGAAATATGATACTGGGTGAATAAGAGTCTTCCAGGAAAGGGCAGCTACCTCAGGGTGGATTACCTCTTCACAAGCTTTCCTTAAATAATAATAATATAATATTTACCAGTAAGTAATATTCAGTTTATTGTTTTGATTTTCCTATAAAATAATGAAGATCAATTTTCATCACAGCTAGATTAATATATAAGACACATGACTACAAAGTTCTGCTGCTTTTTTTAAATAAAGACACTGAAATTTTTACAAGAATAACTCATTCAGAACCCATTGTACATATTATGATTACCTTCTATACATTAGTGTGCTGTGTTTTCAGGGTGAATCTTATTCTAATAAGGAACTAACACTTATAATTAAAGGTAAATGTGATCAATGAACATTGTGAAGAATAAGATTATGTATTATATATATGTGTATATAGATGTATATATTATCTTTGATTAATTGATTATACAGGCATGAAACAGGTTTTAATGTATCCTCTATGTTAGTAATGGTAACTCCAGAAAAGGAATTCTAAAGGTATTTTGAGGAATGCCAGTTGATTAAAATAAATGTTATTTTAAAATATTAAAGTCATTTGTTTTAGAAGGTCCATGATTACTTTAAAATACTAAAGTGACTTATTTTAGAACGTCCATGATTATTTTCAGTATTCATTTATTGCAGTATTTATTATTATTTTCAATATTTATTTATAATTACTTAAAATTGTTACTAAGAACAATCTAGTAATATATACATTATTTTCACAGGTTTTTAAGTTGAAAATTAAAATAATTTATTTATAATCTTCTCCAATTTCTCAGGCATAAAGAAAAACCATACACAAAGTCTCTGACAGCTCTCAAATTATCTGTACTGCCCTGAGCCTTCTAGAGAAGTGTGGCTGTTGTGAGTAATAATATTCCTCTTAATACTCAAATAAAAAGCTTAAAACTGAAGAAACTAAGAAAAACTGAAATAACAAATTACTTATTTAACATGAGATCTTATAAATCTAAAAACATCTAAAGGAATAGACAAACTTCTGACTAACCAGAACACAGAAGCAGAAGCCAGGTACCTATGAGTCAAAAGTGGCTGTGGGACACTGGATCTGAAGTGTTCATTTAGCCAGGGTGTACAGGCCTAGTCTCTCATAGTTTTAGCATTTAATCTAAGAAACTAGATTATGGGCAGCCAAGGACCTATGGTTATCGATTTGCTGCAGGTAAGTAAGTTACACGGTCTTTCTTCAGAGACCTTGAAGTCATTTTCCAAAGGGAGGCAGGAGGGGGGTTACTGCTGCATGATGTGTGACTGACTAAAACGCATGGCTAGCAAACACTGAAGCATTCTCCCCACATTTCATTTACCTCCCTCCCTTCCTTATCTTTGTTCCTTCTGTTCCCATGTCTTAACACGGATAGAGTGCACTGGTAAGGGGTAAGAAAGGAGCATGCTGGGAATTCAGGCACGAGACCTGCACAAGATCAAGCTAGACAAAATGTCAGCATGGATGAGGGAGGGCTCATGAAGTTTTACCATTAGGTGAGGAGCTATTGGTAATTGACGGCTTCTAGGAGAATGAAACTTTGTTTCAAGGATGTAGCATCAGAGAAGCTATATCCATGAACATACAGGCAATACCATCAGTAAGTAGATTCAGTAAGTTTTAATAAAACAAAACAAAAAACAAACCAAAACATTGAAGTGTGAGGGAAACATGTGAGAGGTGATACAGAAGGAATTAATACAGAAGGAGGTAAT
The DNA here is from genome assembly GCF_949786415.1 of Peromyscus eremicus. Lineage (NCBI taxonomy): Eukaryota > Metazoa > Chordata > Mammalia > Rodentia > Cricetidae > Peromyscus > Peromyscus eremicus. Next base: position 64,744,877 of record NC_081432.1, read on the forward strand.
TCAAAGGGGATGGATTTAGTTAAAATATATTACATGCATGTATAAATTCTCAAATAATAAAAAAATTGCAAAAGAATGAAACATGACTTAGAATTTTCACACAAAATATCTACTGGGGTGATCTCAATGTCTTAGGAGAGTCAAAAAACAAAATAAAACAAAACAAAAACAAAAAGAAGATAAAAAGCAAACAACAAACAAACAAGAAGAACTTCTCTGGAAACCTCAATGTGTGGGGAGATTTTGAAGCACAGATTTAGAGTTCCCATAAGAAGTTTTACACATATTAAGCATAGTAGCTAGAAATAAGAAACCAAGAGTAAAAATTTCTGTCTGATGAGAGACCTATCAAGAATATACAATGTGCTCAGAGACCTTGGTAACACAGGTTTGATTAATCACTAAGTACACTTAACAATGAGCATGGTATTATATAGATTCCCACAAGCAAAAGGAAAAAGTGGCCATTACCAGCAGATACTCAATTTGTGTCTGGATGATCAGGTTAAGGAAAAAAGTAGGAGTATGCAGAGATACATGGATTAAAGAAGCCAGAGATGAAAGATGAAACTAAATATGAGAAATTAATTCATTTAATTCTAGGATTTTTCCTTCATCAATTTACTACCGAATCCTAAAATCTACCCTCCAAATCTTATGAATTATGGCTTCTCTTTGAGGGTAAGAGTCACCACCCTTCTAATCTAAATACATTCTGCTAAGCTTACAGCCTCAAAAGCAATATCAGAGATATTATTTATTAAACCATAAAACTTAAAAAAAATGACATCCTTTTATCTTGTATGTCAAAGTTTCTAGAGCTAATCACTTGGTACTATATAACAAATTAGGAGGCGTATCTCTGGAATAGGTAAATTCTCCACCTCCCAGCAGTTAATTACCTGTAGTTCTTCATCTAGGAGTGGAACCCATGAGATTACCCCTACTAACACTGGCATGTCAACTGGTATTGCCAGAGCTCAGGCTTTGTTTAAACAGCCCTCTTGTTGAGATTTCATGGTAGAGATTCTGTGACACATACAATCGTTCTGGGACCCCAGGCCCTGGGACACCGACAGTCCCCTGGAACCCCCAGCCACTATGCCCCAGTTGCTGGCCAGCAGGGAAAACTCCCCTCAGCCAGGCTCCCCAACCAAAACCCCTGCAATCTACCAGACCCACGCCCTACCCCAATACCCATTTGCCTGAGACCCCAGTAACTTCCTGAGACAAGGAATCTGCCAGCTCTCACTGGACCAAGAGAGGCTTCCTGAGACACAGAATCCATCAGCTCTAACTGGACCAAGAGCCCTGATAAGACCAAGAGCGAATCCCTGAGTCACAGAATCAGCTAGCCAGATCAAATAAGACCAAGAGCTAAGATTGAACCCAAAGGGGCCGCCTGAGACACAGACACAACAAGCACAGAGTGGACCAATAGCACCTCATTCAGACACAGGCACCTCTTGCCCCTATTAGAGAAAGAGATGGGCACACGTCAATGCAAAAATACATACAACAACATAAAGAGCAATATGGCGTCACCAGAACCTAGCCCTCCTCCAACAGTAAGACCTGAATATCACAATGTAGAAGAAGCAGAAGAAAGTGACCTTAAGAATAGCTTCATAAAGATGCTAGAGGCATTTAAAGAGGAAATGAAAAATTCCCTTAAAGAAATTGAGGAAAAGACAAACAAAAAATTGGAAGAAATCAATAAAGAAATTGAGAAAGAGACAAATGAAAAATTGGAAGAAATCAATAAATCCCTTAAAGAAAGCCAAGAAAACCATGAAAAAGCAATGAAACATGTGAAGGAAACAGTTCAAGATCTGAAAATTGAAATAGAAACAATGAAGAAGACACAAACAGAGGAAATGCTGGAAATACAAAATCTGAGTAAATGAACAGGAAACACAGATGCAAGCATAACCAACAGAATACAAGAGATAGAAGAGAGGATCTCTGGTGTAGAGGGTACAATAGAGGAAATAGAATCGTCAGTCAAAGAAAACACCAATGCCAAAAAAGTCATAACACAAAATGTCCAGGAAATCTGGGACACCATGAAAAGGCTAAACCTAAGAATAATAGGGATAGAAGAAGGAGAAGAACACCAACTCAAAGGCACAGAAAATATATTCAAAAAAATCATAGAAGAAAACTTTCCCAACTTAAAGAAGGAAATACCTATGAAGATACAAGAAGCTTATAGAACACCAAATAGATTAGCCCGCCCCCCCCAAAAGTACCCTCGCCACATAATAATTAAATGAAAAGGAGTTTAAACAACCAAAACCACTTTTTTTTATACTTAAAATTTCCTTGAGGCATTAATGTGCATTTACCTTTGAATGCACCAATTCTTTGCATCATGGAAAGGAAAACAGAATTTAAATCCTGACCTTTTAAATGAAAGTTCAGTATTTACAGTGACACACATATTATTTCACTTTTAAATGGCAGTTCCTTCACATCAGCCTGTGCTGCCCAATGACTGTAACACAAAAGTTTGTCATTTCTCATAGGAATAATGGAGCTGTTTCACTGATGCCAAAGCTAAATCACACAAATAAAAACCAGCACCATAAGCACAAGTGAGCAGACTTCCTCAACAGAACTCAGTACTTCCCGAGAAGAAAAGGCTGAGACTGTTATTAGTGAAAGACTCTACCTCACAAGAAAACATAAATCAAACACTCACTGGATCTTTTATATAAGTTTAAAAACCTAGTCCCTGTTCTGGCCTCAAACTTGAGTCACTTGAGATCCTTCAAAACTATTAATTACTGAGAAACTTCTATGTACATCTCAATGATGTCCTTATCTTTCAATATCGCACCTAATTGAGAGTTAGGCTTCCTAAAAGTATCTTTCAAGAAATTGCTCAGCAGTAGATGAAGAAAAAAGGAACATTTTTAAAATGTGATGAACAATTATGTTATCTACAGCTGTACATAGCTAACTTACACTAATTAAACCAATATTTTTCTAACTTGCCTACGTGCATGAGCGCACACACACACAGACACACACAGACACACACACACACACACACACACACACACAATGGAATGACTGAGTCCCTATTCTTCTGCTGGCATGTTATGTGGCTACAGAAAATTAATACAGCATGTTCACTGAGAAGGACATTTTTCTCCAAGGCAAGCAGAGAACACAGACAGTCTAGAGGAGTCTGGGTCACAGGCCTGAACTCATGAGTGTTTACCTGTGCAATCCCATGCTTCCTTAGACTATATAGTCGAATAACAGACTCTGCCATGTTCAAAGACATTTTTCTAAAGAAAACCTACAAACGAGGTAACCAATATGACTGGGCTTGAGCTTTAACATTACTGTTGAAAAGGTATAGAGTTAGTCTAAAAGGATGAGCTTCCTTGGCTATAACAAAGGAGTAGCAGCTACTTCAGATGAGACACCATATGTGGAAATAAATGAGTTGAGACTGGTACATAAATAACATGGAGCTAGACCAGTCCTTTCTTTGAGGGATCCAAGCTATTCAGAAACTACCAGAAAATCATAATTAGGAATTGCTAAAGTAGAAATTTAAAACTTACAACCCATATATTTGTGGTGCAATTTCTAGTCTATTCAGGTGCATATAGAGCTCAATATCGTGTTTCTTCAGTAGATGATCCTGGATCTGGTTGACTTTAGTAACAATGGCAACTGTTGGCCCTAAATCCTGGGGTCTAGCAAAGGGGATAGGGGTCATCAGAGTTTCTTTTCCCTGAAAATAAGAAAAATAGAACATGCATTATTTCAATTTGAAATTGAGAAACATGGACATTGGTTTTTAGCTGATCCAAAGAACCAACACTACTGTATCATAACAAAGGCATGACACTCAAACACAGACAGGGGGCGCTTGTGCTCATACGGCCATAGTATGTGCTCATATGGCCAGGGTATCTAAGTATCTTTCACTTGAATAGTTTCTCTTGTGACATTAACTTTTCCAGGAGAATTTGGCTAGAGGCAGTGAAGCTGTCAAGCTGCCCCTGGCCAGCTGATCTGTTTAGCCACAGCATATAAATGTAACACTTCGATGGAAGTGCACTTCTTGTGGCAATTAAAACTGAAACTCCAAATGAAAACTATACAAAAGGGAAAAAACAAAAGAGATCATTTTAGAAATGTTTTCTTCTCTGTCTTTTTGTCAGTTGAAGTAGGTGAGAAAAGATGAATAACTCTAACTGTTTAAAATAAACCTGTGTGAGGCCCAGTTGTGGATATCGCTCTATATAAATAAAGCACTGATTGGCCAGTGACCAGGCAGAAAGTATAGGCGGGACAAGGAGAGAGGAGAATTGAAGAAAGAGGAAGGAAAGGGCAACCTGCTGGAGCCACTGCCAAGACAAGGAAGATGTAAAGTACCGGTAAGCCACAAGCCACGTGACAAAGTAAAGATTAATAGAAATGGGCTGAATATAAGAGTGAGAGCTAGACAATGATAGGCCTGAGCTAATGGCCAAGCAGTTTAAATAATGTAAGAGTCTGTGTGTTTATTTTATAAGTGGGCTCCGGGACTGGTGGGACTTGGCGGTGGGAGCTGGAGAAAAATTCTCCAGCTACAGGCCCTCCTTCAATGTCCTTTTCCCACCACTTCCAGTCTTCATGGACTCCACAAGCCTGACCCACCTGGACCTTCAGTCCTTTGTTTCTATGTCTCTGAAACTGGCATTTGTAGCATCTCTCACTAGGGATTCTTAGTTTACCACTGGGTTTGAATCTAATGTTCAAAGAATACTGTTTATGCTTCTTCTCCCAAAGCTCCTCTTTCATATAGAAAAGTCTCAATTTTATCCTCTGCTCAAATGCTTTTCCTGAGTGATTTCAACCCTACACAGAGCTTTAATAAATATAAGTAAAATGAAAACAACTAAAATAATGTAAGAGTAAAGATATGGATATTAAATCTGTGACTTTAAAATAATATACTAGTAAAAGAAAGGCAATCTATCTGACACAGATATTTATCAATGTGGTTCAATAGGAATGCATTAAAAAAAAACTCACTAAGATTGCAATAAAAAGTTTATAATAGCCAGGTATGGTACGCATCTTTAATCCCAATACTCAAGGGGCAGAAGCAGGCAGATCTCTATGAGTTACTAACTAGGCAGGGCTAAATATTGAATCCCTGTCTCAAAAAGACAAAACAGACTTAAAAAGTTTATAATAATTTATAATTAAGTGGTAATACTGCATGAGTAATATGCATATATAAAGGAAAGGTTCCATTTACTTACATGAATCTTTATGTTGTGTTTATTTATCTACCAATATTACTAGAATGTTATACATATTTAGATTCACTATTATACCCTAAGTATTTTCATATTGTATTACAAAATGATTAGATATATTACAGTGAAATCACCAGTAATTCTAGTGTATGCTTTTACTTACTGCAGCTGTTAATTCAAGTGTATTTGTTAACTCAAGGGTGCTGAAGAGAGCTGTACTATAAGAGTTACCTTTTGACCATCATGCTCAAAAGTAGAAAACCAAGGCTCAGCAGTTTCCATAAGCTGTGAGAACATTGCACTAAAAATTAGAAAAATAAAATAATTCCATATTTAATCTTCACTAAAGTACGGATGGCATCAAAAAAAAAAAAAAAAAAAAAAAGAAGAAGAAAACAGAAAAAGCAATAGCTATAGTACTTACTAGGCATCATGCTCCAGATACTCAGGGTTCAATAGAGTTTTCATTTCCTCACTTAAAAAAAAAAAAAAAAAAGACAATTCAAACAATAAACATGAGCACATTTTAATGACTCCAGTAGATGTAGCTTCTGCTTTAGTCTGCATGCATAAGTTAACTTACACACAATGTGCAACTAAAAAGGTAGCCTTCCAAAGGTCAACTCCAATAACAAACACAATTCTGTTTTTTATAAAGATCAGAAAGAAGTTATTTGCTTGTCTGTGTCCCAATGAAGTAACAATCTAATTATTACAGATAATGTATGGAAAGATTGACACTATATTCCTTGTTACTTGTGTCAAGATTTTATGAAAAAAATGAAATTAAAAAACTAGACATTATGCAACCACTAATTCATATTTTAGTAGACAAAGGTTAATATAATTTGGGCCTGTGTCCAGCAAAACAGACAGCTTCCCTCTGATTAGAAGTATACAAACATGTGTCAAGTTACCAGCAGGTATTTTTCTCCTGCATACAATTCATTTCGATTAGAATACTCTTGACAATGCCTTGCAATCTTACAGCTCACCAGTCATAAAATGCTTCTTAGTTGCTTCACTGGTGTTTTAAGATAGATAACTAAACTTTAACAGGTACCAAAGTTAAGGCCATTTACAAAAGTCATTTATAAAAAAAGAATAACTGAATGTGTCTCGAAACATGAAAAGCCACTTTATTTCACAGACCAGTGTCCTTGGTAGCACTACTCTTTTATGAACTAAGCTGAGTCAGAGCTTGTAGGGAGAAAGTTCTCATTCAACTAATAGTGAAAACTTAGAGCACAGCATATCTGAGTATTATCGAATATCAGCATTTTAAAAATTATAACAAACATTTCCTTTTTGGCCCATTACATTTATGTCTTCATTTGACAAAGTCCTAACATTTCAAAGACACTTACAATTCAAACTTGCTATAATGGATTAGAATTTAACATGGATCAGTGTCATGAAATACAATCAATTGTTCACAGAATACAAAACTGAAGTAGCTTCAATGTGAAAATATTTGAGATTTTTAACATAACAAAAGACACAGTGAGGGCAGAAAATACACACAACCTCATGTGACAACTTGCCTGGGCTGTGCAGACTCGCTGGCATGTAGAAAAGCTTGGTGATCACAGTGAAGGATAAAGATGATAGGTGCTAGTAGCTCATGCATACCCTGAAACACAGGATCAGAAGAAATGAATGGAAAGATAACAAGTGTTCACTAATAGATACTATCAGGTGAGTCAAATGCTTTTGTTCTTTCACTCCTGTGCTTGAGACCGACCCAAGGTTTCATGTGTGTCAAACAACATTTTCAACATGTAAATACTCATTCAAACAATCTCTGCCACAAAGATGTCCATGTTATAGAGAAAAGCATAAAAGTAGAATGCTACAAAGTGAGTTCTATCACTTTTAGAATTTGATTGTAATTCCACCAGAGCATGTATTCTTCTTTAAAATATAGAAGCATTTATCTTTTAAATGACATGACAAACAATAAATTGGCATGGTAGACAACCTTGCACCTGTCAGTTGCTTCAAGATCTGTACTCATAAATATGAATTTCACTTATGCAAATTATAATCATGAGCTACAGTGTAAAGATCTGCACTAAGGGCAATGAAGAACTGTAGACCTAAGAAATTACACCCAATGTTTTCATTATATAATGGCTCCAAATTAGGATGCCTGTAGATTTAGGAAGAGCTGAAGTCAGCTAGCTAGAAATGTTGGATAATAAGAGAAACAATCTTTAGCAAGCATGACAGAAAATAAAGTTTTCAATATAATTTTAAACATGTTTAATCAGAAACCTCACATTTTTCTGTGTACTTCAACAACAAAGTTAAAATGTTTTCGCTTATACTGGTGCTCAACAGTGGATCACACAAACAGGAACAAACCTCCCAAAATGTTAGTTGTTACTTTCACTTTAAAAAGTTAGTCTTATCTACTATTTATCCATTGTGAGGGAAAATAAGAAGGTTGTTAGATTAGGTACTAGCCATATTAATACAGATTCTGATCTTTTAAATATAAAATGCCACACTTTAGCACACCAAAACAGATTATATTCTTCCTAGCCACTTAAAAGTAAGAAATTACCACTTCCCTTTTACTTAACAGATAAGGATGAGCTTTTACTTTAAAAATTGACAGAAAATAAAAACTTTATAGGAAGAAAAATGACACATGAAAGTGGAGATCCTTTTGCTGGGAGAAAGGGAGAAGGCTTTGTGGGCTGTGAGGACAGACTATGCTTGTTTCAGAAAACCAGTCACTGTCACACAGATACCATCAGAGAATAAGACATCGCTGTAGCAGACTCCACTCTTCCGCTGTCAATACTCTTGAATACAAATGATTTAATAATATAGCTGCAGAGTGGCTCATTCCTTATTTGTGATGTGGAACAAACTATCATACATACCTAAATTACCTTACATAGCTCTTAGAACAGCATGGGAAACACTGAACAATCAGGTAAATTGTGGTTTAAAAGGGGTGGAAATGATATAAACACAATTAATGCTCATTTATAAAGTTCTCAAAAAACTTTAATAACAAAGAGTCACCATCTACTTAACTATGTAATGAAGAAAATTTCAGAGAAGCAAAGCAAAATGAGAATGAAGTCAGACACACAGACTGGCCTGATACCAAAATAAACACTAAACTTTAAAACTACAATGGATACCTGAATGGGATCAGTTTTGCCAAATTCTAATAGTTTTTCCAAAATAATACTTTAAAGTAGAGTAGAACTCCTGGGTAATGATATCTGTTAAAGCCCTTGATTTAACTCATCCAGAGAGAATCTCCACTGCAGAATACAGAATTAATCATTTCACATCTTCATCCACATTTATAATTTTTAAAGATCTTAATTCTCAAAATCACATTGTTGCTAGAGTGCTTTTTAAACTACTAGTAAGACTGAACTCAAAATTTCTGCTGGTCATTTTTATTTAATGAGTAACCTATTCTGTCTTAGTGAAGGGTGTGTGTGTGTGCTGTCCTTCCATGTATATACATGTATGGTGTTAAATATTTATTTTCATATGTGTGGGTTACACATGTGTTAACTGTAATCTATTAAACACGATTAACACCTGTTTAATCATGCCCATATGTTCCTATGTGGAGGCCTAAGGTTCACACATCAGTAATCTACCATAATTGTTCTTCCATCTTATTCATTGAGGCAAGATCTCTCAATTAAATACAGGGCTTGAAGATATGGCTAGTCATGTCAGCCAGGTTGTAGTGGGGCCCACTAGCTCTGTATTCTAAGGCTGGAATTACAGACAGACCTCCACATCCATTCATCATTGACATGGCTTCTGAGATCTGAACTTAGGACTTCTTGAGCAGCAAACACTGTAACAACTGAGCCATCTCCACAGTGGCTGACCTACTAAAGTATGTAACACTTCTTTACCAATTAAAGATATTAAACCTATTTAATTTGTTATTAAAATATTTCCTATGTTTATCATTTTTCTTTCAATTTTGATATACCACATCACACTGAAGTTCCTATCATTATGATAAACCATCTTTCATGTATTTTTGTTCATTTGTTTCATGCCCAACAAGACCTCTCTGACGTAAAGATTAAGGAAGGAAATTAAGAAAATAACTGAAATTTTTCTTCACTCATTTGCAAGTAGGCTCATTTTTATTAGGAAAGAGTAATATGATTTATTTCTAAATAATTATAAACTACTTTATTTGATAAATACTCCATTTTCAATTATATCATAAGGTGAATACCCAACTTTCCCTAAGAGTTCTGAAATGCCATCTTTTATTACAAATTGAATGTTTACCCCATATTTTTCACTGGTATGCTAGGTGGGTTTTTCCTACTTTATATAAATCTATACATATCTGGGAAGAGAAACTCTTAAGTGAGAAAATGTCTCTAAAATATTGGCATATTCTATTGCCATTGCTCTTAGTTGCCTCCCAGAACTTGAAGGTTAAGTCCTTATTGCTTAAAACATCGCATACGCTGGACTCAGGACTCGGAGGAACTGAGGGGAAGTGACCCAGAAAGCTCGCTCTCAAAGACTAGTTGTCAGAGTACTGGGAGGAACAAGCTACAAAGACAAAAAAGCAATCAATAGTTCTACCCAGATTTGAAGCTACAAACTACAACAATGGCCACTCTGGCAAGATACCCACAAAGTTCCGTCCAATGGTGCCAATTATATCTTGGGGATGAACAATGTTCATTTAATTGGACTGAAGCCTCTCTCAATAGAAGGGAATTCATGCTTCACATTATAAACCTAGACAGCCAGCTGTGGTTGGAGGTGTCACAGACCCTAGTTCTGCCCTTTTCCTAAACTAATAAAATTCTGTTGAATTCAAATACATATCCTTACAACCAAAGGTAAAGGTAATTCTGATCCATCATCAAAGAGGCTTCATTTTGAATTTCTGAGATTAGTTCAGAAAATCACACCTAGTAAAAACTCAGAGACTAAGTGACCAGGGACATACAAATCCATTTCATATATTTACAGTGCAACCCAACCACCAACATGGGCTTGTGTAAAACCTAGGAAAAATGGTGGGAAGATTGTTAGAGCCGGAAGATAGGATGCCTGCCATTGAGGGTCTTCTAGAGCTAACAAGAAAAATACACCCATGAAATCTCAACAATGTGGTTGCCTAAATAAGCCATGCATAATCACAATATCACTTGACATACTAATATGGACAGAGGAAACTTCACAAGCTCCCAACCAACAGATGATTAATTGCTATAGGCAATAAATTGCTGCTAAGAGAAAGAAAATCAATTTTCCAGTTTTTCCAATCCCAAATAGTCAACCATAAACATACATATATAGGAGCATTATTAAACAAATGCCATATGTGGTATACATGCATACATACATAAGTGTACATATGTAACAGTAACAAATGAGAACAGATACTAAATTTGAAAGGGAGCAGAGAGGGACACAAGAGGATTTTGAAGGAAGTGAGGGAGAGGTGTAAATGATGTGAATAAAGTACTCATGTATGAAATTCTCAAAATATAAAAATATTAAATTTAAAAAAGTAATTATTTTTATCTCTGTGTATTTGTCTTCTTTAAGTATTGTTGACTGTTTAGCTTCTGTGGAACTCCTATCTCTAAATGTTCCATTCATTCAAATATCATTTGTCATTTGCTTATCACATGACAAATGCCACATGAGCTAGGGACACAACAATTAAAGTAGGCTGGTTCCTAACCTCAACGGGGCTTTGTTCATTAGCAGGAGACACACATTAATGAAATGAATATTAAAATGGTTAAGTTACAAACTAATCTGTGTATACACAAAGATGTGGGTATCAGTATGTGTATATATTCAGCCCTCTACATCCAAGTTCTGCAACTGTGGCAGGAACAACCACAACCGGAGGGTTGAAAATGGTACCAAAACAGGGCTGAGGATGGGTGGGTCAGTCAGTGAAGTTCTTGCTGCACAAACCTGAGGACCTGAGTTCGATCTTCAATCCCATGTAAAAGAGCTATGTGTGGTGGTATGCATATACAAGACCAGCCCAGAGGCACAGAGACAGGAGGATACCAGAGGTGTGCCTGGCAATCAGTACAGTCAGTTAGCTCCAGGCTCAAAGTTCCTGCCTTGAAAAATATATTAGAAATCAACTGAGGTAGACACCTAAGTAGGCTTCTACCCTACACACACATATACATGCACACATGGGAAATACGCACACATAGCACAAAATAACGAAAAGGAATTGCATCTATACATGTATACACACACAAAGAAAGTATGAAATAATTCAAAGGGACTGAATCCCCACTAAACTTAGTTTCCTTCTTTTCAGTTTTCTCTAAATAATACCATTTAGAAATTCTTTACATAAAACTTATTATTAGTTATTATAATACAGAGATTTCATTAAGAATATGGTAAAATTTATTGTAGGCCATATGCAAATATTGCCTTTCAAATAGGAAACTTGAGCACCCATAGGTTTTGGAATACACATGGTGTCTTATTCCTCTAAGGATTATGTAGGATGATTTACACAAAACCTTACATCCTTTTACAGGCCCAGCATAATTCAATACATATACATTTTGAATGAATGAGCTACCAGCTAACATATTTTTAAACTAAAAAGGTGAGCCACAATATTAAAAATGAAGTAGTACTAAATCATATCTCAAATAAATAAATAAAGGTATATTTTACAGAATAAAAATTTAGAGTCATTTATACAGTATGAAGACAGTATTTTTTGAAAAAAAAATCTTATTATTTTATGTGTGTAAGTGTTTTGGCTGTATGTATGTCTGGGCATCAAATGTGTGCATGGTACCCATGGAGGCATGAAAAGAGCTGGAGTTATGGATAGTTATGAGTTGCTATGGTAACTGTGGGAACTGAACTCAGGTCCTCTGGGAGAGCAGCCAGTGCTCTTAGCTGCTAACCCATCCCTCCATCCCCTAAGAGAATCTTTTAGAAGTTTGGTTTTCAGTTCTAAAAAAACTACAACATTTCTGAAATACCTGGGAGAAATATTAGTTTTTTTTGTTTTGTTTTGATAGATTTAGTCTAAGCTGGGTGGTGGTGGTGGTAGTGGTGGTGGTGGTGCACACCTTTAATCCCAACACTTTGGAGGCAGAGGTAGGCAGAGTTCAAGGCCAGCCTGGTCTACAGAGTGAGTTTCAGGACAGTCAGGGTTGTTACACGGAGAATCTCTGTCTTGGAAAAAAAAGTTTATTTTATTTTTATGTGTATGAGTTGAGTAGTCATTCATCCTTACATGTATGTCTGTTACCAACCATGTGCAGTGCCCACAGAAGGCAGAAAAGGGTACCAGATTTTATGGAACTACAGTCATAAACAGTTGTTAGCATCCATGTGGATGCTAGGAACTGACCCAGATCTTCTCCAAGAGCAACACATGCTCTTAACTACTGAGACATCTCACCAGCCCAGAAAAATTTTAGTCTTGCCCTCAATTTTAGACTAGTAAGACGTGATTAATAATTACAAGTGTATAAAGGACAGAGCAGAATGATAGAGTGCTCAAAACACAAGGACCTGGCTTTAACAGGAAAAAGAAAATTACAACAAAATTCAGATAAACAAATGCAGATGGAAAATGTCAAGTATATAAACAACTTTAAAGGAGAAATGTCCATCAAGCACAGTCATGGCTCGACTTGAAACCAGTCACAAATGTATTCTTATGTATTGTACTTTAATGTCCCCCCCCCCCAGTTGCCCCGTGTGCTCTTTTGTAGTCTCTGTACTCCACACCAACGCCCGTGAACATAAAGGTAACAAAGTTTCCTTCCACAGCCTGTAGGCTCACAAAATTGAACCTGTTCTTTTATCTGCCTGTGCTCATTTAGCCCACCAAGCAGTCTTTATTAAAGCTGCGACATCAGGCAGTCAAAGTTCATTAATACCATTTATATAATCTCTGCAATTTCAATTAACTCAGCAAGACATTCTACTACATGATAACAGTCTCATTAATTCAATAAAATCCCATAACTATTAACAATATGGTCGATGTTAAACGGGGTGTCACCTAGTACAAAATAATAGCTTTAACAGCTTGTGATGAAACTGAAGTCTTTTTCCACTGAAATTTGATACAGCTGAATATCAATCCTTCTACAGCAAGGTATTATTTCTCTGTAAGAAAGAAATCTATAGGAATTTAATTTGTAGAGGGGGTAATCGAGTCTTTTAAAGGGAAACCGAGGTATAAGATGTCAATACTTTTATATTCAGTAATTGATAGGCTTGTTTTAACTTATCTAGAAATATAATCTTCCATACTCCTATCTAGTCTCTCATATAAATATACTGGTCTACATACATCCAATGATGGAGTGCCATACTACATTGTTTTCTCTGTGCAGAACTCGTTTCTATTATTAAAGACTTCCTGATTTAGTTCTGTACTTTTCTAAAGAGAACTGAAGAGACTGAAGGCACCAGAAGATGGAAAGACTCTCCCCCACGTTCATGGATTGATGGGATTTACATTGTAAAAACAACCATCCTAATAAAAGTATTTATCGATCCAATGTAGTCTTTAGCAAAATATCCATAAAATCATAAAATTCATAAAAGCATTAAAAAAACCCTCGATAGCCAAAGCAATCCTGAGCAAAGCAATCTGAGAAAACTGACCATGTCAGCTGTCAAGCCACGGACAGCACAACACAGCACAGAAGAGATGTGCAGATCAAGGGAAGGAAGCAGAAGACCCAAACACGAGTGCTGTCACCTGGGGCCTCTTTAGCCCAACGCTCATCTTTGAGGAACTGCATGGGAAAGTCCTATGGCCAAATTTAATAAGGTACACATCCCAGACTGTTACTGAGATCATACATTAATTTAGAAGGAGGAAACATTTGTATTTCAATTTTCCCACTGAAAAACACGCTATTATTTTTCTATTTATTTAGCTATTGCTTTAGTGCTTCAAAAACATTTATAGTTTTCCTTATACAGTTTTTATAACTGTATTATCAAATGTATCTGCAGACATTTAAATGAGATGCATATTTTCAATTTAAATTCTAAATGGCTACTGATGGGATGTAACTAATATGAACATTATGTGACAGAGCTAGGTGTGGCTCTATTCCAGAGTAAAAGGCTAGCTTGTGAGAAGCTCTAGGCTCAACTGCCTGCACTGAACAACAAAAAGCATCTAACAAACACAGTTCTTAATACAACTGCAATCTGGCTTTGCCATCTTAAAAATCTTGTAAAGTTTATTTCTGGTTCAATATTGCCTTCTCCATAATTATTTTCTGTTTAAGCTACAATTTGTTAGTCATCAACTAGATGTAACTTTTGATTGTTTTGAATTTAGTTTGAATTCTTATATATACTTAGAAAAATAAAATACTCATATATATCTAGTGCAATATAATGAACTTAAATATGAATTTTTATGTATTTATATATTAACTGATTTATGTTAAAAAATTAAATGATCTAGTAATCTTTGGTAATAAAATGTGTCAAAAGTCAGGGGTACAAAGAATCTAGTTAGATTCTTTAAAACTTTAAAAAATTTGCAGAACCTTTCTTTCAAATTCTACTATGGGTACACTTCAGAGGGATAGAACACTTGATTACTTTTCACATGATGTCACATATTAACAACTGTTGCATTTAGAAACAATATTTACACACAACTCCGAGAAGTTTTATTACTAAAGTAGTTGCAAAGATGAGGTTTATATATGAACTCCAAAGTGTACAGGGAGGACTGGACACCGCACAGAAGGCAACACTTGCTCATGACGAGGAGTGTGTGCTTCCCCGTGCACGCTCTCTGCTCTCTCTGTCTGGCAAGCACGCTTGCATTACTTTAGTATTCGGATAGCACTTTGGACACAACAAAGGCTACACCACTGTCCTGTCATTTGTCTGAGTCAATGAGTGCCACCTGTAAGAAACTTAGTTCATTACCTGTTTATAAAGCAACTGTTCATTTTCTCTAGCATAACAGAACAGAACATCTGTAAGGATTTTTCTCACATTTTCTTGTTGGAAAAACTGCATTTCAGGAAATCTGAAAAAAGAAAAAAACAAACAGTTATTGAATCTAACTAGTAGTTCCAGGATTATCCTCAGAGTCTCATCTCTAAAAGGTTCCAAGGTCTGTAGAACATTTCCCCTCAGTTCTGATCAACTATGATAGGCTTAAAAAGAGGTGATAAAGGAAAAGAAAAAACATTAAATTCCACAGGCACATGACATCCGTCAACAGCTAAACATTTCATTATTTTTCCATATGCTTAAATAATTTCATGTAGGAATTACAGTGATTTTAGAAATAAATGACACAGTCACCCTATTTGGAGGTGAGAAGTTGCTTTGTTTTTAGGCTGTTTGTGGAGAGTTGTCTGTTTCTTTTAGAGAAACAGTCTGGTCTCAATAAACAGTCTAGTCTAGTGTAGAAATAGTGATACTCCTGCCCCAGTTTCCTGGGTACTATAATTACAGGTGTATGCCACCACATCCAGTCATACCATCTGTTTTTTTTTTTTTTTGAGAATATAATATGTATAAGTAATAACTTTCAAAAATAATCATTGTCACCATTTTTCTTGGTATCAGGGTTTCAATTGTACATTACAGTACCATCAGTTTCATCTGATTAAAATGTAGAATTAAATGGAACACAAGTGAGTAAGCCTTGACGAAATGTTTCTGCATCAAACACTCACAAGGTACTTTGATATACTGTGAAATATAAAAAGGAGGATGATCTGCTTGAAAAGAGTTCAAGAAGTTAACAGAGATATGACAATGAACAGCAGAAAGAAACCAATGAGCAAACACAGAAATAAACAGACAATGTAAGGGCTAGAGGCATGTCATCTAGGAGTGTCAACTGGGTTCAGTCAACCATTTGTGGGGAAGAAGAACATGGAACACTGGCATGAAAGGCAACTAGGTCAGAAAGAAGGCAAACAGGGCAGTCAGTGTATCAAACAGATACCTGGAAAAGAAAAGAGAAAAGGAAATTACATGAAATAGTGACAGAAGGGAGCACAGCTTTGGTACAGAAGAAAAGGTGGAGCAAGTTAGGAAAAAAGGTGTAACTGAATTTATACCTCAGTAACACAATTCAGTGAATCCATATTTTTTATTACAGGAGTGATAAAGACTATAGGCAGGACCTGATAGAAGAGAAAGTGGAAAGTAGCCTTGAATGCTACACACAGGAGACAACTTCCTAAATATAACACCATTAGCAAAGACATTGAGATCGACAATTAATAAATGGGACCTCCTGATACTAAAAAGCTTCTGTAAGGCAAAAGACATGGTCAAAAAGACAAAACGACAAGCCTACAGAATGGGAAAAGACCTTCACCAACCCCACATCTGACAGAGAGCTCATCTCCAAAATATATAAAGAATTCAAGAAACTAGACACCAAAATACCAAATAATCCAATTAAAACATGGGGTACAGATCTAAACAAAGAATTCCCAACAGAAGGATCTCAAATGGACAAAAGACATCCTTAGTCATCAGGGAAATGCAAATCAAAACGACTCTGAGATACCATCTTATACCTGTCATAATGGCTAAGATCAAAAACACTGATGACAGCTGATGTTGAAGAGGATGTGGAGCAAGGTGGGAGTGCAAACTTGTATAGCCACTTTGGAAATCAGTATGGCTGTTTCTTAGAAAATTGGGAATCAATCTTCCTCAAGACTCAGCAATACCAATCTTGGACATATACCCAAAGGATGTTCAATCATACCACAAGGACACATACTCAACTATGTTCATAGCAGCATTATTCGTAATAGCCAGAACTTGGAAACAACCTAGATGCCCCTCAACTGAAGAACAGATAAAGAAAATGGAACTCAGTGGTAAAAAACAATGACATCATGGAATTTGCAGGCAAATGGGTGGAACTAGAAAAAATATCATCCTGAGTGAGGCAACCCAGACCCAGAAAGACAAACCTGGTATGTACTCACTCATAAGTGGATATTAGATATAAAGCAAAGGATAACCTGGCTACAATCCACAGCCCCATAGAAGCTGGGTAAAGAGGAAGACTCTAAGAGGAACACATGGATTGCCCTGGGAAGAGGATATAGGTGAGATTTTCTGGATAAACTGGGGGTGGGGGCAGGGTAGAGAGGAGGGGATGGCAACATGAGGGATTGGGATGGTCGAAGGAAGAAGGATGGAGAGAGAGAGCAATGAAAGAGACATCTTGATAGAGGGAGCCATTATGGGGTTAGGAAAAAACCTGGTGCCAGGGAAACTCCCAGGAATCCACAAGGATGACCCCAGCTAAGACTACTAGCAATAGTGGAGAGGGTGCCTGAACTGGCCTTCTTCCTCTATGATCAGATTGGTGACTACCCTATTGTCATCATAGACCCTGCATCCAGTAACTGATGGAAACAGATGCAGAGATCCACAGCCAAGCACTCACTCAGCCGAGCTCCAGCAGTCCAGTTGAAGAGAGGGAGGAGGGCTCATATGAGCAAGGAGGGGGGTGGTCAAGATCATGTTGGGGTAACCTAGAGACAGCTGACCTGAACTAGGGGGAGCTCATAGACTCTGGGCCAACAGTTAGGGAGCCTGCATGGGACTAACCTAGGGCCTTTGAATGTGTGTGACAGTTGTCTAGCTTGGTCTGTTTCTGGGGCCCCTAGTAGTGGAAGAAGGACCTGTCCTATTTCCTATGGTGGGATGTCTCACTCAGCCTTGAAGCATGGGGGAGAAGCTTGGTCCTACCTCAACTTGATATGTCATGCTATGTTGACTCCCATGGGAGGCCTTATCCTTTCTGAGGAGTGGATGGGGGGAATAGAAAAGGGTAGAGGGAATGGGAGGAGAGGAGGGAGGGGAATCTGTGGTTAGTATGTAAAACAAGTAAAAAAATTAATAAATAAAAGACTATAGGCAGGAATAAGCCTGAAGAAGAGTGTGTCAGGAAGTAGATGGTGTATTATGAGAAGAAATGAAAACTCACAAATCCAAGTAGAAAAACCTGTTTCAATTCATGTTGCTAATTTTTAGCTGGGGCAAGGATGGTTAGAGCTGCACCTACCAAGTAGGAGAGGTGGTACTGATCTTCTGATGGGGAGGCATAGAAAAATGCCTGCAGTGGAGTGAGAGGGCATTATTACTACCTACAACCTGGAGGGAGAGGACATTATTACCACCTAGAGCATGGAGGGAGGGTACTACTACTACCTAGAACTTGGAGGGAAAGGACATTATTACTACTCAGAGCATGGAGTCAGAGGGCATTATTACTACCTAGAGCATGGAGTCAGAGGGCATTACTACTACCCAGAACATGGAGGGAGAGGGCATTACTACTACCTAGAGCATGGAGGGAGAGGGCATTACTACTACCTAGAGCATGGAGTCAGAGGGCATTACTACTACCTAGAGCATGGAGTCAGAGGGCATTACTACTACCTAGAGCATGGAGTCAGAGGGCATTACTACTACCTAGAGCATGGAGTCAGAGGGCATTACTACTACCCAGAACATGGAGGGAGAGGGCATTACTACTACCTAGAGCATGGAGTCAGAGGGCATTACTACTACCTAGAGCATGGAGGCAGAGGGCATTACTACTATCTAGAGCTTGGAGTCAGAGGGCATTACTACTACCTAGAGCATGGAGTCAGAGGGCATTAGAACATGGAGGCAGAGGGCATTACTACTACCTAGAACATGGAGGCAGAGGGCATTACTACTACCTAGAACATGGAGGCAGAGGGCATTACTACTACCTAGAGCTTGGAGTCAGAGGGCATTACTACTACCTAGAGCATGGAGTCAGAGGGCATTACTACTACCTAGAGCATGGAGTCAGAGGGCATTACTACTACCTAGAGCATGGAGGCAGAGGGCATTACTACTACCTAGAGCATGGAGGCAGAGGGCATTACTAATACCTAGAGCATGGAGGCAGAGAGAATCACTGAAAATGGCAAGTACTCTTCAATAGAGTCTTTTAAAGACTAGTTACATCTGAGTACTCCATATTACTAAAGCTTATTGCTTTCTTTCTGGAGGTCTTGGCTATTCTGTGCTTCATACCCATCCAGTGTTGGCTAACTGTGGGTGTCAGCAGTTCCCGTAGTCAGGCTATGCATGCAGTTGAGCTATGCTAGGCATCAATGAGGAGTAGTTTTTCAGATCCTGTTTCTTATATAATTAAGGTAATTTCATTTGAGTTTGTACAACTTCTCTTAAATTTTCCTTTGATGTACAGGTATGTCTAGACTCGGATTTCCGAGTTCTTCCTTAGCAGCAACAGGAACCTCTTTGGGGGCTGTGAAACAACCTAAGAATCTGAGCAAGGTGAACTCAGATATCTGTGCATGAACCTTAGGGTGACAACCCTCCAGATACCCCGACTCCCCATCTGACCTGCAGGCAGCAATCAGGACAAAGGAAAAGTATATAATTAACAAAGTAGACTGCTACTCTTAGAGACACAGCCATTAAGGGAAGAATAGAACAATATATTTTAGTGAGGAAATTTCTGTGTCTGTCCCTCATGATGTGACTTAAGCTTATTTCAGTTGTTAAAGTACATGCAGGAAAAAAATTTGATCAGCTGGCTCAATAATTTTGTGTGCTCCCATTTTTGACTATTATTTGGAAATGTTCTTTGTACACTGACAAAAATAAGAACTGTTTGGGTGTTGTAATACAATGATGTAGCTAGAGTTTTCCTGCCTGGCCCACGGTCAGAATCTCTCTCACCCGCCAGTCCCACAGCCACTCAGACCCAACCAAGTAAACACAGAGACTTATATTGGTTACAAACTGTATGGCCGTGGCAGGCTTCTTGCTAACTGTTCTTACAGTTTAAATTATTCCATTTCTATTAATCTATACCTTGCCACATGGCTCGTGGCTTACCGGCATCTTCCCATGTGGCTTGTCATGGCGGCGGCTGGCAGTGTCTCTCTGACTCAGCCTTCCACTTCCCAGAATTCTCCTCCTTGTCCCGCCTATACTTCCTGCCTAGCCAATAGCCAATCAGTGTTTTATTGATTGACTAATTAGCAACACATGTGATATACAGAACATCCCACAGCACAATGATCATGGAAAAACAATGAAAAACTGTTATGCTCACTTTGCCTCATATGTCTATGAATTATGTATATAGTGTTTGCCATCTAAATATGAAAAATTAAATTATATTGTACACAATTCATGGTTTCATTTAAAGGCATACTTATCACTTGGGAGATTAAAAGTGAGAGAGCCATGAGAATTAAAATTCAGATAGATAATTTAAATTGTTCATTTTTAGTAAGTATCAATCAACTGAAAAAGTGTTAGGTAGCAGCATGTTACTCAAGAGCACATCTACACATCTACTCTCCAATGTTCAAGTGCCAATTCATGAACTTTCAAGTTACCCTATATATTTTATTTATTTTTTTGATTAGTATGACTTGCTCTTTAAATTCTGTTGAAACCATTGCATTAAGTAACTGAGGAAGAAATATATAGAAGAATTCTGAAAAAGAAACACAAATATGTGATTTTTCATAAGTTAAAAAAAGAACTGATATTCACCAAAATGTAAACTGGAGAAATCCAGAAATGATCCAGTCCAACTCAGACTAATTGGCAATCAAATTGACCCTAGAGAAATTAGTAATGGCCAGTGTGAGTGGGCAGACAGGAGAGCAGCAGCACTAGGCCACTTTATCCCTACAGTTATAGGAAGCCTGAGAAGTGCACTTCCAGGAGAAATTTCATGACTTGACATGCACAGAAGAACCAAGTTCAGAATGTTGATCAAAAAAGTACAGCAATAACACATACTTGCTGTACAATCAATATGCAAGCCAATATTATTTATAGGAACAGACATAAAAGAAGAAAAAGCAGAGAGAGTAGTACTTCTAGAAATAGTCATTATCTTCTTCTGTGATATGCTCTAAGTTTCAAAACAGCCTCTAGCTCTTCTATCCTCTTAAGAATTCCAGACAATATCACATCCAGAAAAAATATGATAATGTAAAACATTAATATTGAGACTGTGAATGTTCCTGATTGACAAGCAGTGGTGGCACATACCTTTAATCCCAGCACTTGGGAGGCAGAGACAGGGGAATCTCTGTGAGTTCAAGGCCAGCCTGGTCTACAAAGTAAGTTCCAGGACATTCAGGGCTACACAGAGAAACCCTGTCTCAACCTCACCCCTCAAAACTTCATGATTGAGCTAAAAACAAAACAAAAAACCCAGTAGGAAAATAGGAGGGGAGAAAATCCACAATATAAATAGGAGTAGAGACAAATTTAATTATAATATTATTGAAAAAATGAAGTCGAAGAAAAGTTACATTCATATTTGGCCAGAAAACAAAAATAGTATTGGAAGACAATTTTGTAATACTACTCAAAGGAATCTATAGGATCATTGCAATTATCATATTTAACCCCCATGTCATTTATGATAGGTACAATAAATCATATTTACAAGCCCAGGAGGCCGAAGTCAGCCACAGGACCACACAGCACCCCACAACCAAGGAGGGCCGGCACCACTAGGATAAACAGGTATGTGGTGGAGAAACGGGAAAGAAGTGGAACTGTTTGTGCACTGTGGAGAGAAGCAGAATTAAAGACGCAAAGGTGGTGAGAAACAGGCTAAAATGGGTGGCCTATGCTGCCACCTGGGACCAGGTTTTATCCAGGTCTGCGCTGTGACTGAGTGCCATGTCTGGGTCTGTGGCCCTACCCAGCTGGTGTCTGTGATGATGTTTGTGGCCCATGTTACTATGGGGGGCCATGGGCGAGCTGGCCTCAATGGGCTGGGCACAGGAGAACTTGTCCCACCCTTCGCTGGCTGCCTCATTGGGATAGCTAGCCCTGCACGCAGGAGAACTGGATTCACCCCTTACCATGAACACAGGAGAGATGGCCCTGATCCTCACCTGGGGTGGGCGGGGGCAGTCCTAGTGGAGGCCCTGATTCACAAACTCAGCTACTACTCAGGCCAATATCCAGGGCTTTGAGTTGGCCCACCCCCACCCCATTGCCTACACCATATGTGACCTGCTAGAGTGTGTGAAAGGACTGGTCCTGTGGAACAATAGCTGCAGGATCTCCCTGACTCAGAGCAACAGGAGACTATCTCAGACAAGTTTCAGTGAGGGTCCAGTATTTATGATGTATCAGAAGCCAGAGGTCTTGAAACAGACCAATAACGCATTGCAATGAACACTTACAAGTAAAGCTGTTTGGGCAAAATGGTGTACCACGTGACCCACCACAACTCCCAAGGCCACTATAACAAATGAATATAAGAAGGAGCGGTTGGAGTGATGGAGGACTGAAACTGTTTTCTTTTGTTTTTTAAATTTTCTTTTGTGGAGGGGCTACAAGGGTGGAAGGACTGGGAAATGAGTGGCATGGGAGTATATTATGTGAAATTCCCAAAGAATCAATAAAAAAAAAATCATGTTAAAAATATAAAGAAATCATATTTAGCCATGAAATAATCAAAATAGATAAGATAATCTAGAGGAAAAAGAACAACAAAAAAAGAACAACATAACTTTTATCACAATAGATGATTTCAAACTATACTACAAAGCAACAACAATTAAAAGAGTTTGATATTAGTATAAAAACAGACACATCAACCAACATAAGAAAGCACTATCTTTTGTTTTTTGACAGTGACATAAAGAATATACAAAGGGAAAAGAAACAGTCTTTTAGCGGTGGCACACGCCTTTAATCCCAGCACTCTGGAGGCAGAAGCAGATGGATCTCTGAGTTCAAGGCTAGCCTGGTCTATAGAGTAAGTTACAGAACAGCCAGGGCTACACTATAGAAGACCTGTCTCAAAAAACTAAAACAAAACAAAACAAAACGAGAGAGAGAGAGAGAGAGAGAGAGAGAGAGAGAGAGAGAGAGAGAGAGAGAGAGAATAGTCACTTTTTAAAGAATGTTGAGAACATTCATATCTGTAGGGAAAAGATTAAAACAAAATAAAAATAAAACCTAAGATTTTTTTTTTTTAAATTTTTCGAGACAGGGTTTCTCTGTGTAGCTTTGCGCCTTTTCCTGGAACTCACTTGGTAGCCCAGGCTGGCCTGGAACTCATAGAGATCTACCTGCCTCTGCCTCCCGAGTGCTGGGATTAAAGGCGTATGACTAAATTTTAACATAAAACCTAAAACTGAAACTACTAGAAGAAAATAGAGAAAGCTTACACTGGCCTGGGCAATGATTATTTTTAGATTTGATTCTTAAAGATAAAAGTCCTGAAGAGATATTTCTCTAAAGAAGACACATAGTGGCTTATAGACATATGAAGTAGATTATACTTCTTAGCAATTAGAGATCTATAAATCAATGAGATATCACTTCACACCTAACAGAATTGATATTCTCACAAAGACAAAAGTATGAAGTATTAATGATAATTCAAAGAATGGAATCCCTGACTATTGCTGGTGAAGATGTAAATTAATACCACCATTATAGAAAATGGTATGAAGGATCTTCAAAAATAAAATAAAATCAGAATATACACTTCTTGTCTCTATTCCTAGTTTCAATGTAGCACATAAAACATGCCAAGTTATCACTTCAAATGAAATATACACATCAATGGAAAGGTTGATAAAAATGTATATAATGGAAGACCTTTCAGCATTAAAACAGGAAGAAATTCTAGGGGTTGTAATAATATAGATAAAAATGGAAAACAGGCTAAAGAAAGTAAGCTATAAACAGAAAGACAAAATCTACATGTTTTCACTTATATGTGCAACCTAAAATAAATAAAATAATGGAACTCAAAGGGTATGTAGTTCAGTGGTACATGTGTGCAGTACTCAGCTTTCAAAAAATATAATTAAAAAAATACTCTGTGTGTGTGTGTAGTTATGTGCATATGAGTGTTGATGGCCACAGAGGACAAAGGCATGGGATCTCCTGGAGCTGGAGTTACAGGCAGCTGTGAAGAATCTGATAGGAGTGCTGGGAATTGAACTCATGAACTCATATCCTCTAGAAGAGCAGCAGTTAGTGGTCTTACTGCTAAGTCATCTCTCCTGTATCCAGTACTCAAATTCTTTTTTTTTTTTTTTTTTTTTTTTTTGAGACAGGATTTTTTCTGTGTAGCTTTGGAGCCTGTCCTGGAACTCACTCTGTAGACCAGGCTGGCCTTAAACTCACAGAGATCTGCCTGCTTCTCTCTCCCGAATGCTGGGATTAAAGGCGTGCACCACTACCGCCCAGCAATTTCTTAAACTGCACGTAATCAAACAAATGAATGTGGATCATCAAAAAAAAAAAATTGGCAAAAGCAAAAGGTTTCTAAATATATGATTACCAAAAGTTAATTCAAAATAAAAACCATAATGAATTCAAAGTACTTCTTTGAATTCAAAAGACTTCACTATAGACAAATACCTAGATTATTTTAACTCAACAGTTTTCACAGGAAAAAGATACAAAAAAATACTTCCTAAGCAAGAAAAGGGTTAAGAAGAGAGTGAAACGATGAAGGGCTTTGTCCCCAAATTATAGCACATAATTAGGTAATTAGAAGTATTAAAACAGACAATGCATTGGGCCCAGATGAATTAGTGAAGATGTAGGTATTCAATAAGATGCCTGAAGGGAAAAAAATAAAGCCCCTGGTAAGGGTTTATAGTCATGAAACAGGACAAAGAAGCACAGAATGACTTGAAGGAAGAATAACTGATGTTATATCCATATTTCAAAAATAGAAAATCAAAATAAGCACTCATTCAAACCTGAAAATGAGCTGATGAAAACTCCCTACTATACCATTAACTACCAAAATAATATAATACCTTCCTGAGGCTTACATTTTATGAAGGACAGTTGAACATGGGATGAAAGAACATACATTAGAAGACACGAATTTGAGGGAGGGTGGAGAAGAGTGTATAGGAAGGAGGCTTTGAAGGGAGGAAAGGGAAGGGAGAATTGATGTAGTCTAGTTACAAAACAAACAAAAAAGGTGATGTGCAAAAGTCTTGAGGTCTGAAAGTAAGATGCTGTTTAAAACAATGTTTGCTGAAGAGTCTTCAGAGTTTAGAAGCCAAAATGCTCTTCAGGAGAATGTAGAAAGAGACTGGCAAAGACAACGGAGGGACAGCTGCCGGCAAGGCCTTCAGTGACAATATGGAAAACAGTACAGGAAGAAAGGAGGAAAAGAATTCCCTGCATTAAGACAAATATTCGGACAACACTGGAGCCTCTGGTCACACTGAAACAGAAAATACATCTAATAAGCTAGGTGACCCTGCTGAGGAGAATCCAGGCACAGGAGTCATCTCATGGCTCTCCTTATCTAGGTTAGAATGAACAAAGATAAAGCAAAAGGAAGAACTGGGAAGCATACTTGTGCAGAAGCTGTTGACTTTAAAAAGCTTCTCATTCTCAGCCTCTCCAATCAGCAAACCATGTTAACATTATAGCACTGTTTCTTGGCAAAATAAAATCTAGGACGCAGACAGAAAATAAAGATTAAAAAGAAACCAGAAGCATGACTGTGAAACCCTTTTGTAAGAGCTTAAATAAAGCTACAGAAATTCTTCAATTGGGGGGGGGCACTCCTGAAAAGAGTTAAGAAGTGTGCCTCACAGTGCTTTATCAGGTAGCCTACAGGGCCAAACTGTGTCTAACAACCTCTCACAGCAATTACTTGGTCTAAAATGTCAATACTTCCGAGTTGAATAACACTGAACTAAAAATACAGATTTTAATTGTCACCACTTTCTAAATAAGCTGCAATATGCAGATTCATTTATGTTCTGTCCAATTTGTTTTGTATGTGCTTTGTGCACTGAAAGTATTCAATAAATGTTTCTTAAACTGAAGAAGTGCTCAAGGGATTTGACTATCCACACATATGCCCACTACGAAAGACTACGAAGATATCTAAGAATTTTGAGCTTAAAAAAACAAACAAACAAACAAAAAAAATTCGGAGCACAAATGTAAATTTGTTCATAATTTGAAATGTTAATTCACAATAAAATGTGTGACATATAAAAGAAGAAGCAGTCTTTATTAGAATTTTAAACTTCCACAACAGGTGTGGGTCACAGTAATTTACCAAAAAGAAATTGCTAAAAGAAAAATCATTTACAAGTAAACAACCCCACATAAAGAAAATTTAAGACTATGAAATGAGTCTTAGGTGGGAAGATAGAACAGAAGAAAAGACTGAGTAGAGTTCTGTTGTCTTCAATTTGTTTTGAAAATTAAAAATGCATGCCTCAAACAGGAAGTGAGTTCTGATTTTTTAAAGTCAAAGAAGTGAAAGTAAGGTTGTTATGATGACATTACCATGGGGAGAAAAATCACCAACAGACTAACAAGAATGGGCGGTGGAGAAGGCAAGTGAAGGTGTGGAATGGCAAGGCGAAAGCCAGGCACGTCAAGTGAGCTGGGAGGTGAGGAGGTGGCACGGTCACTGTTGGAAAATAAAGGTTTTTCAGGTCCACTTCTTTCTGGTTCTACTGAGCTGTGAGTCACAGACTAAACCTTCTACCTGGTTGTCATCTATCCTCCAAATGCCTTTCCAATAAAACCATAAAAGTGAAAAATTAGTAGGGGGAGGACATGTGGGAAGACATACGTACACTCTGTATGTAATACTGTGTCAAAATTGGAAATACAGACTTTACTTCAGTTTAAACCGAAAAAAGCATTTTCAAGAGAAATTCAAATCATGATTCCTAATGATGCCCCAAAGTAGCTTCAAGTCGAGATCTGCTTGGATGTTTTAGAAAACCTGTTATATTGACAGACTACCAAGTAGGCTTCATCCCAGAGATGCAGGAATGGTTTAACATATGTAAATTAATAAATGGAATCCACCAAAAAACAAATTGAAAGGAAAAAAAAAAAAACATGGTCATCTCATTAGATGTAGAAAAGACCTTTGACAAAATCTACCATCCTTTCATGGTAATAGTTACAGAGAGATTAGGAATTGAGGGGACCTACCTAAACATGATAAAGGCAGTTTACAGCAAGCCCATAGCCAACAGCAATTTAAATGGAGTGAAACATAAGCAATTCTAAAGTTGGGAACAAGACAAAGTTGTTCTCTCTCTCCATACTTATTCAATAAGTATTGAAATCCTCTTTTAATGATTTATTTATTCCTATTTTATGTGCATTGGTGTTTTGCCTGTATGTATAGTCTGTGTGAGGGGGTCAGATCCCTGGAACGCGAGTTACAGACAGCTGTGAATTGCCATGTGGGTGCTGGGAATTGAACTGGGGTCTCCTCTGCAACAAGTGCTCTTCACTGCTGAGCCATCTCTCCAGCCCTAGTACTTAAAATCCTAACTAGAGCAAGAAGACAACTAAAGGTAATTGGAAAGGAAAAAGTAGAAGTATCTTTATTAGTGGATGATATGATAATATACATAAGTGAACCTAAAAATTCCACTGAGAAACTCAGACAGCTGATGACTACTTTTAGTAAAGTATCTGGATACCAAATTAACTCATAAAAATTAGTAGCCTTCCTATATACAAATGACAAATGGGCTGAGAAAGAAATCAGAGAAACAATACCTTTCACAAAAAAATCAAATAATGTAAAATACCTTAGGATAACTCTGACCAAGTGAAAGGTTTCTATGAGAAAAACTTTAAAACACTGAAGAAAGAAAATGAAGAAGATATCAGGAAATGGAAAGATTCCCATGCTCATGGTAGGATTAATACAGTAAAAATCATCACTCTACCAAAAGCAATTTACAAATCTAATGTGATCTCCATAGAAATTCCAACACAATTCTTCACAGATCTTGTAAGGGCAATTTTCAGCTTCATATAGAAACAGAAAAATCCCAGGATAGTGAAAGACAATCCTGAATTATGAAAGAACAGCTGAAGGTATCACATTCCTTACTTCAAGTTGTGCGACAGAGCTAATAAAAACAGCATGTACTGGCAGAAAAACAGACATGTTTATCAATGGAATCAAATTTAAGACCCAGATGTAAGTATATACAACCATGGACATCTGATTTTTTCTTATAAAGAAGCCAGACAGAAATGCATACTGGGATAAAGACAGCATCTTCAATATATGGTATTGGTCAAACTGCATGTCTGCATATGTAAGATCCAAATAGAACCATATTCATCACCCTGCACAAAACTCAACTCCAAATGGATCAAAGACCTAGATATGCTGAACTGGATAGAAGAGAAAGTAGGGAATAGGTTTGAATTCATTAGCACAGGAAATCTTTCCGGACAAAACACCTGTAGCACAGGAACATTGAAATCAACAATTAGCAAATGGGACCTCTGGAAACTGAAAAGCTTCTGCATGACAAAGTACAAGGTCTTTCAAATACAGCTATAGCCCACAGAATGGGAAAAGATCTTTACCAACTACACACCTGATAGAGGGCTAACATCTAAAATGTATAAAGAACTCAAAAAACAAGATATCAAGAAAATAAATAACCCAATTTAAAAAGTGGGGTACAGACAAACCTAAACAGAGAATTCTTCAAAGAGGAAACTCAAATGGCTGAAAAACACTTAAAGAAATGTTCAACATCCTTAACTAAATATCTTTAGCTAAAATGTTCAACATCCTTAGGGAAACACAAAACAAAACTACTTTGAGATTTAATCTTACACATATCAGAATGGTTAAAATTAATTAAAGTGACAGCTCATGTTGGCAAGGATGTGGAGTAAGGGGAACACTCACCCATTGGTGCTGAGTGTGCAAACTTGTACAGCCACTATGGAAATCAGTGTGGTGGTTCCTCAGGAAGATGGGAATCAATCTACCTCAAAATCCAGTTATACCACTCTTGGGCATATACCCAAAGGATGCTTCATCCTACCATAGAGACATCTGCTCAACTATGTTCATTGCTGCTCTATTCATAATAGCCAGAAATTGGAGACAACCTAGCTGTTTCTCAGCAGAATAATGGATTGCGAAAATGAAGTATATTTACACAATGAAGTCTTACTTATCCATAAAAAAATAAATTATGAAATTGGCAGGTAAACGGATAGAACTAGGAAAAAAAAATCATCCTGAGTGAGGTATCCTAGACCCCAAAAGACAAATGTTGTATATATTTGCTTTTATGTAGCTATTAGCTATTGAGTCAATGATAACCAAGTTACAAGCCTTATAACCCCAAAGGTTAGGTACAGAGTATAAGGAACTAGGGTGGATAGAGAGCCCTCCTTAAGAAAAGGGAAATAAAACAGATAGTTATGGATGCATGGGAGTTCTGGAATAAGAGAATCAAGTGCAGAAGGGGAGAGAAGGCAGGGACAGGGAGAGACAGTTGAAATGAAGATCCATTTGAGGGGTACTATGGAAATCTAATACAATAGAAGCTTCCATATATATATGAATTTGATTTAAATGAAATTGCCAAATAATGAGGAGACAGAGCCCCAAATGAACATCTCGTCACCAAATGAAGCTTCCAGTACTGGGACTGGGTTGTTGGCCAAAGGGGTTCCAAAGGAATTGCATAAATAACCTAGGCTGTTGCCAAGACAGGAGACTACTGTCAACAAATTGACAGCAAGGCCACATTGGTGAAGACAACACCTATACAATTCATTAAACATGGAGAAGTCTAGCTGGTGCCTACTACAGCCTTCACAACTACATTCTAGTGACTTTGGTACAGGAAGGTATTTTGTATGCTGAGAAAAGAGAAGTGTAAACACCAAGCCAGTTAAACTCTTTGACTGACAACGGTGATCTGCCTGCAAGACGTGCTAGTGTAATGGTGGCACAAAGCTTGTGGGAGTAACCAACCAATATCTGATTTAAGAGAAGGCCCACTCCATGAGAATGATTCCATACCCCAAACTGCCCTGAGACTAGCCTAGGGACTGTTGTAGAATATTATTTCAATACCATTATTGTATTATTTAAATACTAATATTGTATTGTATTATTTCAATATAACAAAAAAATGTGTTACTTTTGTTTATGTAGCATTTGTTTAACTCTGTGAACCTGTGTTACTTTACCTGCCTGAAACACCTGATGGTCTAATAAAGACCTGAACAGGCAATAGCGAGGCAGGAGAGAGAGATAGCTTGGGCTGGCATGCAGAGAGAATATATAAGAGAAATCTGGGAGGAGGAAGAAAAGAGATGAAGAAAGAAGTAGCCAGAGAAAGAGGAGGACACCAGGGGCCAGCCACCCAGCTACACAGCAAGCCATGGAGTAAGAGTGAGATTTACAGAATTAAGAGAACAGGAAAAGCCCAGAGACAAAAGGTTAATTTAAAGTTAAGAAAAGCCGGCAAGAACCAAGCCAAACTAAGACCAGGCATTCATAATTAGGAATAAGCCTCCATGTGTGATTTACTTGGGAGCTGGGTGGCAGGCCCCTCTGAAGAGTAAAAGAGTAAAAACAAACAACAAGGCACCTAGGACAAAACCAGATACTACTCTTCAAAAGAAAACAGAGCAGTAAAAGGACTCCTAATGACATTCTGCTGTACTCAGATCAGTGCTTTGCTCTGCCATCATTGAAGAAGCTTCCCCCTACAGCAGATGAGAACAAATACAGAGACCCACAGCCAGATATTAAGCAGAGAATGAGACACCTTGTAACACTTAGCCCTAAATGGGATGTCTCTATCAAATCCCTTCCCTCAGGAATCAGGGAGCCCTTCTGAAGAGGAGTTAGAAATTCAGTAAGAACTACAGGGGAAGGCAGACACCAAGAAAAACATAAATCAACAATATCAAAGCTCATATGGACTCAAGGAGACTGAGGCAGCATGCTCAGGGCCTGCACTAGGTCCTTTGCATAGATATCATGGCTTCCAGTTCACTGTTTTTATGTGATTTATGAGTGTGGGAACAAGTGGGTTTCTGTTTCTGTGCCTTTTCCTGGGCTCTATTCCTTCTGTTAATTTTGTTCAATTCCAATGTGTTAGTTTTTATTTTATTTATTTTATTATTGTCTCTTATAAGCCTGGTTGTTTTCTAACGAGAGACAGGAAGGGGTGGATCTGGGTAGGAGGAACGGCTAGGAGCAGAGGGAGGGGAAACTGTAATCAAGAAATATTATCTGAGGAAAAGAACATCTATTTTCAATAAGAGGAACAAAAACAACAGCAGTATGGGAAAATACGTATTTCTAAGTTATGTATGCAACAATAATAATTATTTTGTTTCTACCTTAAATGTGAAATGAGAAGGACTGTGGGCCATTGGACAGAGGAACTGTTTTTCTATTCCTGAAAATCTGTTTTCTCCCCCTTTAATATTGAAAAAACACACACACAGGTTGCCGACAACTCGTGGAGAGCGGCTTGTGTTGTAGTTTTCACTTTCTCGGCTGTGAACAAGTGCATATGTGAGGGCTGGTCGTGAATGCACAAGCGTGTACTTTGTCTGCGTTAAATCAAATCACAACACAAAGCACATCTCTTCATTCATGTGTGCCTGCAGTCCACCTCAAGGAGACTGAAAATATAAATACAAGCTGCTATTTTGGTGTGATCACATGAATACGGCAGCTTGTATTTTTTTCCCCTGTAACATTTTAACACTGGGCAGATTGTCTGCATTAACACACACCAAAATCAATTCTGCTTTGAAATTGCTTGTAAAATCCCCCTTTCCCCAGAGGAATTTGTTTTTAATTTAAATAAAAAATAGATTCTAAGGAAACTGTGTAAAATATTCCAACAATTAGGACATTCTGGGAGTACTTCTGCAGAAAAGGGAGTGAAGGCAAAGGTAGACTTCACATTTAAAAGAATAATAATTAAATAAATTAGTTATGTAAAATCATTTGGATAGCACTGATATATCAGGATTTTTCAACAATGGTCTACTTGTTATCAGCATATCACAATGCAATAGAGAATTAATTACACTTGACCAAAACTTATGTATGTCTTACTTATTATAAAAATCGGAGATTTCTCAAGGGAAGAGAAAACAATGCAAACATCAGCATATGCCACTTACATATCCAGTATGAATAAAACCTAAAGCAGATTCATATACTATACTGCACAATAAAATAACAATTATCTATATAGTACTGTTCAACAGAACCTTCTGCAAAGTTAGAAACAGTCTACATAGGTCTGTCCAATAGCTGTTAAGACTCATATGCAATTAATGTAAATGAGACTTAATTTTAAAATTTTATTCAAAATTACCTTAGTCACTGATACACGGTTTCTAACCAAGTGACTAGTACATATTTACAGTTTAAAAGGAAATTTTGCAATCATTAATTAGTCCTCAAAATGGTAAATGATTTTTTTTTAAGCGAGGATACAAAATTTTATTTGGCCTATATGTAAATTATAAAAAAGAGCAAGCTCTAAAATAAAAATATTGCATCTTTCAAAAAAAGTGAAATTGACTAACTGCATCATGTAGACTCACATAGGAAATAGAACTATATGAAATGTTAGTAATTACTGAGAATAAAAAAGATCAAAAGTTAAAAATTATGACCAGCAAATCTTATAGGCAAACAGGCAAATTTTAAATATGGCTGAAGTTAAAAGAAAAACACTAACTCAAAGAACTTTAATCATCTACTTTAGGAGACAGACTATATCTAACGAAAAGATGAGACTATTTGGCAAAGCTCATAGTATGTTAATCTGCAAATGGTATTATAGATGTTGTGTATTTTTAGAATAGACCTTGATAGACCAAATAACATACTTCTTTGGCATCTAGTATGAAAATGCTATTGCATCCTGAACTCAGTTATTTTAAATAATGTTAAAATTTAAAATTTCTAACATTGGAGCTTTTGATAAAAATGTGGCAATTTTTTTTTCAGAACAATTCAAACTCTAAATTAGAAATTCTAGAGACTGGACATTCTTTGATTTACCTTGTATCAGGGCTTTGTTTCTGTAATAAAAATCGGGATAGTTACAACTTCATTAGCCTGAGATAAGGAACAATTAATTTGAAATGAATATAAACCTCTTGAAGTAAAACTGAGTAGTGGCTTAAAATAGATATTAAAATAATTTAAGAGGAAACTATTTAACACAGTGAATATCCAGATCAAATAAATCCAACAATCAAATTGTCTTATTTAAACTCAGGTATATTTTTTTAAATGTGTCTTGTAAGACTGAAAAGACGTTAAGAAGTAGAGTGAGAGCTAAGCAACACTGATTGTCATTGACTATCAGTATCACTGGCCTTAAAAATTGGGTGTCAATTTAGCAATGTGTCTTGAGACCAAAAAAAAAACCAACCCAACCTAAGTCAAAAACCACCACCAACAAAACAAAATGGCCTTTCTTAGCTTTCTCTGGGTCTAGCCACAAGATGGGAAGTAGACTAGACGAACAGCAGAGGGCTTGGACACACGGCTTCCCCTATGGCACCAACTGATCTTCTGATTTCTTTTTTCTGCTTTCCCCTTAGACTGCTTTCCCCTAAGACTTGAACTTCTTACTGGGCACATATCATAGTTATTCTGGTATCTACCGTGTCTGAGAACCTTGGAGATTAATAAAAATGTTGTGACTGCATATGAGATAGACTTAAATAAATGTAAGACCAAAGTTAAATATCATATAAAAGTTACAGGAAAATTCAACAAAATGCAAAATAGGCACTTAAAAAATCCAAAGGGAAAGCCCATGAAATGTGTCATGGACATGGTGAGTAGCAGGGACCTGACAACAAGCAGTAGGTAAGTAGAATGCTAGGCACAACCTGTTCTTGGAATAATGACAGGAAATAACACTGTGAAAGGGAATTATATATGTGTTAGAGAAACTGAGCAAATCTATTTTTCTGTGGCCAAAGACAGTCACAGGTTTTAGATTATAAAGCAGTAGGATTATAAATTTGCTTTGAGAATAGTGATTGGACTGAGCATATGGAATGGACTGGAGTAGAAAAGATACCAAATGAGAACAATTAAACAACAGCCTATAGACACGAGGTTAAAAACTCCAAGCAGAGCAGTAATAATTAAACAGTACTAGTGAGTAAGAAAAACACATATAATAACCCAAGTCTGTGTGTCATCAGCCTATTTGCTCCTATCTTTAATACTGCATTGTCAGTTTAAGTCACTACCATCCTTTACCTCTGAAGACTCGGAATTATCTTCCAACAGCTGCTCGTTACAAATAGAGACGAATCCAAACTTCTTAGTATGTTTTAAGCATGGTTTATGTAGGGATTCCTATATTTTTAGATTTCCTTCTTTAAATTACTTAGTTCTAGCCATACATAACTTCACTGGGTTCCTCTCAACACTCATTTTCAGGGGGAATTTTTGAACAAGTGTTCCCACTGCCTGAAGTACTCCTCTGTGAGAGCTCTAAGAGTGGTCATGAAGGTTTGTTTTCCACATCTCAGTACAAATTTCTTCTTTTCAGAGATGCCTTCTCCAATCACCGTCCCTAAAGCCAATACAGCTCGAGCTATTTTCTCAGTACCTACTCACTGTTCTACGTTACTTCTCCAGAGCTGTTATCAACCTGATAACTCCCCCCGTTTTATAAGTGCTTATAGAATTCCTCCTTTCAGCACAGGAAAAATAAATCCTGTGATCACATACCTCTCATATCCACCAATGTCCTTCAACATAGGACACAATATATGTTTTAAAAACCCTAAATTCTTAAGCAACAACTTAAGAAAGTATAAACATCTCTGAGCTGCATTTTTTTCCCATTGTATTGTTCGTAGTTTTATAGATTCAATTGAAAATGATGGAGATCATTTCCATCACTAGGAGCTAGGGATGGTGGTTCATGCCTTTAATCGCAGCACTTAGGAGGTAAAGGAAAGAAGTTTATGAGTTTCAGCTCATTCTTGGCTTTGTAGAGAATTCAAGGACAACTAGGGCCTTGTTTCAAAACCAACCATCCACCACCACCACCACCAGATGCAAAGTGGTAATAATATTCAAGCTGTTAGACTTGGATGATTTTCCAATTTGGTGGCTTTAAAGTAAAACTAGTTACCCTACCTTCAATACTAAGTCTTCTGCAATTTTTTTTTCTTGTTCTTCAGTTTTTGTTTTGTTTTATTTGAGATAGATTCTTGCAACATGAACCAGGCTGGCCTAGATTTCCCAGAGATCTCCTTGTCTCAGCCTCTGTAGTATCGGGATTAAAGGACTGTGAAATTTTCAATAGAGAAGGCATGGCAACTTCCTTTAATATATATATAGAGAGACTTCAAGGAAAGCTAGAGATGGATCAGCCTGACCCCCAGCTACACTCTGAACTATAGGCTCTCCTAGACACCTACCTTGAATCTTGTACTTGCCTTCAAATATACTAGTAGAAAAAAAAAGGAAAAAAAAAAAAGAAAAATTAACTCTATATGTATTGATACACATATCTTATATTTTTGAGGGGGAAAAAAAAACCCCTAGAACACAAAACAAAAAACCAGAACAGTTAAAAAAACAAAGAAAGAAACAAAAAACAGGTTTCAAGAACTAACAGTTTCTTACATAGCCAGGGAGAAATAGTTGAGCCAAGTAAGCAAAATGATGAACAAAGTCTTACTTGGGTTGCTTATAACAATTTATACTCCTCTCTTATTTCATATTTTTTGACCACTCTGGACTACTATGGTGTGTGGTTCTAGACCAGTGCCATGACTTCTCCACTTCCATTTAATAGTTACAGAAAGATGAATAAAAATCCTTCCTCTGAGATGTAAAAGTTTTGACACTTTTAAAACACAAACACAGCCAGGACAGGCTCCAAAGCTACACAGAGAGACCCTGTTTTGAAAACAAACAAACAAACAAAAAACCCCAAACAACAACAAAACTCCAAACCAAATACTGCTACTATTTGGATAGTAACATGTAATTCTATGTTTTATTACCATGAAGTCTGTTTTTCAGACATTGATTACCAAAGTTCTTCTATGTTAACCCTAACCCTGTATTTTCAAAAGAATCAATATTTTCTATGGGCCTCATATGTGCTAACACAAAGGTGCTTTAGTTTCTATAAACTGGCACTACAGAAACCAATCACTGCCCTCTGAGAAGAACTTATTTTAAAAAATGGGTGACTCCTGAACTAACTGGGAGAGGCAAGATAATGAAAACGATTCCCACTTCACATATTAGCTGCAGTTTAGCTGATCTCTCAACTCCTGATTCTTTTGAAATATTGTCATTTTTAAAGCAGAAAATTCCATCTGTTGAATAGTGCAGGTAATACGGTAGTAGTTCAAGTCATCTGATTCTTCAGTGTTTTGGGACATACAAGAAAGATTTGAATGTCAGTAAGCTAGAGGCCTGACATTGTTATAGACAGAATTACAATGGAACACACTGGAAAAGCTGCAGAACATTACATATTTCTAATGCACTCTCCTGGAGTTTCATAGTAAGTGCAGTTACAATGATTAACTTTACTAACATTGTATAACAGCTGAAACACAAAGCTATCTAAATCACTACTTTACTTTGCACGGAGGCTGAGCATCCCTAAATTCAAAATCCAAAATCCAAAATTTTGAGGGTATTGAATCGATATTCAAGAAGTTTTGAATTTTGAAACATTTAGATTTCGGAATTTTTGAATTAAGGATTACTAACCTGCAAAGTCTACATGGACAGTCAAAATGACACTCGGCTCCCAAGAAATTCTAGCAAGGGATAATTAACCTTAAGTAATTACGCCATAAAAACTTTGTGAGGTAACTACTATTATCTCCATTTACAGAAAAGGACACCAATATAGAGGATATTCAGAGTAATTTGACCATAGCTATAACATGCATTACCTAGAACTCACACTCCATCTCTGAGGCAAATCCCAAGTATTTCACAACAGATAGTGCAGAAAGATGAGGTCTGATTTGTAATAGTGATAGGACATTTACTATGCAAAAAGAAGTGGTTTTTTCATATGAATACTGAATAGACTAACAGAACAGGTTATTTACACACCTGAATAGCACCCAGAGAAAAGCAAGAAGGATAATCATAGTAGACAGGAAGGAGGGTACAGAGTAATTTGGTTGGAAGGCAATTCAAATGTATACACAGAGATAAGCTGACCAAGTATTACCAATATAAATAATCATACAACACAAACCTTTCAGAATAATGTGAACTATCAGAAATTCATAAAGGTAACATTCTTTGGTTGATGTGTAGTTTATTTTGAATATTTTGAAATCTTTAAGACAAAAATCTGTAGAATCAAAATTTCTTTAAAAAAATAACTTTGCATTAAGCAAGTAGAATATTGCAGTCAATTAAGGTCCTCTATGGATCTCATATTGTCTTAAAATTACAGAGAAGTAACATCATTTTGAATTAGTGAACAAAACACAGCTCTACATACGTTCTTTTGACATCTTGCTCAATCATGGATCGCAGTTCTTTATCTTGAAAGAACTTGTTCCAAAGACTCTGGAAAAGTGAGAATAACCTAATTAAAACAATCTCACATTACTTGACTTTTATGACTTCAATTTAATAATTTAAGTGATTGAATTTATCCTTCTCAAAGCTGTCACTTTAGATTTCTCAGATAGGAAACCTCACAGAAATATTTTTATTAAAATCTGGTCTCATTCAAAAGCTTACTTTTTTTTTTTCCATTTCCTTCCTATATGCAGTTTTGAAATTTCATCATCTCTGTAAAATGAAAGGCACTTCCACTACTGTTGTCTAGTCCAAGAGGCATTTACATTTTCAAAATATAAACTTGGGGAAAGTCTAAGAATTACTTAGTGAGAGGGTAAGGTAGCACATACCTTTAATCCCTTCATTCTGGAGGCAGAGGCAAGCAGATCTGTTTGAGGCCAGCCCAAGCAAGTTTCAGTTTAGCCACGGCCATGTAGTGGGGCTTTCTTAAAAAAAAACAAAAGAACAAAACCAAGCATCTAAAAATTATTTAACATCTTATGGTACTATAGCAAAGAAAAATACTAATATATCTATAAAATGGGAAAAAGTATTTTTCTCAGTTAAATACACAGGTGTAGAGCAGCAACAAGTGGTAAGTTACACAGTCTCTGTTAAGTAAGAATTGTCCTACACTCCACTGCAATAAGAGCTCCTCCACAGTCACCACAGGTAGTTGCTTTCTTCTAGGGACAGTTCTGCCAAGTGTACACTTACTAAGGTGTTCCTTAGCTGCTTCCCTCTCCATTGGAACCCAGATACCACTATCCTCAGGGACACTCTTCTGTTTTACATTTAGTTCTTATGAGACCCCTTGCACTTCCCCACATATGCATGCATGTATACGCGTGCGCACACACCCATCCATTGACACACATACACACATGTCTCATGGATTGAACCAAGGTGGTCAGGCTTGGAGGCAAGTATCTGAAATTAATTTAATTTTGAACATGAAAAATTCTTAGAATGTGAACACAAGCCTATAATTAGCAGTTAATTATTCAGACTGAAAGTTAGCCAGGAACAAATAGACAAAGCATATATTTCCCTATGTTCTAATGGATTAATGTTTTTAATTAAATTAGCCAAATTCTGACAAATTTTCTACCAAGGAAAACCGAGTCCAAGAAAACAGGTAGCCAGTTTTTATGTTGAAACACAGCTCATATTAATGTCAACATGCTTAAAGTCAAAATCAAGTATAAAATTTAAAATAACAATGAAATATATTTTGGAAGACAACAGCCAACCTAAAATTAACATTCACTTTTCAAAAATAGAGCATTTCTACATTTAAAAAGCAAGAAATAATTTAGAGTACAGTGGATAACTCAAAAGAAATTGCTATGGTGTAGATCGTGAAAGCTTGCAAAGGCTTAGTGGCTTAGCGCTGCTGGGAGGTGGTAGCACCTTTAAGAGAGGGGCCCACGGGTGCTGAGTAGATTCCTCAGCAGGTGAGACGCAAGCATGAGAACCTGAGTTTGAGTCCTCAGCATCCACGTCCAAAGCTGAGCACGGCCTTATGTGGCTGCAACTTATGTGGGTGGATCCTAGTCAGACAGTCTAGCTGAAAGCAAGCTTGAGCTTTAGTGAGAGACCTAGTCTCAAGGGAACAAGGCAAAGAATTGACAGAGCAGGACACCACATCCACCTCTGGCCTCTATGGGTGTGTATACACACACATACACAAAATCAGGATTTAGGTAGTTAGTATTTAGAATAATGAAAACACAAGGCATGAAATAAATTGTTTACATAGGGATTTTCATATAAAGTAGCCTTATCCTATACAGATGACATAAATCATTAAAGCATGTTTTTCAGAATGAAAAAGGTTGGAAAAAGAATAAAGAAAGGGTTCAAGAGATGCCTTAGTAGTTAAGAGCCCTGGCTATTAATGCAGAGAACTTTGTTTGGTTGCCAGCACCCATATTGTGGCTCATAACCACCCATAATTCCAGTTTCAGGGGATCTACCATGCTCCTCTGGCTTCCAAAGGCACCAGGCACACACATGGTACACAGACATTACACGCAGGCAAAACACACACACACACACACACACATATAAAAAATAATGAAATAATTTTAAAACAAACAAACATAATAAAAAGGAACTTTACTCCTTCATCTTGTGAGAGGGGATTGTTGATCATCAGATCCTGTTGGCCAACAACTTTCCTGGGATTAGTGATATGCTGGTAAAGAAAGAGATATATCAGAAGATCAGAGGCTAGTACTTTAAAGTAAGCATATGAAAATAACTGCATGAGTTACATTGACTTTTTACTTACTATTTCTTTAATACTGCTATACCATGCTCTTAGTTCTTTAATTCTACTTATCCATTGACTTTTATCTTGAGGAAGAACACAAAGAAAGAGCTGTTGGGGGGAGAAAAAGAGAAAACTTTGTAAAAAAGAAACCTACTAAGTATGAAAACCAGGCTAAATAAGATCGTTTGAAAATTTAAAGAAAGACCCCATTCATGACATGTCCCATTCAATATAATCATTTCAATTCCCAATAATATGTTCATGTATATATAAAAAATATGGTTAGAATAGTCAAAAACTAAATAATCAATGGTTAAAAGCAAGAATTCAAAAGTTAAACCACAAAATAGATTTAAGCTTTCTTCAAAATTTATTCTAAAAAGGGAGGAAAGCACATGGAAGTTCACACATCTAATCTCCCTGGGAATGACAGGAAGTTACTGCAGGCAACACCTTAAGCAGTTCCTAGGATTTCATCAAGTCAGTGGCCTGAGGCCTGAAGGCTGAGGGCACCGAAGTGAGGCTGCAAGTTTAACAGCAGAGAATGTAATTTAGAACTGGCAATCAGCTTATCAAAATACATTCTTCAAATGACAAATTTGATTTAACTTAGTTTAATACGCTAATAAAGTGAATCCAGACTTAGGTTTATTTTTAGTAAACGAAATATACTTAAAGTTAAACAACAGGGAATGAGGGTGGGGCACTAATTTTGAATACAAATTTTCTAACAGCAGGTCTCCTGTCTGCCTCTAAAGAAAGAAAAATGTATTTTCATTATTAAATCTAAATGATTAAATCTAGAACTATATAATACATCATGTATGTCTTATTGTTTTGATGTGCACAGACTTTGCAATCTCAAATTATGCAGACAGACTTAAAAATACTGATAGAGGTCATTTAAAAAACAAGTCTACATCCAAATTCATTCATTTTAGAGAACAAAAAGGGCTAATTTTTCCAAAGCAATTAAAATGATGACTGCAGATCATCATTACCACTTTTGGTAACCAATGACCCTTCTCTCCGAAGGAGAATGACCCAATTTCCTTCTACTCTCCTGGTTGCTCTCCATTTTATGTTTCTAACAAAAGAATGTTAAGTCTTTTCCATGTGCTCTTTAGTAAGACAAAAGGAGAATGACTAGATGACAGAGACTCAAACTTCAAGCTTGCCCTCCACTATCCTGCCCAACTTCAGAACATCTGAAAAAGCCTCCTCTAGGTCATTTAATATCACTGCTCTGAAATGTTCACCATTAAAGAAATGAAAGAGTTACTTCAAAGGATTAATTTACTAGCTCCACTTGCCCAGGTGGTTCAACCTTATTAGTAAATGTCCTATGAACATATTATGAACATAAATGGCAAAAAAAAAAAAAAAAAAA
Organism: Peromyscus eremicus; assembly: GCF_949786415.1. Lineage (NCBI taxonomy): Eukaryota > Metazoa > Chordata > Mammalia > Rodentia > Cricetidae > Peromyscus > Peromyscus eremicus. Next base: position 64,786,264 of record NC_081432.1, read on the forward strand.
GAAAAGAAAAGTTACATATCCTAGAAACTTCAGTGATCTCTGTGTGAGTAATCTTCCAGGGCATCAGGTAATGTGCTCATACACTGCTACCACAAACTGTAAATAAATATTTCCTTCTTACCTTCCAGCAGATGCTGCGGAACCTGCTGCTTCTCAGCTGCCCATTAATCCCCTTCTGTCTTATTGTTGCCAAGTAATTGTTGTTTACAAATAGTTCTTCCCATTCTTTCCTGTAGGAAAAAAACCAGATCAGTGGTGTCCTTTTGTTAAAATCCTTCTACTACAAGAGGAGTGTGCTACAAGAAACTAATTTTAAATAGCCTAAGAAATTTAACTTTTAAAATGCATATATTTAGGGGTGTTCTGTATCTGAACGAATGGCTGTCTTCTTGGACACAGTTCTTCTGTAGATTTAATGAATATGTAGATCGCTATAATTATCCTAGCTTCTGAAATATGTAATGTCTATGGAGGCTATTCCATTTCCTTGAAGACACTGGTAGTGTAGTTCAGTGAATAAGTAAGAAAAATGAGTCAATAAAAATATATGACTTATTTATCTAGTAACAAAAGTAACAGTACCTGTTTCCAAAATTACATAGGAAAGAAGTAGCCTGTTGGTTATACTGACTTCTCACATGAAATAACTCTTCGAATAATCCTATTTTGTTTTCTGCTAGGCTGGACAGTTAAATGTAATAGAATACTACCTTTTTAAACTATGCATGTTTCCTATTGAAATCTCCATAGCTTCCTTCTACATGATCAGTGTGAAAATGTTAACAGGTGCAGAGAAATTTCAAGAAAACATCAAAAAATGTAAGAGTCTCAGTGTAAAAACTGTTAAAGGCAAGCTTGAATACCTTGTAGTCTGTGGCTGAGTAGACAAACAACTGAAATATGCCTCACAGGCATGCAGGCACCAGGGGCCCACACCTGTGCCTCATTAATATACAAGTAAATCTGCTCTACTGGGAAGCAATTGGAAATTAATTGTCCCAAACCATTAACTGAGGTTGACTAAAGGAATCAGACCCACATTCCCAGCATCTTGCACCAAACTAAACAATAAGAGTCATTTGTCAACAGTTGAGACTACTGAGATCAGCTTCATGAAATTACCCTTAAATTCCATAATACTACAATAAAATTGACTTAAGATGTAAAATTCAGTATCAAAGCCAAAATCCCAGATACAATCTCTGAAGAAAGATATCCTAAAGAAGAAAGCTACTGAAACCTTAGAAACACAAGGCCCATAGTTATGGGCCAGATTCCATGTATGTTGGGAAAGGACACAAAATATCTATCTTGAGAAAATGTTATAAGGACTGGGAATATAGTTCAGTGAGCATTGCCATGGCATAGGCATTTCAGTCCCCAGTGTAGGTCACACTTTTTTTTTTTAAAGTGCCATAATGGCTAACGAATTCATGAATTTCCAACAGCTGTGGTTACCTACACAAGGCCTGCAAAGATCAATTCAGTTTAAAATTCCAACACTGAGTGGGGAGGGTCTCCTGAGGCACCCAAACCTAGCACTGGTAGTTTATGGTTGCTTGGGGAGAAGTGTGATGGTTATTTTTGGTTGTCAACCTGACTACACCTGGAATTAACCAAAACTTAAAAGCGGAGGGAACATCTGTGAGGAATCAAAAATCCAAACATCTTTAATTCAGATCTTTTGAGGTGGGAAGATATGTACACACAAACACACACACACACACACACACACACACACACACACACACACACACACACGGGGGGGGGGAGATTTATTCTGTAAATTCTAGAGACCCTTGACTAATATAGGCCACTGGTAGATTACGCATGCCCCAGTGGATGAATCTAGGCGCCTATCTAGGTGCCTACATGCATGTGCAGCACTAAATGAACTCAGCGGGTTAAATAGTAAATGAGTGTTTTTCAATTCCAATGAGTCCCACACATACACCCACGCTGTGTTTTTATCAAGTTCTTAGATATATTCAAAGATCAGATACAGAAGCACATTATAGAGATATGTCTCAGCTTGTAGCCTGTGAACAAAAAGAACAGATTTCAAATGTATTTTGAATCCCAAATTAAACTTAATTTGTAAAAAACAACAACAACAACAACCAATAAACAAATTAAAACAAGTACTTTCATGGCCTGAAAACATCAATAACTCTGGATAAGGAAAAAAGAAGTATGAGTTAGTGACTTTCAGTCTCTAGCTAGACTACCATCCTGTCAAGTAAAGTAGGCTTTTAAGGTTAAGTTATGTGCTCCTTAAATAATGAAGCACAATTATTAGGTGTGATGAATAAGACCCTGTGCCTTTACTGGTGCAGAGGAAAGGAGCCTGGGGCAAATGAATTTGAATATCTCTGAAATTTGCAATCATTTAAACCTATTCATACATATAGTTCTAATTAAGGTGTAGCATTTCAAGTTGAGAAAACCTCTAACAACAGAGGCACACAAAAGCCACAAGGTAATCTACTGTCTATTCTATGGAATAGTATTTGACCAATAAACTGTGATATAAAGTAATATTTATGCAGTGCCTACTAAGTGCTTAGCATTCATAGAGACACAACGGGGGTGTAAAGTTAGGGTAGTGGACAGACATATTTCTATAGATTGCTTTTGGTAAGATTGCCATTTTTACTATGTTAATCCTGCCTATCCATGAGCATGGGAGATCTTTCCATTTTCTGATATCTTCTTCAATTTCTTTCTTTAGGAACTTAAAAGTTCTTATCATACAGGTCCTTCACTTGCTTAGTTAGTGTTACCCCAAGGTATTTTATATTATTTGCAGACACATTTCTAAACCAACAATAGTAAAATTAACAAAGCTCTTGGGTAGAAGAAATGGTTTTATTATAATTAAAACTCCAAATATAAAATAATTCAAATCTCAGCTACTGAAATTTGATCTATCTGATGTTAAAGAGACTACAAAGGGAAAGATGTTCTAGAGGAGCTGAACCAAAATGAAATTTTTTAAAAAAGATTTATTTACTTATTATGTATACAGTTTTCTGCCTACATGCCAGAAGAGGGCACCAGATCTTATTGTAGATGGTTGAGTCACCATGTGGTTGCTGGGAATTGAACTCAAGACCTCTGGAAGAGCATTCTGTGCTTTTAACCTCTGAGCCATCTCTCCAGCACTATGAATTTTTTTTAAATAAGCATAAATATAAATGATAGACTTACCTGATCCTGAAGTTGGGGGAAAATAATATTAAATACTAAGGACTTGGTTGTAGAGACTTTCAATTTATTTAGCAAAAGTAAAGGAAAAGTAGTGAGCAAATTTTGCCTTATACTATATATTAGGAGTACAGGGCAGTAGGCAGATCTGAACAGCAAAAACCTGTCAATAATGCCACCAAATGATAAAAAGTTCATTGTAATATTGTAGGCAAAAATCTTCTTTGTTTGTTTGTTTTGTTTTTTCATACAGGGTTTCTCTATGTAGCTCGCTCTGGCTGTCCTGGAACTCACTCTGTAGACCAGGCTGGCCTCAAACTCACCGAGATCCACCTGCCTCTGCCTCCTGGGTGCTGGGATTAAAGGCGTGCACCACCACCACCTAGGCAAAAAACTTTTAACCCCTATAGAATCCAGTTTCTTTATGTGTCTTTAATTCCTCTTTTCAAATGAGAAAACAAATATTTAGAAAAATTAAACTACTCACAAGAGAAAAAACAAATCAATGTAAATTAGGAAAAGTACCCTTCTAGAACAAGTAAACTAAAGCAAAGCATGATCCAGACAGCACAAGGAAAATGATCTCTGTCAATTAAGCAGGAGAGAAATAAGATCTTATGTTTTCTCCTCAGACCTCAATTTGGTATAAGGGCAGAAGATAAGCTGTCAACACTTGACTGAGAAGATGTGATATGATCACAGTGAAGAATGACCTGGTACATTGACACATTTAAGGAGTCTTAATAGCCTGTTGCTCTTAACCTATGAATGGGGCTTTGTGTGACAGACTACATTCAGCCTGGCAAACCCACTAGTGGTGTCATTATTTATGTGTTATTCAGGCAACCATATCATTGAAAGTTCATGGGTGAAGCTTCCCTGTTGTATATACAGACGACACAATCTTTCAACAGACATCTTGGTCCTTTTATCTATAATATTCCCTGAGCTTTGGGTGTAGAAACCTAGACCTTCAAGAACGCCTTTGAAAAAAACATTAGTGCCACCAAGTGGCAAGTACTGTACCATTGCAGGCACCAGATCCCTAAAAACAATCAGCACTGAAACACTGATTAGCAGTGGCTGCCTTGGAATTAATTTGATATAGTGTTGACAAGAACTTAAAATTATGGCGTTGCTCCTCAAAGAGACTACTGTGAGTAAATAGAACTGGCCAAGTGTGTAGCAACTGTTCCTCAAAAACTCCAAACAAAACCAACAAATCTGTAAGGTTTTTGCAACAGTAACTGATGACTTCCCTTTAAGATTGAGTTCCATAGTTAGCCTTCTGCAATGGTTTGTTTTGCTTTTTGTTTCTGACATGGAAATCACTTTTCCTTTGTTTTGACAGAGCATCTCATTGTGTAACCCTGACTGACCTGGAACTCCCTATATAAAATCAAGCTATCCTTAAACTCAGAGATTCACCTAACTCTGCCTTTTGAGTGCTGGAATTAAAGGTGTGTGTCACTCCACCTAAACTAGGAAATTACTTTGAATGCTCAACGAATGAATACAGCTAGTGATTATAAAAATATCTATTTTCAATTAAAATTTTTAATGTACTTTCCAATATTTATATTGTGAAACCTTTTTTAAATTGTTCATACATATTTTGGTCATATTCTTTCCCCTTCCCCAACTCCTCCCCTACACACACACTCTCTGCCCACCCCATCCCATATTTTTCCTCTCTCTTAAAAAAGTCAAAGCTGCTGGGCGGTGGTGGCACATGCCTTTAATCCCAGCACTCGGGAGGCAGAGGCAGGCGGATCTCTGTGAGTTCGAGGCCAGCCTGGGCTACCAAGTGAGTTCCAGGAAAGGCGCAAAGCTACACAGAGAAACCCTGTCTCGAAAAACCAAAAAAAAAAAACAAAAAAACAAAAAAAAATAGTCAAAGCTGAAAGCAAAACCAAAGCCCCAAAACGCATGCTCACACACACACACACACACACACACACACACACGCACGCACGCACGCACGCACGCACGCGCACACACATAGAGCATACAAAGAAAGAGATGAAAACATGGAGTCAGTTCTGTATTAGACAACTAGTGTTAAGCATCAGACTGTCTAGTAGTGTGGTTAATATATCTAGTATCACTCCATTCAAGAAAATGGACTTCCCTCTCCAGCAGGCATTAGTTGCAAAAAACTTCTTGTTTGAACTTTTACAGGTCTTATGTATGCTGTTGCAGTTTCTAGTCCGTGTCTTCTAAATCTATTGTTTAGTAATGTTGTAACTGAAGTGATACATAATTATGTGCTAAATTTAGAGTAGAAAACTTTAATCAGTGATCCAGATTATGGTCAACTACAGAATATATCTATATACTAAGAAGAGCGTGTCATTTATATGATGATTTCTATCTGAATTTTTGATATTGTCTAGAGGTGAACAATGTCTCCATAGGAGTGACAAAAAACTCAAACAGCATACAATAAAATGAAATGAAAGTGAGGTGGGGAAACAAAACTCACACGGCTGTAGTAAGGGAAAGAGTACACAGACTACTGAGTAGTACTGGAGAGCTCTACTCTTTGCAGTTCTAATGACAATGGAACTGCTCAGGGATAAGAGAAGGGCCTTCACCGTGAAAAGCACAAGCTACAGAAAATGGGAAAAGGAACTGGAGGAGGATTCTCTGGCTTCTGGGTTGTGTGGTCAGAGTGCAATGGGATAGGAGGTCTCAGAGATGGTCATGGAGTTGTAAAGGGAAGGCGGATAACCACCATTACCTTGTTGTGATCAACAGAGTGTAATGGAGTCAAAGGGAAGAATGAGTGTGTAAAACCCCAGAAGCACGATGAAAGGGAACATTGATATCAAAGTGTTTGCACAATTTGATATTCCTAATGTATAGAGTCAGATTTTAAAATTTGTCCTATCATCTATGATCACATTTTTTAAGCACATGCAAAGGAAAAAGGAAAAAAAATTTAAATGTTTCTAATTTATAGAAAAACATACTAAGGATTTCTACCTGCAAAAGGAGTGTATCATAATCTCCATATTCTATGTAATGCCATTTAAAGGAATGACTTTAAAAATACTATTCAAACAGAACAAGAACCATCTTTGGATCAATAGAAATATGGAGAGTATAAATTAAGTATGTCAGCATACAACTATAGCGTGTGGCACAGGATACGGTAAGCTGCAACACTAGGTCTGCAGGTGCCAAGATCAGGCAGACAAACACTGATGGTATCTGTAATTACCTCATTTTTAGCTGAAATCACAGGTAATGAGGGAACTCCGAGTCTCTAAAAGGCAATTAGTAACTCTACTGGCTTTTTGCTTCCTCTATCAGGAATTCTGAAAAAGTTACTCTTATTTCAAGCCTTTCTCCCCTCTATAATGAAACATCAAAGTATATCACTCATACATATGTACATATATATAAAATGGAATGTACAATTACCACAAGCTTAAAATAATTTCTTCATACATTTAGGTAAAATATGGTCTTATGCAGTAAGGTGAGGATTAGTTTATTACATGGAGATTGCTAAAATCTATTGTAAAGTTCTGATTTCAGGTTTGGAATTCATGAGGACTGGAAATCTTGAGTCCAATCTTACATTCTCTAGAATATAAAGAACTAAATTAAAGTACAGTTGGAGACGCGTAGCTATAACACATTTATTCTTTATGTGATCTTAAATGCAAGGTCACATTGAAACTGGTGAATTCATTTAATCATACTTTTAGGAGAGGAATCCAGAAAAGTTTCATTAGAAGATTTCCAATTTTATAAAAATGTTATATATACATGTTTCAATTGAAGTAATAATAAAAATCATTATATTACTAATCAAAGGATCAGCATTTAGAGATGTGGTAAGAAAAGGCTCTCTTGTTAGACAATCTCCGTGATAACAACTGGAGTAACTTTGTATTTCATGGTGTACTGGTATTTCTCAACCATTTAACTAATATAGAAGGGAAAATTCTTTCTGTAACTTCTACTATATCTCCTGAACTGCCTTCCCAGTTGACCTCAGTTATTTGATGTTTGAGGTAACTGGTATGGGCTTGATATATGACTTTGAGAATATGACAAAGGAAGTCAAGGACTGGGGTGTAGGTCTAGAGCCTTAGGCCGTCAGGAGGCAGGAAACTTATGAGGTCAAGGGCAGTCTGAGCAGTACAAAAGTGTTTAACAATGAGGGGAGAGAATAAGACAGAGACTGAGAAGAGGGAGGGAAGATTGAGTGGCATATGATACACTATATAATACAAGAAAAACTGTAAGGAACACTCATAGTATCAGAAATAAATTATTTTCCATGAATTTTGAAATTGATATTTAGCAATGGATTTATTTAGCAAATGTTTATTTGAAATGGATGTTTATTTATTTGGCTTCTAAAAGCCAAATCTCTCTTAAGACATATATGTTTTCCAGGAGTAGAATGGTTTCTATGGTTATACACTTCAACAATGCATGTATCCTTGAAGTATCTTCACTCAAGAAGCCTACAATAACAGGGAGTGGTGGCCCATGACTGGAATCTCAACACTCAAGAGGTAGCGACTTGTGCATCTCTGTGAGTTAGAAGCCAACATGGTCCACATAGCAAGTTCAAGGACAGCCAGGACTACATAGAGAGGTCCTATGTGGTGGTTTATATAAAAATGGCTCATAGACTTGAATGCTTAATGACCAAGGAGTGGCACTATTTGAAAGGATTAAGGAAGTGTGCCCCTGTTAGAAGAACTATGTCACTGGGGGTGGCCTTTGACATTACAAGAACCCAAGCCAGGCCCAGTGGATTTCTACTCTTCGAGCTGCCTGCAGATCTGGATGTAGAATTCTTAGCTACTTCTCCAGTAACATGTTTGCCTACCTGCTACCATTCTCCCTACCATGATAATGGACAAAACCTCTGAAACTATAAGCAACCCCCAATTAAATGTTCTCTTGTTGCCATGGTCATGGTGTCTCTTTACAGCAATAGAATGGTAACCAAGAAACTCCCTTGTCTAAAATAAAGAAATAATTAAACAAACAAATAAATAGATAGATATGATACATAGATAGATAAATAAATGAATGCGATAAAGCAAACAAAATACGATATAAAACAGAACAAAATACTACAATGAATCTACCATCCACTTGACAACCTCCAAGTGAGCACTATCCAATACAATCTGAGGTGAAAAATATGCTTTGTATTCCTCTTTCCACCATAACAATTACAATTATATATATCAACCAAGCAGCTGCAATCTGGTTAGTACAAATGAAGAATTGCCTATTTTATTGTAATTTAAATAGCATCATGTAGCTCATGGTTCCTGAACTAAGCTCAGAATGTTTTAAGAATGCCATTCATACAGACATTCAGTTTTAAAACAAGCAACTATTATGGTTCAAGGGATATCAGGACAAAAACACATGTGACACAAACTCACATGGAAAGAAAACAACCATCAAACACTAAATAATACATGTGCTTAAATAGCTATGTACGTGATGTTACAACATGGTATTTAATCATCCTAAATGAATGATGCTACTGATAAGAACTAGGAGGCACAGGGATGCCCACTTCCTCCCTTCTGTCTATACTACATCACTCATTAGACCCAAGGATGTTCTGCCACAGCCACCTTCCCTAGCTCCCTCACACATGTATATGTTAAAGTTAGGAGAGAAAATCTCCATAGATGATTATATGTTTATAAGATATCAAAATGGCTCATGCTGAAAAGAACTAGGCCTAAGATCTGGGTCATAAGCCCAAATAAAACCAAATTCAACAACAAATTTAAAAAGAACCAAGAAAATATAGCTTAAAATGAAGACAAATGGGTTATATGATAAAATGAACTTTAGTATGAGGTCAATTGATGCATTTAAGTTAGTTTGCATTAGTATTTCTGGGAAAACAATTTCCTACTGTCTGTGAAAACCCAAAACAGAAAAACATCTCTCCACAAAAGACAGTGAGAACCTCACTCACTTACAGATCAAGGGCCCTGTCTACTGCACTGCATTAGAAACACTTCAGACTCTGCAAGTCTGGGGTCTTTAGAATTATGGTATGGGCTTTGCTGGCTTAGCATCCCAATTCAAAACTTTTAGGGCATTGTTAATACACAAACAAGGTTCAAATTTTAGAATATACCCTATTGAGGACTTTCAGAAAGAAAATATGCACACAGTATACTTACAAAGAAAAAGTATACCTTTGTTTGTTTTAGGAAAGGTCTCATGATATGTAACTCCAACTGTGATGGAGCTCACTATATAGACCAGCTTGACCCTTGAACTCAGACATCCTCCTGCCTCTGCCTTCTGACTGCTAGAATTAGAGACATGCACCACTAAGCCTAGCTAAAAATTAAAAATTTTTAAAGACACACAGTGATATTCAAGGTATCTGGCATGGCAAAGTTATATGAATCATAGCAGTGATTTTTTTTTAACTCAGCAGGAAAATGTTGAGATTACCAAGATATTCCCTAGATCCACGTGTAATTTTTCTCTGATGTTGTATGTACTTTGAAAACACAAAGTTCTCTGTCTCTGTATTAAGTAACAGTTTTGTTTTCATAGTTATTTGCTCTATTTTTAAATTAATTTTTGTTAGCATGAAGATAAATGGTTTAACTATGATTTTCACACGTATCTATCATTATGCTTTGTTCTTGACCTTTTCTCCATTTTGTTTTTATAGTGGATTTCCCTTATGTCTATTTTTGAAAGATTTTTTTATATGTATGAATGTTTGCCTACATGCATATACATGAATCACATGGTTCCTGGTGCCTGGGATCCACAAGATACTGGATACCCTGGAACTGGACTGACAGGTAGTTGTGAGCTGCTGGGAGCTGAACCAGGCCCTAAGCAAGAGCAGCAAGTGCTCTTAACCACCAAACCATTTCCTCAGCCCTTCTCATAACGACCAGGTTCCTTAAGGGCATACATTGATAGTCCTTTATCCTCTTTCTTAAAGTTTCACTGTCATAACTTCAGGTATCCCAGTCCACTGGCACTCTGAAAGTGTAAAATGGAAGCCTTCCAGAATAAACAACTCATAAATGTTATGCCACATAGTAATTAGTGGTGCAGTCTCACACTATTTTGTCCCATCCAATCCAAATGTCAATTATTGCTCTGTCCTGTGCATCTTCATCCAATATGCTATATACATCCACTAGTCACTTAGTAGCTGCCTCTGTGATCAGATTAACTGTTTCGGTATCCTGATGATTTTCATTCAAGGGTCCTCTTTTTACTTAATAACGACTACACAGTTCAAGAGTACTGAAGCTAGAAATTCGATGATGTCAAGAAGCTAAGAGAGAAAAAGGTTGTGGCTTAGTGTATAAAGGAAATGAACATGTTTTAGTTGATCTATGGTAGGGATATATAGATCTTCTGTATTATGGTTACAAATGTCATCTGTGGATGTAGGAGCAAAAAAAAAATGAAGTTCCTTCTTTAAGTCCCATCAGGAGCCAAGTGCACAAAATTGGGCCAGATCATTGTATTGATTATTTACCCCTCTTACCCTCCCTTAAACCTCCTGCATGGAAAAAAGAGTTCAGCCTATTTAGACAGAAAAGACAGAATTAGACATGGTATGGTGAGGGTCGGGGGAGGAGACCTGTGGACAGAACAAAATCCAAGCGACAAGAAGGCTGTCTAGTTCTAAAGCGGTAGAACTCTGCTGTCCAACAGATTTAACATTTTTAAAGATTTATAACTCTAACTTGAACTCTAATTTTAATATACTACTTTCTCAAATTATACTTCAAGTAAGATACTTCAAATTACTGATCAAATAGCTAACTGATTTTTTAACAGCATATAGCTAAACATTATAGCATGCACATATACTAACAGTGACCTGTAGGGCTAACAACAGGTGTTTCCGTTGTGAACTAAAGAAAAAGCAGTCATGTATCCAAGGGAAGGGACTCTCAGTGTAAGGGGATTCTGTGTAGCTTACTCTCTGGTTACTTCATGCTGGTCTTCACAAAGATAAACATATCCACATGCTTATATGAAGGGGTTTACATCTGATTATATAAGTAAACCTAAAGCCTGCCTCTTGATAATAAAATAGGTTTGAAGGAGTTTCTGAAAAAAGAAAATAAATAATTGTCCCATACAAACTCAAACTAGTGTGAGCTGTTAACATAAGGCTACTGTCTTAGTTAGGGTTTCTATTGCTGCAATGAAACACAATGACTAAAAAACAAGTTGGGGAGAAACGGGCTTATGCTTCAGCATTGCCGTTCATCACTAAAGGAAGTCAGGACAAGAACTCAAACAGGGTAGAATCCCAGAGGAAGGAGCTGATACAGAGGCCATGGAGGAGAGCTTCTTAGTGGCTTGCTCTTCATGGCTTGCTCAGGCCACCTTCTTATAGAACCCAGGACCACCAGCCCAGGGATGGCATCACCCACCATGGGCTGGGCCTCCCCATTGATCACTAATTGAGAAAATGCCTTACAGTTGGATCTCATGGAGGCATTTCCTCAACTGAGGCTTCTTCCTCTGATGACTCTAGCTTGTGTCAAGTTGTCGCACAAAACCAGCCAGAAGAGTTACAAATAATTAAATTTTTTAAAAGTAGGACATATTTTTAAAGCTACAAATGATCAATAATTAGTTCAGAGAGAGAATATATGGATCAGTTCAACTAACATAAAATAAAAACATCCTGATAAGCAATGGAAGCAGAATTGCTACAAGTTGGAGCCAGCATGGTCTCCATTGCAATTTCCATGGTGGTCAGGAATACAAAGAGACACAACAAAACAATACAAAGGCCAACCATCACCACAACAACAATAAAATTCTCATTGTTTCAAGAAGATATATTAAGTATAAAACTGTGAATATTTTTTTCCTTGGTTCAAAGGTAGCCCCAAGGACGAAGATTAGGACAATAGCTCTGACACTGGACCCCGGAATGAAAGGTCACACTTTTTGTTTGTTTGTTTGTTTGTTTTTTCGAGACAGTGTTTCTCTGTGTAGTTTTGGTGTCTATCCTGGATCTCGCTCTGTAGACCAGGCTGGCCTTGAAGTCACAGAGATCCCCCTGACTCTGCCTCCCGAGCATTGGGATTAAAGGCATGTGCCACTGCCGTCTGTCAAGGTCACACATTTTATGGTCAGAAAGTGCCCTTTAACTCTGAAACTTGTGGTGCTTCTTCCATGAAATGAAAATAAAATTATCAGATGGATGTTAAACATAAGATTAAAGAAAAATCCCTCCCATAAACTATGTGTAACTGTATGTAAATCCAATTCTTAAAATACTAATATATCTTCACATTAGAAAGATAATTTTTTTTCATGAAACAAAAATCAACTTCAGCAAAAGAAAGATGATTAAAATCAAAAGGAAATTAAGAAAAAGAAAGGAAAGCTGAAGTAATGACAGTGTTACCTATGGATGTTAGATAAGCAAGTGGTATTCCACACATCTACTTCATAGGCAGGCTCCTTATGTGTTATAGTTGCTGTTCAAAATTCAGTGTCAAAAATGAAGTAATTAAAAACCAGAGCTTATTTACCCTACTTAAGCTCACACAATCAAATAAAAATAGAGATTAAGTGGTAATATTTGGTCTGTGGGTCATCTTAAAACTTATTTCCTGATATCTTCTTTAATTTCTTTCTTTAGAGATTTAAAGTTCTTATCAAACAGGTCCTTCACTTGTTTAGTTAGTGTTATCCCAAGGTATTTTATATTATTTGTGGCTATTGTAAAGGGTGATGTTTCTCTGATTTCTTTCTCAGCCCTTTTATCATTTGTGTATAGGAGGGCTACTGATTTTTTTGAGTTGATCTTGTATCCTGCCACATTACTTGAAGGTGTATATCGGCTGTAGAAGTTCCCACACCCTGATAGAATTTGTGGGGTCACTTATGTATACTATCATATCATCTGCAAATAGTGAAAGTTTGACTAACGACTCTGAGATACCACCTTATACTTGTCAGAATGGCTATGATCAAAAACACTAATGACAGTCAATGTTGGAAAGGATGCGGAGCAAAGGGAACACTCCTCCACTGTTGGTGGGAGTGCAAACTTGTACAACCACTGTGGAAATCCATATGGCGGTTTCTCAGAAAATTGGGAATCAATCTACCTCAAGACCCAGCCATATACCCAGAGAATATACCCAGAGAATGCTCAATCATACCACAAAGTTACATGCTAAACTATGTTCATAGCAGCATTATTCGTAATAGCCAGAACCTGGAAACAACCTAGATGCCCTTCAACTGAAGAATGGATTAAGAAAATATGGTACATATACACAATGGAGTACTACTCAGCAGAGAAAAATAATGACAGCATGAAATTTGCAGGCAAATGGATGAAACTAGAAAATATCATCCTTAGTGAGGTAACCCAGACCCAGAAGGACAAACATGGTATGTACTGACTCATAAGTGGATTCTAGATATAAAGGAAAGAACAATCAGACTGCAACCCACAGAACCAGGGAGGCGATATAGCAGGGGGGGACCCTAGGATGACTGTGGCTTATAATAAGCTTTGGTTTTATTCAATTACTGGGCAAGCCTCAATGAAACATTTCACTATTAGAATAAGAATTTATACTGTATCAAGCTGATAATAGAAAAATAAATAAATAAAAATGAAAAGAAAAGTTTAAAACAACTGATTTCCTAAGTCACCTGTTAATTCTAAAGAATTCAGAGATTGTATCATGCAATTATAGATTCACAATAAAATACAGGCAATACCACACAAGCAGCACAGCAGTCCTCCAGGAATCCTAAGGGAATCTTCATCCTCTTCTACTTCCTACACAGTGAGACTGCATTAAGTAATGGGAACAGCAAGGTCAGAGGGTTACAAGATGACTGGGTAGAGAGGGAGAAAGACGAAGAATTTAGGCTGTTGGCTATTACACTTGGTACGCCAACAAATTCATCTCTATGAGCTAATATATATTCTTAAAAATAAGCAAATAGGCAAAATAATATTCTTACAATGTTATCAGAATATGGATTTTTTTTATTTCAAGTGTCCAATAGCTTTTGCTCATTCTCTCTCTCTCTCTCTCTCTCTCTCTCTCTCTCTCTCTCTCTCTCTCTCTCTCTCTCTCTCTCTCTCTCTGTGTGTGTGTGTGTGTGTGTGTGGTTTCCTATTTTAATTCACAGAGCACCAGATCTCATTATAAATGGCTATGAGCCACCATGTGTGTGATAGGAATTGAACTCAGGACATCTGGAAGAACAACTAGTGCTCTTAATTTCTGAGCCATCTCTCCAGCCCCACTCTGTGTTTTTTAAACCAATGTTTAGTTATCATTTCATTGAGATACAGGACACACTAACACATAAATGTAAAAGGTACTGCCTGAAATTAAATTCTCCGAGTTATTGGTTATAAATGATATGCACGAACATCTTTGTGTTAAATTTTTGGCTTAATTTTTAAACTTAATGATTGAAGAAAGTTCACAAAAGATTTAACTTTAAATACAAAAACCATATCTACAATTTGGTAGACTGAACGAGGTACAGAACACACCATTTTGAGAAAAATAAGCAACTTTGGAAGTGTTGATAATGAAGACAAATTACCTTTTTTTTTGCTTTCCCAAAAGAGATGAAGCAAGATACATAAAGGTGGAAAATTCCCTTTACTGCTTCAGTAAAAGTTCTTTAAGAACATAAAATACAGTATTTTTAAGAAAAAATTAAAAACACAAATAAATGTGACTTTTTATTAATAATAATTGGCTATGCTAATATACAATTACTAATAATTAAAAAATCATAATATAGCCAGGCATGGTTGTACACATAAACCCCAATAATCAGGCGGCAACTCCAGGAGGGTGCAGTGTCTGAACCCTGTCTGAGCTACTACACAGCAAAACCTTGACTAAACAAGGCAGGAGAAAAGAGAAGGAAGGAGTAGAGGAGGAAGCCTGTATGTGTGTGGGAGATTCAAATTTTCATAAGACTTTTAAGTAACAAGTCATTCCACTAGCCCAAGTGTGTAATTTATTAGCCCTTTAAAAGGCACACACAAGTGTTGTGCAGTTTCCTTTTTTTCACCCAAGTAACTCATTTATTTAAATTCCTAGGATTCCTAACTAAATCATTACAATCTTCGGTTTAGTGGGTAAGACTTGTAACTGAACTCTTTTTGTACTCTGAATATGTGCTGCTCCCGTTAGTTAATAAAGAAAGCTGCTTTGGCCTATGGCAAGGCAGAATAGAGCCAGGCAGGTATTCCAAGCAGAGATAGAGAGAGAAGACCGTGGAGTCAGGGAGACACCAGTGAGCCACCCAAGAAGCAAATGTGAAATCAAGGGCAAGTCACCGGCCACGTGGCAATACACAGATTAACAGAAATGGATTAATTTAAGATGTAAGAACTAGCTAGTAATAAGCCTGAGCCATAAGCCAAACAGTTTGTAATTAATATTAAGCCTCTGACTGGTTATTCAGGAAGAGGTGGGCGGGATAGATTCATCATCTACACTGAACATCAAAGGTTTTCATTATTTTATGTGGCTACTAAAGTCTGTACCATTGCACCTAAAAATTATTACTAGGACCTGGGCAGTGATGGAGCATGACTTTAATCCCAGCACTTGGGAGGCAGAGGCTGGGTGGATCTCTGAGTTCAAGGCCAGCCTGGTCTATAGAGTGAGTTCCAGGACAGCCAGGGCTACACAGAGGAGGACAGTCTTGAAAAACCAAAACAACCAACCAACCAAACAAACAAACAAAAAGAGAAATAGAAAAGTAAAAAATTATTACTGGAAGATTATTCAGTTGTCAAAATCTAGAAAAAAAATATTCCTGATTGGAAAAATACTCATAAATGCAGCTAGGTAGAATTAAATAGAAAAAAGTAAATAAATTCAATGCTTTACCACTGCATACACAGAATACGGAAAATGAGAATCAAAGATCTTTAAGCTATTTATACAGGACAACAAATGAAAATTAAACAATATTTCTAGTTTCTAAGAGAATATGAAGTAACTGGTCTGAGATTTTCTAACCAAATTGACTAGTAAACCCAATTTATAGTAGGTTTTTGGCTATATAAACCCAACCTAGGTCTTACTGATATATGAGGTGAAAATGGAGTTTTTTTCTATATTAGAATTATACTTTAAAAGTCTGAAAAAAGCACTACATTAACTCAACAATACATATTCTCTGAACTTGTGTAGAACGCTATCTTATTATTTCTTTAACAGAATATTTAGAGATATAGTAATGAAGTTTAAATATGTTCACCTTCTATTTACTTCATAGGTCACTGTTATATCATCTAACAAGATAATTAAAATCATGCAAGCAGCTGTTACTGCAGCTACACACACTAATGTAACGGTCTGTATTCATGTGCTGGCAACAGGCTTGCTTCTTCTGGCAAAAATGTCAGCTGCCCTTCTACAAGGTGGCTGCCTGCTACAGAACCGGTTAGACATCTTCTCCAGACTTACTGTCTTCTCTCAGCCTCTGCAAGATTCTGTTTGATGGTTACATGTAGCATGAATCTTAAAAGTTCCTATTAATAAAACAAACCTGGAGCCAAGTATTGGGGTAAAGCTGGAAGATCAGAGAGGCAGAACAAGCCACAGCTAACCTCACCTGGCCAACTTCTCAGCTGGTCTTGTTTCCTCAGACTGGAAGCTTCTGTGCCTCATCCCAATGGCTCTCAGCTGAACTGCTGCTCGAAAGCCTGAAGCTTAACTAGCTAAAAGCTTAACCAGCCAAATGTTTCTAGTTTCTGGTCCTCATGCCTTATATACCTTTCTGCTTTCAACCACCACTCCCTGGGATTAAAGGCTCACTTTCTGGGATTAAAGGCGTGTGTCACCATGCCTGGCCGGTTCTAGTGTGGTCTTGAACTCACAGAGATCCAGAGGGATTTCTACCTCTGGAGTGCTAGGATTAAAGGTGTGAGTGCCACCATTTTCTAGCCTTTGTATCTAGTGGCTGTTCTGTCTCTGACCCCAAATAAGTTTATTAGGGTGCACAATATTTTGGGGAACACAATACCACCACAGTTACATTAGAAATAAAAATCAATGTCTGACAGAAGACATTAACATTGTTCTTTAAAAAAGTATAAAATATGATCAATAAAATCAATGACATCTCAGTTTTTAGAAATTTTCCATTTTAAATGGTTAGGAGATATACAATCAAATTTTAACCAAAACCTCTAAAACAAGGCATTGTGTAATAATCTTTCTGGTGCTCTGAGAGTTAATTACAAGTATGTTCTATTTGAATCAATGAAGAAAAATGACATGAAGATACAAATGCCAAATAAAACTTGGCTATTTTTTTTAAAAAGTCTATATAAGCATTAGGCTCACAAAGCTACACTTAGAGTCCCCTGATTTTTATATTTCAGAACTTAGTTGTTCAAGTTCCAGATATCAACCCGTGATTTTAATAGTGCAACAACTTCCCCTCACCTTTAACAGTCATAGATTTTGTTTTGTTTTGGTTTTTGTTTTGTTTTTTGAGACAGGGTTTCTCTGTGTAGTTCTGGCTGTCCTCGAACTCACTATGTAGTCCAGGTTGGCCTCAAAATCACATAGATCCACTTGCCTCTGCCTTCTGAGTGCTGGGATTAAAGGTATGTATCACCACCACCAGGCTGTAGAATTTGTTACACAAAGGTAATGGGAACACTGTGTCTCAGAGATGGAGCTTCATGATTCCTTTAATTTGGGAATGGTGGTACAAGCCTTTAATCCCAGACTCAGGAGGTAGAAGCAGGCGGTTCAGAGTTCAAGGTCAGCCTGGTCTACATAGAGACTTCCAAGACAGCCAGGATTACATAGATAGACCAAGGCTCAAATTAGACCAAAAAAAAAGCTATTTTTTTCATTATACAACCAATACCAAAAGCTTGAAGATGATGACAGTGACGTTTGTTGGAACAATAAAAGCAATTAATATTCAGCATTTATCACTTGACATTTCTCATAACAACTACATTTTATTATCCTCACTTCAAAGTGTAAACACAGTATAAGGCTTGTCCAAAGTCATCAATGCATTTGCAATCATTATTTCATCCCATATTCAATATTTAGATATTTGTTAAAGTAACCAACAAACACAACAAACTATGAACTCTTGAAACTTGCTAATATAACATTACAATAATACAAGAACAAAAAGGGAGATTATAACCAGGCCTGTTGTATCAGGCCTGGATTTTAGCTACATTGAAACTTAAGAAGTTCAAGGTCAGCTTAGGTCATATAATGAGATCTTGTGTGCTGGAGATATAGCTTAGTCTGGAGTGCTTGTCTAGGATGTGCTAGCCTCAAGCCAGTTGTTAAGTAAAGCATAACCATGCTAAAACCCACAGACCTAGAGACACTAAGTAACAAGGAGAGTTCCAGGGGGGAAGCATGGATCTTCCCAGGAAGGAGAAATAAAAAAGATTTTGTGGGTAGACTGGGGGCCGATGGGGATGAGAATAGTAGGGATTAGGTGAGGAATTGGAGGGAGAGGAGGGAGAGAGTAATGGAAGAGATGATTGAAATTGGGAGGCATTGGGGGAGGAGCGATGTGGAAACCCAGCGCTGTGGAAACCACCTGGAATCTAGTAGTCTGACTCTAGCAAAGACCGGGACACCAACCCAGACATAAAACCTTCAATCTACAATCTGTCCTGCCTGAAAGATGGGCTGGGGTAATGGTGGCACGGAAATTGTAGGAGTGGCCAACCAATGACTGGTCCAATATGGGGCCAATGCAACAAGAGGGAGTCAATGACTAGATAGCCAGGGACCAGAGCCTAGATAGCCAAGAGAACTAGGATAGACTCAAACAGGGTTGGTGCCCGAAGGTTTCTCCGGTCCCAGCCGGCCCCATAGTCCAGCAGCCACTTATAAAATAATCATTCAGAGGCTTAATATTATTTACAAACTGTATGGCCTATGGGTCAGGCTTCTTGCTAGGTAGCTCTTTCATCTTAAATTAACCTGTTTCTACTAATCTATGTTTCGCCATGTGTTCTGTGGCTTTACCTGGGTCCCATTATATCTTGCTCCTTGGGCGGCTGGCTTGCATCTCTCTCTGCCTTTCTTCTTCCTGTCTCTCTGCTTGGATTTCCCACTTGCCTCTAAGCTGCCTTGCCTTAGGCCAAAACAACTTTATTTATTAGACAATGGGAGCAACATATATTCACAGTATACAGAAAGACATCCCACAGCAGACTGACAAAAACAAAACAAAACAAAAAGTCAATGAGATGATTCCTAATGACAGTCTGCTAGACTCATAGATTGGTGCCTAGCCCAACTGTCATTAGAGAGGCTTCATCCATCAAGTGATTGGAACAGATACAGAGACCCATAGCCAAACATTAGCCAGAGCTCAGGAAATCCTGTGGAAGTAGGGGAGGATCACTGCCCACAAAATCAACTAAGCAGGGCTCATAGAAGCTCACAGATACTGAATAGACAAACATGGATTGTGTAGGGGTCTACTCTAGGTCCTCTGCATACATGTCGTGGTTGTTTAGTGTTTTTTTTTTTTTTTTTGGAGCTGAGTACCGAACCCAGGGCCTTGTGCTTGCTAGGCAAGCGCTCTACCACTGAGCTAAATCCCCAACCCTAGCTTAGTGTTAATGCAGGACTCCTAACAGTGGGAGCAGGGGCTGCCTCTGACCCTTTTGCCTGCTCTTGGGACCCCTTTTCCTCCTACTGGGTGGTCTCGTTCACCCTTTATATGAGGGATTGTGCCTAGTTTTATTGTAATTTGTTATGCTATGTTTGGTTGATATCCCTGGGAAGACTGCTCTTTTCTGAAGAGAAACAGAGGAGCAGTGGATCTGGGGGAGAGAGAAGGTGGTGGGGTTAGAACTGGAAGGAGTGGAGGGAGGAGAAATTGCCACCAGGATGTAATGTATGAGAAATGCCAGAAGAATAAAAACAAAAACAAAAACAAATATGCAAAAGGTTAAGGTGCCCAATACAAGACGGACGCTACAAAATGGAAGGGGTGCCAATGATGAAAACTAAGGCAAATTTGTTGCTAGCCGAGATGGGTGATCAGAAATAGTAATTCCATGGCTTTGCACTCAGATCTTCAAGAAGATTTCATTCATATACTTTTTCTCAGTCCTTTAAAAACTTGTGGGAAAGAGGCTTGTTAGAAATTCCATAGTCATGGAGTTACAGATGTACTTATCCCAGATAACAACATGAGGATGCTTGGTCTCTCCTGAGGAGGTCTAAGGTATCAAGTGTCTTATCTATAAAGTTGAAGATTTCTAGCCAGGTGTGGTGCATGCCTTTAATGCCAGCACTAAGGAGGTAGAGGAAGGCAGGTCTCTGTGCGTTCAAGGCCAGTCAGGACTATGTAGAGAGATTCTGTCTCAAAAACAAACAACAAAATGCAAACAAAACAAACAAAAAATACAACAACAAATCTATGTTTGAGGTTGTTTAGATAACATAAAGGTAAATTTGCTACACAAAACATTGTTTTGAAAGCCTGAAGCTAAACATTTTTTCTGGTGGCCTATTTCAAGTTAGTTTAAAAGACCTAGAATGATAACAAAAAGAATTCACATGTTCAAAAGTAAATTGTACTGAACATTCTGCTGCTACTGCAATGTGATTCTGCAAGAGTTTCTTTAGTCAGTAAAAATTAATATGAAAATATACTCTAGAGCTGTATTTTGGTGAATTCTACATTTAACCTAAATGTCAAATTTAAAATAAGCTAATTACATTATAAGAGCTATTACCTACAGGGTAAAAAGAAATCCTAATTTCATACCTTAAATACTATAATACCATTTAATAGCAGCATTGGCCTGCCAACCATCAAAATCCCACTTTCACATACTATACTACTTGATCTTTTTCCCTTGCACTTTTAAATTACAATAAATTAATATCCTAATATTATAAAAATGATAGGCATTAATTAAAAATATTTAGTTAAAAAAAGTATTCACTGTGCAGTAAGTTGCAATAATAGTTCATTTTCAAAACAAAATTATCACTCAATAATGAGATATTTTAATCTCTGAACTAGTTAAGGACAGAATAAACTATAACACAATAGTGTCTTCATATTAAAATATCTTTTAGTGTAATTAGTTAAAATATGCATGTAATTATAAAATTTATCAACAAAATGTACACAGACAAGAAGGAAATGACTTTCCATTGTAATATCATTTTCCATTTGTTGTTATTGCACTTGTACTTTAAAAACATTGTATCATAACCATAGATTCCACACATATCAATACTCCTCAGTTACATGCCAAGTTATAGATAATTACTTTTCTTTTATATTCACCTTTGTTGGTTATTTTGATCAGCCATGACATGTTCAAATAGGGGATTTGTCTGTTATTTACTATGTCACATTTCAAACTTCACATTATACTTTTAGACTAAAAGGAGGCTTAGGAGAACTGCATCCTTTAAAGGTAACATGGGTACAATGAAAGCATGAGAAGTATGAGCCCTCTAGAGTATCACGGCAACACTAGCCTTTTGTATTATCAGTGACAACTGACCGACTGATAACTTATACAAACTCCAACTACTACACAATAAGGACGTGAAATATTTAAATTACCATATCACTTCAGGAATTCATAAGAAGATTGTAATAATGGTATTATTCACAATATCCCTACAAGTGTCTCCTACATCCAGGGCTCTAATATAAAAGCTAACAACATGCCTGTAATCTGAAGACATAAATGATGTAGCTCCAATGATGAAATGGAATACATACACAAAGAAAGCTCAGAATGCAATGAGTTGCCAAGTGTACAGTGTTCATGTGCATGTCTCAAAGTGTTAGTATATATATTAGAACTACTAATTAATCATCAGGACAACGTATCTCAATTAAAGAATTTATTTATCTGATTGCTACTTATATGCTTAAAATACTAGTACTGAATTTGCAGGGGTTTTCCTATAAGGAAAAAAACAGAATTTAAACATTTTGGTTCATTATACAAACTTTCAATTATTATTGGAAATATTTAATTTTTTCTTTGCTTTTCATGCAATAAAGCACAAAATTCATACACATTTACTTAACCAAAATCTAAGTCAGGATGAAACCATTAATGAGACAAAAAGACAAAATATGTACTCAACTTAGGATGCTTCCTTTTTGTTATTTCTTAAGCTGGTAGACTGCCAGATAGCACACTGTCCTGTCTTTACACATGTGATAAAGACATAGTTATAAGTTCTTGCTATTCTAAGACCACAATTCTATAACAGTTGTGTTTTCTACGATACCCTGTAAAACTGTATGTACATGTAATTATCACTTACGTGTATGAATTAAAGGTTCCTTCAGAATCTATAGTAGAATTAGTTCTTTTTCCATTTTGACTTGGATCTCCTAGACAGAAATAAATATGATGAAATAACAGAAATTGTAAAAGTGAATATTTCACTTAAAAAGCACTGTGTGACAACTCTATGTATTGGCAGCTATAAAATTTCAAAACAACACACATACATTATTCCTTTTCTATCTCCAAATTATCTTCTGTACTCTGAGCCTTTTAGGTAAAAGTTCATGTGGATGTCAACATACAAACTAATACCAAACTCCCAATTTAGGTAGAAGCACTGCCAACATAATTGCCAACAGGAAAAGTAAAGTATGATGCAATGATTTTCTATGACTCGCAGAAACATGGAAGCTTATAAACCATTAAATTACATGCTAATATTTATGTACAAAGGCAATCTTTTGTTAGAAAATGTATATAGGCAGAAAACAAAGCTAAAAATCTGCTACACTATCTAGCACTCTCCTAAGTAGACAGGTAAAAGAAATACAGACAAGGGGGATGGTGATCAAGAACATACTTTAGGAAGCTTCTAGTATATCTCAACATTTCTTCCAAAATATGTCATTATTAACTGTTGTTAATGCCATGTTTGAACTACTTAAAAATGCAGAAATACAAAACATGTAACAAAATTTCACCAAAAGACATTAGTGTTTTGTGATGGTTTAAAAGAAAATGGCCCCAAAAAGAGAGGCGCTATGGGGGAGTGTGGACTTATTGGAGGAAGTGTGTCACTGTGGAGGTGGGCTTGGAGTTCTCCTATGCACAAGCTACCACCCAGCATCACAGTCTATCTTCTGTTGCCTGCAATGTAGGGCTCTCTCTACTTCTCCAGCACCATGTCTGCTTGTACACCACCATGCTCCCTGTCATGATGATAATGGATAGAACCTCTGAAACCTTAAGCAAGCCCCAGTTAAATGTTTTCTAAGAGTTGCCATGGTCATGGTATCTCTTCATAGCAATAAACACGTTTTCTGTAATTTTTTTTTCACTTAAAAAACAAGAATATTGGTGAAATCAAATTTAGAATGAATCAATATGTATGGGCATAGATAATGTACAAGAAAACAAAATTTTAAAAGTATTTTAAAAGCTTAGCAATACCCCAGGATAAAAAATTCTTCTAGTTAGAAATTTGAGAGTTTATTTCATTAAATATATATTTTAAAATATAGTTTTTATGAAGCAGTACACTATTAAATATATCATTTCTTCCTCAAAACAAATTATGAACAGTATGTACTTAAATTTTGCATTTCTAATCCCTACAATGTAACTTTCAACATCATTTTACATTTAAAAGCTTAAAAATTTAATCATTTTTTCAATTATGACTTGTAATTTTGATTTATAATGAAATATTTTAGGTTTTACTAGAGACTATCACAGTAGACTTGGTCACATCAAATAGTAATTGTAAAGAATTCAGTTTAAAAATTAGATTAATTAGTCGGGCGGTGGTGGCGCATGCCTTTAATCCCAGCACTCGGGAGGCAGAGCCAGGCGGATCTCTAAATTTGAGGCTGGCCTGGGCTACCAAGTGAGTTCCAGGAAAGGCGCAAAGCTACACAGAGAAATCCTGTCTCGAAAAACCAAAAAAAAAAAAAAAAAAGAGAGATTAATTTAACTTAATTTTTTTTTTTTTTTTTCCCTGAGACAGGGTTTCTGTGTGTAGCTTTGCGCCTTTCCTGGAACTCACTCTGTAGCCCAGGCTGGCCTCGAACTCACAAAGATCTGCCTGGCTCGGCCTCCCAAGTGCTGGGATTAAAGGTGTGTGCCACCACTGCCTGGCAATTTAAATTATTGTATATAACAGTAGGTACTTTGATTCCATAATTATGCCACTCATTAAATGGCTACTGAAAACTGGAATGTAATTTGTATGACAGCCTTGTGCTGTGTCACATGGAAATATTAACTCTACCTAAAACTTTGCAAGTATGACCAGCACTTTCAAATGTTCAGAAATAGACTCAGTTGTCATGCTGAGCCTTTTAATGTGATTCTTTTTTCAAAGTATCCTTCCAGGGTGTTTCTGATCACTTGGCTGTTTTTGTTCTCTGCTTAATACTTAAAATAGATTTCAGCATTCAAAAACGGAGACACTATTTTAAAAATACTCAAAACTTAAACGTTTAAGAATACCATAGCTGTGTGTACGCTAATTCTTTGAATACATGGATTTGACTACACACAAAGAACATTTCATTTCTGTTATAAATTAATAGTATCTACATAAATTGAAAAAATAGAAGAAACAGTATCTCAGTTCATTAAACAGAAGTTTTCTGTAACACATGCTCTTCAATAGTATGCAGACACTTCTTGTATGGCATTCTAAAATCAGTACAGAACAAGTATAAGATACATTGAAAATCAGAGTCTTCTTTCTCCTTAAAAATAAAGATTATGGTTTTTTTTTTTTTTTTCAAGACAGGGTTTCTCTGTGTAGCTTTGTGCCTTTCCTGGAACTCACTCTGTAGCCCAGGCTGGCCTTGAACTCACAGGGACCTGCCTGCCTCTGCCTCCCGAGTGCTAGGTGTTAAGCACTTAAGCATTAAAGGTGTGCGCCACCACTGCCCAGCTGATTATGATTATTTAAATATACAAAATATTACCTACAGAATTCTTGTTCATTTAAGCTGTATTTTTAAGATAAAATATAAAGAAACTCATTCAAAAAGTTGTGGGGCTTTTGTTTGTTTTGTTTTCTTTTTATTATTATTATTATTATTATTATTATTATTATTACTATTATTCTTAAGAGATTTTTCTATTCATTTTACATACCAACCACAGATTCCCCTCTCCTCCTCCCTCCCGCCCTCCAGCCTTCCCCAGTAACCCAAGCCCCATTCCCACCAGCAGAGCCTGTAACATTCAGCTGAGGCAGGTACAAGCCCCTCCTCCCTGCACCAAGGCTGTGTAAAGTATCCTGCCATAGGCAGTAGGCTCCAAAAAGCCTGCTCATGCACCAGGGATGGGTCCCAATTCTAAGTGTCTCTCTATAGAGCTCTGGCTGGCCTGGTACTGGCTATGTAGATGAGGTTTCCTCCTCTGCTAGGTTAAAAAGCTTACAATACCATGTCTGTTTTTTTTTTTTTTTTAATAACCATGTTTTATCATAAAATGTGGCAAAGGTTTTCTATAGTTTGTAATTGTCACCCTTGAAAATGCCCTATTAACTATAATTTTCAAGATTCAAAAGAATGTAATAGGGAAACAAAAAGCAGTTTTTCCTTCTCAAAAACATATCAAATACAGGGTTGAACTGTTTCACTAGCGATATTTGTGAAAAGATTTCAGAGTTTGTTATATGAGGAAAAGGCAATGAAGTTTTGAAGTGGGAAAAACTGCTTTATTCTTTCAATCCTATAGTTGAATAATTATAGCAAATGTTTATGAAAACATCTGTTCCTTATAGTTATAGATTCTTAATTTTAGTATACATGTTTTAGATTCTTATATTGGAGGAGACCTGACTTTTGAAAGGTTTACAAAACAAAACAAAAGACAGAGTTTGTAATTCTAGAAAATTGTACATGCAATATGTTATGTTCTGTAGGAATTTTTATTTGGAGGAGAAATCACCAGACAACAGAAAGCTCATCCTCCATTTAAACTGGGACATGCTAATAGCACAGCTACAGACTAAGAAAACACCAAATGAAAACTCCAAACAAATGTACTATAAGGCTGATTCTAATTTGCCTTTAAATGTAGTAGAGTAAGTACTAATTTTAAAAGGAAAGGAAATAAGTGTAATGACAATAAAAATCTTGGAACCTATACGTAGTGTTCTCCCAAAATAACAACAGAGGGTGCAAGAGAGTTTAATATGATGTTTTCAGTTCTTATTCTAATTTGAGAAACAAGCTGTCAGATAAGTAGCAGTAAGTGAAACAAGAATGTACAGATTTGCATTCACACAGATAGACAGACAGATAGACAGATACACACACACACACACACACACACACAATTAAACTTACAGAAAGTGTTCATATATGACAAACACTGAATTGTGATTTTAGGATAATAAATTTCCTTGCTTGAAAAGTAATTTAACTAACAATATAGACAATTTTTAGAATACAATTCTCATTTTAAAGATATTTCAAAACCCAGTATACAAAGTAATCTGGGTATTTTAATTCAGCTTATATAATTTAAGTATGTGTATGAATTACACACAACTATACAGTATACACATTCAATGTTATGATATATAATAATTTACAAAATATAATAGTTTATATATATAGGTGCAACTGACCAATTCCTGTGGCTGCAAATATATACTATTGTATTTTTATTAATTGGTAAGCAACTTTGTAAAATGAGTTCATAACAAAATTAAAACAGTTTGGCCCATCTCTTGTCACCAAATGAAATGTCCAGTGCTGGGATTGGGTTACACTGAACTGAGTTGTTGGCTTAGAGGAGCCACAGGAAACTCCAAACAAGCCAAGGCAATGGGGTTGTTCTCCACAAACTGAGAGCAAGGCTGCATTGCTGAAGACAACAGCTACACAACTCACTGAACATGCCAAAGTCGAGCTGGTGCCTACACAGAGCTTTCACCTCTATGTTCTAGCACTTTTGGTACAGGAAGATACTCTATAGGATACCAAAAGAGAAATATAAGCAACAACTCAGCCAGAAACCCTTTGGTTGACAATGGAATCCTGCCTGTAAGATATAATGGTGGCACAAAGCTTGTGGAAGCAACCAACTAATATCTGATTTGAGTTAAGGCCTACTCCATGAGATGAAACTCATACAAAACACTGCTTAGGTGACCAAAAACTAGGGACCTATGGTAAAACCAAATACTACTGGTCTACAAAAAAATAAAATGACTCTAGTAACATTTTGCTAAGCTCATAGATCAGTGCCTTTCTCAGCCATCATCAGAGAAGTTTCCTCCTGCAACAGATCAGAACAAATACAAAGACCCACAGCCAGACATTAGGCAGAGAGTGAGAGACCTTGGAACAATCTGCCCTAAATGGGATGTCTCCATCAAATCCCTCTCCTTAGGAATCAGGAAATCTCTCAGAAGAGAAGGTAGAAGTGTAAGAGCCTCTAAAGAAGAGATGGAGTACACTAAGAATACAAAACACTCTAAATCAACATGATCAAAAAATCATATGAATTCACAGAGACTGAGGAAGTACGCACTGGTCCTGTACAGGTCTGCACCAGATCCTTTGCATATATATTATGGCTTCTAGTTTAGTGTGTTCATTTCTGAGTGTGTGAATGAGTGGGTCTCTGATTTGTGTGTCTGCTCCTGGGATTCTTTTCCTTCTGTTTGTTTGTCTTGAACAAATCCAATGTGATAGTTGTTTTATGTCATTATATTTTATTTTGTTATATTTTATCATTATTCCTACGTCTGTTTTTTTTCCCCCCTAATGAGAGACAGAAAGGAAATGGATCCGAATGGGAGGGGAGGTAGGGAGAAACTAGAAATAGTAAAAGGAGGGGAACCATAATCCAGATATATTATGTGAGAAAAGAGTCTATTTTTAATAAAGGGAAATTTTTTAAAAATTAGTTTGGCGCATTTGAAGAAAAAAATATGCTTTTAATTTGTGTTTGCT
Organism: Peromyscus eremicus; assembly: GCF_949786415.1. Lineage (NCBI taxonomy): Eukaryota > Metazoa > Chordata > Mammalia > Rodentia > Cricetidae > Peromyscus > Peromyscus eremicus. The sequence continues at coordinate 64,814,458 of NC_081432.1, forward strand.
TAAATGAAGTATTTTCAAATAGTAATTTCTAACATATATGAATCTAAGTTATTATGCCAATAGTACTATAACTTAAACTTCACAATAGGGGTGAGTAGACTCAAGATAGTCTGTTAGGTTTAACTATACTCATGTTGAGATAATGACATTATTGGTTTGATTCATTAACTGTTGAAATCATGCTAAGTGAAGTTTTACAATAAATTTCTGTGGGGTTTTTATGCGCAAACATCTGTCTGCTTCAGGAAGAGAGAATCAGAAATTTTAAACTAGGTTAAGTTAAAAACAGCCAGAAAAACACTATAAATAAGTGTAGTTACTCAAATGTGCCTTTAGTTTACATCTGAAAGCACTGAATTTGAAAGTATCACATCATGCTAAGTATGAATACTGAAAACACTTTACAGTGAAGACAGGCTCCGACCTGTGAGAGAAGTGCTGCTGCATCGATGATTGTAGTAGAGTATGGGGTGGAGGTTTGATGCAAACCAAGACGAGGAAAAAACTAAGAGTCTAGTAGAGATCTGCAAATTTGTATCTTTTAAAAATACTAGCAACAAGTAATTGTTTTTATTAAATTTAATATCCTCAGAAAGTATATTACTACAAACTATTAAAAAATAGCCATGTGCTGACACACAATAGTTAAAGGCAAATTGTAAAAAGAGTCAATTTTTAATCTATTAACATTGTAGCCACTAAAAGTACTACATCATTTCTAAAATTAAACCTAGTATCAGCCTCCATAGACTGATGATTTATGCAAAAATGTGGGAACTGACCATTACGTAAATAAAAGAAATTCCTGAATGAGTTTATACTTTATTATTGGTAATTTATCTACAGTATAGGGATCAAATAATGGTCCAATTTGGTTCTCTATGCTAAAATTATTATCATTTTATGTAATGAAAACCCTTTTTCAAAGAAAATATTTTCTTGGGCAACCTCATAAGCCAGATCATCTTGTACCAGAGAAGAGAGGTCCCATACGCCATCAGGATATATTAGTAAAGGTTCGTGAAATCTTCATGATACCCTGAGTATCACATATTTTAAATAGTAGAGAAGAGAGACTAGGGAGATGGTTTCAGTGGGTACAGTAATTACTCAAACAAGCATAAATATCTGAGTTCAGATCCCAACATTTATATAAAAGCCTAATATGGGCAATCATGTCTGCAACGCCAGTTTAGGGGGATAGAGGCAGACCTACCAGGATACTCTTAGTCAGCCAGTCCAGCAGAAACAACAAGCTCCAAGTTCAGTGAAGAGATATTGTCTCGAAAATAAAAGAGGAAAAAAATAGAAGAGGCCACATGGTGTTGATCTCTTGCTTACAGGAACAGACCCATGTGCACACAAATACACCATACACACACAAACATGCTCACAAAATTAAAACTAAGAAAAGGAGAGGAAAACAAAGAATTCAGAAAATGTATGAGTGCTGGGTAGCAAATGTGGTGCTGGGTTTTCATGTGGATGGAATAGTTGTGGAAAGTACCTGCTGAGGTGGTGGGTCAGAAGCCTGTCACCCGGAAACAGTCACTTTCTGTGAACTGCACTGTGTGCAAACTCAGAACAAATGACACAGGACTACAGAATGAATCCCGACCAACAGAATTGTATCAGACTGGTTCTCTGGGTGAGGGATTGACAGAAATGCATACTCTAAAATGTTCCCTAGATAACATCCATGATCCATGCAATTTTCCAAAATAATAAGCTTCTACCATGCTGGACGTAACTATGTCTTACTGTAGAAAAAAATTTAATTTCACTAATAATTAACAAAGAACATTAAGTTACGGTCTATTTTAGTAGTAGTAATGGAACTTAGCATTGAGCTATGCCAACACTACAGGCTACTTGCGATGATAACAGCAAGCTTCTACTATATACTGTAAGGGCCTACAAACCATCTGGCCTTTAAAACCACTGTCCCCAGAAAGAGTTGTTGCCTAGAAATGCTGTAATGTAGATAATTATAAAATCTTAGTAGGCAAAAGAGAAAGAAACAAAACAGACTTAGAAAAGAGCTGCCTAAGAAGTAGACATGTTGTCAAACAGTATTAGAAATTATTTCATTAGATTTGGAAAATAGTATTAAGACCAAAGATAATCATACAACTTTTCATTTTAAGACATAAAGAAAGGGTCTCACTGTGTAGTCAAGACTGATGTATCAGTCAACATCCATAACTACTATCTTAGGAAAATATGAGTGAAGATTTTGGTTAAACTCTGGATGACTAACATTTTGGTCTTAAGAAAAGTTTTTTGTCCCTTAAGAGTATATTAATATTGGGTGTGCAAAACCTCTTAAAATGCAAAGACATCCATTAACTGCGGCACTTTAGGGAGTTAATGTCTCCTTTGTTGATTTCTGAAAAATTCAACAGGAAACTATTTGTAGGGTATGAATGCCATTTATTAACAACGGTAACTAATCTCATTTAATGTGGTTTTTTTTTTCGTTTTGTTTTGTTTTTTCTCTTTTGGGGGCCTGCCACCTAGCTCCCAAATAAATTCACACACACAGAAGCTTATTCTTAGTTATAAATATCTGGCCTTAGCTTGGCTTATTTGTAGCCAGCTTTCCTTAACTTATCACGTCTACCTTTAAGCCTCTGGGCTTTTCCCGTTCTCTTACTTCTTTAAATCTTCCTCTTACTCGATGGCTTGCAGTGTAGCTGGCCCCTGAAGTCCTCCTCCTTCTCTAGCTCCTTGATCTCTCCTCCCAGTTTTCTCCTTCTATATATCCTCTCTGCCTGCCAGCCCTCCCTGTCTCTCTCCTGCCTTGCTATTGGCCATTCAGCTCTTTATTAGACCATCAATCAGGTGTTTTAGACAGGCACAGTAACACAGCTTCACAGAGTTAAACAAATGCAACATAAACAAAAGTAACACACCTTAAAATAATATTGTACAACATAAAAATATTTCTAACCTGAAGTTTCAAAATTCAGATAAAAAAAATCCAAGATAAAGGTTTTCAAAAATATTGTGAGTGTTACAAAACATCTATCACGATGAAAGAAATTCACTGAAAACTTCATATTTGGTTAAAAAATTTGTAAAAATCTTCAAAACTGCAAAAAAAAAAAAGATTCAGAAAAGTACACATTATTTTAAAATGTGCTTTCTAAAGAATCACTGTTTTAAAACAGTTTACAAAAAGCCTGTTGGTGGTGGCACCCACTTTTAATCCCAGAACTGAGAAGGCAGAGGCAGGTGGAACTCTGTGAGTTCAAGGCCAGCAAGGTCTACAGAGTCAGTTCCAGGACAAGCAGGGCTACCCTGTCTCAGAAAAAACATCAACAATAAAAAAGAGTTTACAAAAATTCTAAACCCATGCTAACTTGTATTTACTCTTTTATACTTAATAATTATTAATAGAAATGCCTTGCTAAACCTGACAATAACCAGAAATAAAATGATTGCATCTTTAAACCTATGACAAACTAATGATCAAATTTAACATTCATACATACCATGAAAGATATCAAACTAGTTATTTATTCATAATTTTATACAAAGTAACAAATTGATAAATATCTGGACAAATTTTAAGTAGGTCCTAATTACTAAATGCATTTTCTAATTCAAGCTTGAATTCATATACCTGGATCATGTGATATATTTTCAAGGATTTTAAAGTTCTGTGAGCACTTGGTGTTACAGAAAGCAGAAAGCTGGTGAAAATGTTTTTGAACAAGGGGGCACATTACAGTCCTAGGAAGCAAAAGAACTTGGCAGCTTCAGCCACGTGGTTCTGGCTTTAGAGTCAAAGATACAAAAAAAAAAAAAAAAAAAAAAAAAAAAAAAAAACAAAGATACAAAAATGGGTTGTGGAATCTCCATCTGCAGCTGAGGAAAGCTGCTGAGGCCAAGGATGTCCCTTGTGAAAGTGAGATTCTAAGATGTTGGAGATGTCAGAGTCATAGGACACCTGCCAAGGAAAGCTGCTAACAGCTCAAAAGAGAGAAGTATGTTGCAGTCAACAAAGCTGAAAGGATCTGACATCAGACATGGAGGGGCACAATTTGGAGATTGCCCAGTTGGTTTTCTGTCTTGCTTTGGTTCAGTATTTCCTCACTATGTTCCCTTTTTGCCCATCTGGATTGGTATCCTGTGCCACTGTAGGTTATATGTTGGAAGAGTGCAAGATGCTTTTTGATTTTGATTTTATAGAGGTTACAATTCAGAGATTGTCTTGAGTCTCAGAAGAGAATCTGAACTTTGAACTTTTAAACAGCATTGAAACTGTTAAAAATATGGGAACTTTTGGAGTTGGACTGAATGCATTTTTGCATTATCATACGGACACAAGCCTATGGTGGTCAGGGAGTAGAATGTATCAGACTGAATAGTCTCCACAGGCTCACAGATTTGAATGTTTGGTCACCAGGAAGTGGCACTATTAGAAGGTGTGGCCTTGTTCAAGTAGGAGTTGCTTTGTTGAAGTAGTGTGGCACTGGAGAGGCCCAGTGGCTCTCTCTTTTCCTGCTGCCTGCTGATCCAGTTGTACAAATTTCAGCTATTTCTTCAGCATCATGTCTGCCTGGGATAAAGAACTGCACTTCTGAACCTGTGAGCAAGCTCCAATGAAATGTTTTCCTTTATAAGAGCTGCCGTGGTCATGATGTCTCTTCGTTGGAACAGAACACTAACTGAGACAGTAGGTATCATGGTAAGAATTCAGTTCTGTATGTCCAGGTAAATAAATACCAAGGCAGTAAAAGAATGGTTTTAAGCAGAAGTAGAGCATGGTAAGATCTTCAGTTTTTAGGTAATAATTGAACTTCAGAGGTAAGTACAAGAAGAATTAGGGTGGATCAGGAGACTAGATGTTTTGAGAACTATCAGTGTTGAGAACAGTATTAGAATTTGCAAAGTATGTCAAATGAATGCCTTGAGCTTTACTATTTGAATCACAGCTGAACTGTTCATTCACTGATTTGAGTGAAATCTAATTTTGTTTTGTTTTGTGGATTTTTCTTTTTTTTTTTGGAGACAGGGTCTCATTTTGTAGCTCTAGCTAACCTGGAACTAACTATGTAGACCAGGATGGCCTCAAACTCAGAGATCCACCTACCTCTGCCTCCAGAGTGCTAGGATTAAAGGCATACACCTTGATTTATCTGAAGATTTACTGAGTATCTAATATGTACTAAGCAAATAGTTCCAAGGTTGTACTTTTGTGAAGAAAACACAATTAATTAGAGAGACTGGAAGAAAACTCAAGAATATAAATTCATTAATAATACAATAAAAAGATGATTGTAAGAGCTATAAAGAAAATATAGTAAAATTGAGTACCTGACCAGAGTTGGGGAGGCAGGAGCAGAGAGTAGGGAGGCTGGTTGAGTACACTATAAAACCTATTATCTAATTGAAACAACAAAGTAAAAATTTCAGTTGAATATCCAGGTCAAAAGCAACTAACTACATGGAAAGGGTTTACCAAAGAAGCTAGCATTTTAAAAGGAAAATAGGGCATGAGGAATGGGAGAATGAAGTAGGGAGGAGGGAACACTGAGGTGGAAGAATGGAAAGGTTTAAGTGGAGACAAAGGCAAGGAAATGGGTTGAGGGGAAGGGGTTGGGATAGAGGGCAGGTTAACTAGAACTAAGGATGTATTAAAAGCCTTACTGAAGCTGGGTGGTGGTGGTGGTGGCGGCGGCGGCGGCGGCGGCGGCGGTGGCGCACGCCTTTAATCCCAGCACTCGGGAGGCAGAGCCAGGCGGATCTCTGTGAGTTTGAGGCCAGCCTGGTCTACAGAGCGAGATCCAGGACAGGCACCAAAACTACACAGAGAAACCCGGTCTCAAAAAAACAAAAAAAAAAGCAAAACAAAACAAAACAAAAAAGCCTTATTGAAACCCATTAATTTGTAAACTAATTCAAAAGTAACATTTTATTTAAAAAGATGTTAAATGAAAGTATTCTGCATGGGTGGGTAATGTTGTTCCCGGAAATATATGGGTTATTAAAAACTCCTGTGCCAAGAACAGGCTAGTTCCTCACTGTGAGCTGTTAAGTGTTTTGGCAGGCACCTCACACAATACAGACCTTTGCTATTGTGACAGGGCAACACAGGAGGGCAGAGGCTGCTGTATCTTGCATTTTTGCTGAGGCCATTTCATATTTAATCTCCTTGATGGAGAATCCCTGTGGAAAATTACTGAAATTATCCTAGAAAGTGGAGGTCAAGATGCCCGAGCTTCTGTTACACTGCCTGCTTGTCCAGAACCTTCCTCTCCTGCTAACTGCTTATCTTAGCTTCTGTTAAACTACTTGTTTGTGCAAAACACCCACGGGTAGCTGCCAATGAGATACAGGATGCGGTTTGCCTTTAGAAACCCCTTGCTCTAACATTTGGCAGTGCACTCCCAGCCGACTGGAATAAAGACTTTCAACCGGCTATAGGCTATGTCTAAGTGGTCTTTCCTGGTGTGTTCCCTACAACATTTTGGATGACCCACTGAGAGCCTCTAGGACTGGATCCCAAAACTTAGTAGTCGTGGGACCTCCAGGAGTAGTGCAGACTGCTTTGGCTACAGAGGAGTCCCAGACGATGGATATTCCAGGGCCTGGGGAAAGTCCTTTTTAACCAATTGCTGCTCATTACTCCAGAAGCACCTGACTCCATCACCCAAAACCAAAAGTCACCTAGTCTGGACACCTCCAGAGGTAAGTTTGGTCTGTAAGAGGCGCCATCTGGTTAGGACACAAGAGGGGAGGTTATGCACAACCACAGTTACAATGTCGTTCTGTGTGAGACATCACTGGACTCACCCGGTCTGTTCAGGTGGATCAATGTGTGGTGGAAATCCCTGGTTGCCTTCACTATTTGTCTCTCTGCATGACTGTGTTTCTGTTTGTTACTCTGTCTGTTTCTGTCAGTTCTATTGGTTGGAGAAACAAATCTAAAATGGAAGGGGAGCGAGGCATCCCAAGATTGCAGTCCCCGCTGCCCCTGAGACAGCACTTGACTTTGTAAAGGCTCATCACAGAACACACCGGGCTGCCAGCCCATGGTGCAGTGTCCCCCTTTCCTGGGGGAACTGGCTGCACCACTGGCAGCTGATAGCTGCCACTGCTATGATTACATCAGCAGCTCTCCAGCATTGCAGCCACAAGTTTCCCTGTATTAATCAATGTCTTTCTCTGGTGTGAGACACTCCCATCCTGGATTAAGACCTGTGCCCTCTTTAAGGAGACCATAATACTTTTGGCTCGGGGAGGTCACCCAGAGGAACCCCAAACCTCTGCTTGTTCTTTCAGGCACATGGAGGAAGCTGACCTTCCCTTCTAGACAGCTTGCTTCCAGCTTATTAGTTGTCCGATTCTTACTCTAGGTCACTGGGTCCTATTCCTGTTCCCTGTGTGGAGGCTGGGAGGATTCTGGCCTCCTGTGGTCTAAGCAGAGTGTGCACAGGGAGGCCGAAGCAGCTAGTTGTGCCTCAGTCACACTGGGCTGAGGGGGAAGTCCAGCTCCTTCATAGTTTTTAAACTTCCTTTCTACCAGTGACTTGTACAACTGTAAAACCCCAAACCCTCCCTTTTCAGAGTAGTTGTAGGTCCTTTTTCTACACACACAAACAGACTTGGAAAGATTGCCAGCTGCTCCTGTCCACCTTGTTTATAAACAAGGAGCAAGGTCAAATCTGGCTGAAACATAAGACAGCTCTGGGAACAATAAGGCCCATATAGAGGGAACCTCTGCTTATCTACACAATCAAGTTGGGATCAATCCCACATTCTGTTACACAAAACCTCAGCTTATAACCTTCTGAGTCTCCTGTCAGACTACAAACTCACAGGTCCTCTACATGACTCTCTTGAGGTGACTGACTTTCTACTGGTGACACCACAAGGGACAACAGACAAGGCACTGTCAGCAGATGGAAGTTTTGTAGTGGGAACTTGCTCCTCTCCTGACCTTGGGCTATATCCCTGATAGAGGCAGTGCTTCTTGCCTGCCTAAGTAACCTCTAAAAAGGGAAGGGGGAGGGGGTTGCAAGCTCTCTCTTGGATATAGAAGGTGTCCTGGTGCATGGTTCAGCAACCCTCTGGAGCTTTCTCCATCTTTCCCTGGGAGACGAAGAGGCACTGGTGCCACTTCCGTTTTCCCTGTAGAACCCTTTAATAAAGTGATATATAGAGACTACTGATGCTCTTGTTACACAGTTTCCTCCAAAACAGGATCAAGTATGGAGCAGGAGCAGCAGTGACCTAGGATACGACTATCTGGCAAAATCTTTAAACAGGGGACCTCACTTCAATTAGTTGAGTTTTTACCTTTGACTCAAGCACTCCAATGGGGTAAAGACAAGACCATATATACTGACAACTGATATGTTTTTGCTATGACCCATGTCCAAGGGGCTCAATAAAAGGAAAGAGGATTGCTAACCTCAGCAAAAAAAAAAAAAAATTAAAAATAGAAAATAAATCTTAGCACTATTATAAGCTATCTGTTTACCTAAGGGGCCACTATTGTCCACTGTAAAGGACACCCAAAATAAGAATACCCCAGAACCCAGAGGGAGAGGATTTGCTAACACGGCTGCCCAGAAGTAGCCCTATAATCAGTATGACTTTTTAGAGTTTTGGTAGCCCAGCTTATTGAAGAACCAGGAATGAACTCTTTGAGTGAGAATGACTGAGCCAAACAAGAACTGTCTAAACAGAATACAAGGGATGGTGGATGCAGCAGGAACAGACTCATCCTTCCCACAAATGTGGAAAGGTGACTGGCTAAGGATCTCTATCAAGCCACCGACCTACCTAGAAGTCACAAAAAACTGCCAAACTCCTCAGACCCAGGTGTCATGTTCTAACTTGTGCAAGTCTGATTGAACACACCATTTTTAGATGTGCTGCCTGTGCTCAGATGACTCCACAGCAGGGAGAAGACCAAAAGGTATTTGGACTCAGGAAATGGGCCTGGGAAACACGGAGAGTTGAACTTTACTTAAATCTGCTGATTTGGGCCATAAATATTTGCTGGTGTTTATAGACACCTTCTAAGGATGGGTACAAGCATACCCCACCTGAACAGAGACTTCTCCAATACCTACTAAGAACTTCTACAGGAAATAATTCCTAGGTTTGGACTACCCTTAGCTTTGGGGTCTGAGAATGGCCCAAACGTCACAGCCAAAGTGTCTCAAAATCTGTAAAAGGTATTAAACATTAACTGGAAATAATATTGTGCGTATGGGCCATAGAGTTCAGGCTGGGTAGAAAGCATGAATAGAACTCTTAGGGCGACTCTGACCAAATTGGTCCTGGAAACAGGCAAAAATTTGGGCCAACCTCTCCCCCTTCGCCATGTGTGTTAGTGTTCTATTGCTGTTAAGACAGACCATGACCATGGCAGCTTTTATAAAAGAAAGCATTTAACTGTGGCTCGCTTACGGTTTCAGAGGTTTAAGTCAATTATCTTCATGGCAGAGAATATGGTGGCACACAGGCAGATATAGTAGCTCAACGTTCTACATCCAGATCAGAAGGAGGCAAGAAGGGAGAGATTCTTTGCTTGGCATGGGCTCCTGAAACCTCAATGCCCACCCCCAGTGACACATTTACCCCAACAATGCCACACCTCCTAATCTTTTCAAATAGTGCCAATCCCTGGTAACCAGGCATTCAAATATATGAGCCTTCAGGGGCCACCACACACTGCTAAGGGTCTGATGTACCCCTAACTTCCTAACTACAGGAGTGGGGGAGGTTACTCCTTTTGAATTATGTTTAGGAGACCACCTCCCATCCCCCACAAACACCAAGATATTCTCCAGGCAGAAATGTCTAATCATGAACTTCTCAAGTCTTTACAGGCTTTGAAGGAAGTTTGCCAGACCATTGACCAGAATGTGAAGGGAATCCTGCCATGCCCTACCTCAGAACCCACTCACCATTTTCAGCCAGGAGATGCAGTTTGGATAAGGAAGATCCCTGCCTACACCCTGGAACCTATGTGGAAGGGACCCTAACCAGTTATCCTCACTGCCCAACTTTTGTGAAAGTGACTGGTGTCATCCCCTAAATTCAGCAGTCCCAATTTAAAAACGCCACTGAGGACAACAACAGATAGACAGTTACTTGTATGTCAGACCCTGTAAAGATAAGACTGACCAGAGTTTACTAACCTTGGAGACATAATCCCCAACAGGCCCAAACCTGGGCATGGGTACTAAGAATAACTAGGAGAGGAAAACATTATTTTTGGGGTGGAGTTCTACTTTTATGTCCTTCTTCCACAGTGAAAATATATAGGTCTAGGAGTGGGAGTGGGGGTTAGTAAATCAGGTTGTGAAGAAGACTGGCTAGAAAAAGGCCTTCAGGGACTACAATTTTATGCATGCACTGCCAATGGTGAGTCATCCCACCAAGGACAAGGTACCTGCATCATGTCCTTACATTATAATCTTGCTTCCTCAATCTTATAGAGTAAGGTTTGTTCAAATACCCAACAAACCAATGGTAGCCTAGAGAACCCCAAAATCTTTCACACCCCTGAATCTACTTGCCATGCTTGTGTCTCCTTTGACTCATGGGAAAGTCACACCTCAACTCTATGCATACTGGTCTATGCTATACTCCAGGTATATCCCTATAATAGGAAAGAGGGGAGAGCCCATAATGACTTTGACTTAATGTTAACGAAGGGCAAATAGGCCACATTTCAGGTCCTGGTCCTAGTAGGAACAGCGACAGCTAGTTTAACTGCCATAGGTACCTCAGCCTTGATTGTTGGTAACCAAAGCTTTAGGGAACTCAGTTCCCAGATAGACTTCGGCCTAAGCTACTGTTTCCAGGCTGGAGAGCCATGTTGAATCCTCACAGAGATGGTCCTACAGAAGTAAGAGAGAACTTGGTATGACTTTAGGAGAAACTTGCTGTTTCTATGCCACCCAATCAGGGATATTTAGGGAAAAACTTGCCATGGTCAAAGAAGAGCTCATTAAGAGGTGAAGAAAGAAGAAAGAAGGTATATATTAGAAAATTGTTATCAGGCTTTGTTTGCCTGCTGCCCATGGATGACCACCTTACTGTTAGTACATTATCTTGACCATTGGTTCTTATCATGATTGGGACCAGGGAAATGGTAGGACCCTGCATCCACAACTGCATGAACAACTGCGTCAGAGAATAAACTCTGTGGTGATATTTTATTTGTGCTCTAACAAATATAGCTTGCTTGGATCAGAGGACAAATTCAGCCACCATATTAAACATAGAGGTCAGGCCATGGTAGCACACACCTTTAATCCTAGCATTTACGAGGCAGAGATTCATCTGGATCTCTGTGAGTTCAAGGCCATACAGGGAACAGAGCCAGGAAAGGTGGCACATGCCTTTAATCTCAGTGCTAGTTAACCATAGAGGTCTGTACAGACAGACAGGAAGTGAGAGAGCTGGGTGGAAAGAGGAAGTGATGTAGCTGGGCGGAGAGAGAAAACAAGATGGCAGGGCACAGAAAGGTATATAGGCGTGAGTATACAGGAAGCAGCTCTCTTGGCCTGAGGATTTCCTAGCAGTAAGAACTTGTGGCTGGCTTGTTCTATTCCTCTGATCTTTCAGCTTTCAGCCAATATCTGGCTCTGGGTTTTTTATTTTAAGATTGTTTAGCAATTTGTTTTACAAAACTCAGTTATGCTACTTGTCCTTAGGACCAACTATGCCTCTTAGAACAGGATAAGTCCATAATTTGACTCATGCCTGTAGAAACAGTAGAGAATGTCACAGGGAAAGAGTGTAGAGGTTTCTCCAGGATGTCCCCCTACTCTCCCCACCCCCAACTATCTCAGCTTCTGTTAAACTGCCTGCTTGTGCAAACCTCCCCATCCAGCTAACCACTTACCACAGTTTCTATTCAACGGTTGCTTGTGCAAAACCTCCCCCTATAGCTGCAGAGCAAGCTACCAGGCTAAGGTTTTTACCTTTCAAAGCCCCTTGCTCTACATTCTTAGGGCTACAATTATGTCTTGAAGATCTGAACATAGACCCAGCCCGCTGGAATAAAGACTTTCCTTTCATAAAAATGGGGTACATATACACAATGGAGTATTACTCAGCAGAGAAAAACAATGACAGCATGAAATTTGCAGGCAAATGGACGAAACTAGAAAATATCATCCTGAGTGAGGTAACCCAAACCCAGAAGGACAAACATGGTATGTATTCACTCATAAGTGGATACTAGATATAAAGCAAAGAACAATCAGACTGCAACTCACAGAACCAGAAAGGCTATTTAGCAGGGGGGACCCTAGGATGACTGTGGCGTATAATAAGTTTTGGTTTTATTCAATTACTGGGCAAGCCTCAATGAAACATTTCACTATTAGGACAAGAATTTATACTGTATCAAGCTGATAATAGAAAAATAAATAAATTAATTGAAAAAAAACCTTTCCTTTCACAATAAACTGTTTCTCTCATGGGCTTCCCATAATAAGTAAGTCCCAGGAGAGCGAGGATTACAGAGAGACCTTGCCTCAAACCCCACCACCCAAAAAAGATTGGCAGACATCAGATGTAAATCTGTAGACAGTGAATTATTTGATAGTTATGGCTCTGAAAAGCCTTATAACTAACCCGTTACCATTCTTCAGAAACATAGCTTCTAACAAAGAGCCTGAGTGGCATTTTTGAGCTGCCCATAAGAATGGACTTCAGACATGCCTGACTTATGGGCCATTCCTTCAGTACACTATTTGCTTAATGTGAGCCTAAGGGGTTTATTGGCACTAACTCCTTGACTTATACCCCCAAAGATGGGATCAAATCAGACCAATCAGGATGCCTTTCTCTGGCACTGTGGGACTATGGAAAGCAAACTACTAGACTGTCAATCAGCAATGTCTTCCACAATGTCTTCCGAAAATACTATTCAGAGACGAGGGGAAGCTGCCAGAACTGAAGTAAAGCCACATAGTCATGGTATACTTGCCTGTAATACTAATATTTGTAAAGCTAAAACAAGACGTTCATACATTTTTGGCCAGCCTGGGCTTCTTGATGAGATCCTCTCAAACCAACAAGATGGGGTTGCTTGAGCCAACCCTTCCAAAAGCAACAAAAAGCCCAAGGTTATGAAAAAATGCTTCATATGCATGGCCACCCCCACATTAACTAAATATGTTCGAACTTTGGTCCCTATTTGCATTATATATATTTCATACATAGACATGGTCCACCTCAAGGGTAAAGTGCTAAGACAGAAATACAGAACTGTAACCAGTCTAGCAGAAATCATGATTATGTTAAAGAGACACTGAGTCTCTCAACTGGACTATCAAAATACTGAAAAAATGGACCCCAAACCAGTGGGAATTTCCCCCAGGAATCTCATGTTAGGAGAAGGAACAGGCAACAACCAGAAAGGGGAACTCTGTTTCCAGAAAGAGATTTCTCATAGGCCCAACAACTTGTCAGACCCCCTAACGGGATGACACTAAACATCAGATAATGGTGGAGCAGACCACTGGGACTGCTTACATGTGCACATCTTTGGTCCTCTCTTCAAATTTGATCTCACTTCAGGACCCTGAAAATAGACTTGAAGGGTTTGCTGGAGCTCTTTGTCCCTCTTCCCACAGTGGCCACATAGAAGAAATCTCCCTTTTTTTGACTTTCCTATTTAATGGGACTTTTAAAAAATGGCTTATTGAAGACCTGACTTAGGGCACAAGTTGTAGGCCCTAAGCTCAAAAAAAATGGTGCAGTTAAAACATTAAATATACAGAATGAAAAAAGTATAATAAAAGATGCAAAAGAGAAGGACCAAGTCATACACAAAGCAAGGACAGACTAGGAGTTAGACAGACTACCTAGCTGGCAAACAGGCTGGGAGAGGGTCACAGCTAGGTTAAAAAGAAGGTGGAGAAATCCAAGGTCGGCTTTGTCCTCACCCTCCTGACTTGAGACAACAGCCTGACAGTTTAAAACAAGGGCTCAGTAACCCTTGTCTCCCACCAGCAGGCCTCCTGCGGATGGTCTGGCTCAACAGGTCCCAGGCCTGCTCAGGACAAGTCACAGCAGCATTCTGGGCAAACAAGTCCCAGGGCTTCTCAGGACATGTCACACAAACATTCTGGGCCAATTGAGGACCACAGCTTTCTTTAAACTGACCGGCCTTAAATCAGGGGAAAGAAAACTCTTCCGAGTTTTAAAGCCCCGCCCTGGGGAAGGGAGTAGCTCTTCAGCTTGGGTGCCTCTCTGCTTTGCAGAGGGCCTTTTCCACTGTGAGCCTGTTGTGCTGCCTCACCCCCAATAAATACCTTTCTTCAACTGCTGTTTCCATCAGAGGTGCTTGAGAGTTCACTACTTTTCCTGCCTTTCATTTCTTTGATTGGCAGAAAAAGAAAACCTAATCAAGATCCCTAGAATGCACTGAACTCACTCTAAGACCTGACATAACTGAAGGGCAAAGAGGAACTTTGAAAGTAGGTTAAAGGTACCACTGACCATTAAGCCACTCCTACTGACATACTGGAAGGACTTCTTTAGTCTGAAGAAAAAGATAAGCATACAAAAGGAACTGCAGGAGGGAAAATAAACAACTCTGTGACAGCCATTAAACAAAGCAAGTATAAAAAACTATCAAACACTATGAAATCAATCACAGCTCTGAACAGCAATTGTCTCAAGGCATCACAATACAGAATGACACCTTGGATTAGAAAACAGATACTTTCTTTCTGCTGACTCCAAGAAACACATCTTACTGATAAAGATAAACACCATGTTAGGATGAAAAGATGGAAAAATATAATCCCAACAAAAGGAACTAGGAAATGAACATGCACAGCTATTCTAATGCCTGACAAAATAAGACTTCTTGTCAGGAGGAATAAAGAGAGATACTTTATTCTGTTCACATATCTCTCATCATTTATTTATAAAACAAATACTACTACCTTTAAAATCCAGACTGACTTCACAGTAGCAATAATGGGAAACTTTAATATCCTACTCTGACCTTCAACAGTTGAATTGTACAAAAAAATGAATAAAGAAATGCTAGAATTAAGTAATATCATAGCTAAACTGAACCTAACCAACATATGTAAAACCTTCTACTCAAAAATTGCATGTATAATGTTTATTTCTACACATTATTCTCAGTTCACCATGAAACTGTGGGGAGCCCAAAACAGCTTGACCACATGGCTGCTGTGACAGGCTTAGGTACAGGCAACATCTAGATCCAGGTAAAGTCATAAGCTGACACCACCCAGGGATTCACCCAGGGATGGACTAGCATCTAAGGACATGCCTATAAAGGGACAAAAAACTTACAGAACACCAAATAGGCTGGACCAGAAGAAAACAGTCTCAGCATCACATAATCATGAAAACACTAAACAAACAGAATAAAGAAAGAAGATTAAAAGCTTCAAAGGAAAAAGGCCAAATAACATATAAAGGCAGACATATTAGAATTACACCCAACTTCACAATGGAGAATCTAAAAGCTAGAAAGGTGTAGACAGATGTCTTGCAGACTCTCAGAGACCATGTATGCCAGCCCAGACTACTATACCAAGCAAAACTTTCAATAACTGTAGATGGAGAAAGCAATATATTTCATAACAAAATCAAATTTAAATAATATTTATCCACAAATCCAGTCCTACATAACGTACTAGAATGAAAAGTCCAACTCAAAGAAGTTAGCTACACCCATGATAACACAGGCAATAGATGTCACACCATCAAAACCCAAAGAAGAGAAACACACACACACACACACACACACACACACACACACACACACACACACATGCTCACATACAGTACCACCGCTGCCACCACCACCACCACCACCAAAAACAACAACAACAATAAAATAACAGGAATTAAAATAACTGGTCATTAATTTCTCTCAATATCAATGGACCCAGTTTTCCTATAAGACACAGATTAACAGAATGAATATGAAAACACGACCCATCCTTCTGCTGTATACAAGAAACATAACACAACCTCAAAGACAGACATTACCTCAGAGTAAAGGGTTGGGAAAAGATTTTTCAGTCAAACAGACCTAGGAAGCAAGCTGGTGTAGCTATCCTAATATTTAACAAGACTTTGAACCAAAATCAATTAAAAAACACGGAGAAGTACGTTTGCTGTGGGATGTTCTGTATGGCAAATGTGTTGCTAATTAGTCAATAAATAAAACACTGATTGGCCATTGGCTAGGCAGGAAGTGTAGGCGGGACAAAAAGGAGAATAAAGCTGGGAAGTGGAAGGCTGAGTCAGAGAGACACTGCCAGCTGCCACGATGACAAACAGCATGTGAAGATACCGGAAAGCCACAAGCCACGTGGCAAGGTACAGACTTATAAAAATGGATTAATTTAAGCTGTAAGAACAGTTAGCAAGAAGCCTGCTACGGCCATACAGTTTGTACCCAATAAAAGTCTCTGTGTTTACTTGGTTGGGTCTGAGTGGCTGGGGGACTGGCAGGTGATAGAGATTTGTCCTGACTGTGGGCCAGGCAGGAAAACTCTAGCTACATACATTTCATACTCAAAGAAAAAAATCTACCATGATGATGTCTCAATTTTGAACAACTATGCCCCAAATGCAAGGGTATCTATATCTGTCAAAGAAACATTACTACCGAACTGACCTACTCTGGTAGTGATACTCCATTGTGTAAATGTTCCACATTTTCTTTTCTAATTCATTGGTTGAGGGACACGGAGTATCACTAAGCTGTTAAAAACAATGACATCATAAAATTTGAAGGCAAATGGAGGGAACTAAAGACAAACATGCTATGTACTCACTCAAAAGTGGATATGAGCTGTAAAATAAAAGATAACTATGCTACAATCCACAGGTCCAAAGGGGCTAAGTAACAAGGAAGGCTCAAGGTGAGACACCTGGTTCTTTCTTGGAAGGGAAAAAAGAGATTTCAAGAGTGGACTGCAGGTGAGTGGGTATGGGAACATGAGGGATCAGGTTTGGGGTGGATAGACGGGGAGATTACTGAAAGAGCTGATTGGAAAGGAGGTCATTTCAGAGTCATGTAGAAACCTGGTGCAAGAGAAACTCCCAGGTATCTACAAGGATGACCCCAGCAAAGATATCTAGCAATAGTGGATATGTAGCCTGAACTGGCCATATCCTATAACCAGACAAGACTTCCAGTGGAGGGATTAGGATACCAACCTAGCTACATAACCTCTGACCTACAGTCTGTCCTACCTATGGGATATGCTGGGGTAAGGGTGGCACAGAGATTGTAGGAGTGGCCAGCCAATGACAAGTCTAGCCTAAGACCCAAGCTATAAGAGTAGGCCACCCCTGACACTGCCTAGAGGGCCAGGACCCAGAGGCTGGATGGCCCAGAGATAGAACCAAAATACGACTAGAGGGGGAAAAAAAAAGTCAGTGTAATGATGCTTAATGATATTCTGCTATACTCATAGACTGGTATCTATCCCAACTGTCATCAGAGAGGCTTCATCCAGTAACTGATGGAAACAGATGCAGATACTCAAAGCCAAATATTAGGCAGAGTTTGGGGAATCCTGCTGAGGAAAAGAAGGAAGGGTTGTAGGAGCCAGAGGGATCGAGGACATTACAAGGAAACCCACGGAATCAACCAACCTGGGATCATAGAAGTTCACAGAGAATGAACTGACCACCAGGGAGCTTGTATGGGATTGACAATTGTGTACCTTGACCTCCATGTGGGACTATAGCTGGAGTTATCTCCAGTCCCGCCTGGGCTGGCAGCCACTCAGACTCAAATAAACACACAGACGCTTGTATTATTTAAACTGTTTGGCCTAATGGCTCAGGCTTCTTGTTATCTAGTTCTTATATCTTAAATTAACCCATTTCTATTAATCTATACCTTGCCACGTGGCTCGTAGTTTACCGGTACTTTACATCCTGTTCCTCATGGCAGTGGCTGGCAGTGTCTCCCTGCCTCAGCCTTCCACCTCCCAGAATTCTCCTTCTCCTTGTCCCGCCTACACTATCCTTTCTGCCTGGCTACTGGCCAATCAGCGTTTTATTTATCAATCAATCATAGCAACATATATTTACAGCATACAGGACATCTCACAGCATGGGACCCCTAACAGTGGGAAGAGGGGCTGTCCCTAAAGCTTTGGCTGGCTTTTGGGAACCTATTCCTCATATTTGGTTGCCTTGACCAGCCTTAATACAGGGTTTTATTATGCCTGCCCCTTTCTGAACAGAAACTGAGAAGGAGTGGGTGGGTGGGTGTGGGGGGAGCTGAGGGTAGGTGGGGTGAGGGAATGGGATGAGAGGAGAAGGGGAAAGTGTAGTTGGGATATAAAGTAAATAGATTTAACTTGAAAAAATCTAAACAACATAGTTGAATTTCTAGATACATATGCCCTAACAAAGTAAAATCAAGATGAAATGAGTAATTTAAGAAATAACCTATAACAACCAATGAATTGGAAGCAGTATTTAAGTCTCCCACTTAAAAAACTAGTAATAAGTCCCAAAGCACAGAAGTATAATAAATCTTAAAAGAATACCAATACTCCTGAAATTATTTTATAAAATAGAATAGGGTCATGTCTCAATTCTTTTTATGAGCCAGTATTATTCTGATACCAAAATTGGACAAAGATCACACACACACACACACACACACACACACACACACACACACCAAAAAAAAAAAAAACACAAAGAAAGAAAGAAAAAAGGAACTTACAGGCAATCTGTCTGAAATAAAACAAACATTAAAATTTTCAATAAAATACTGGTGAACTATATTAAAAAACAAATTCAAGAGCATCCATTATGATCAAGTTGGCTTCATTCCAGAGCAGGTATGTTTAACATATATAGATCAATAAATGTAGTTTACTACATAAAATAGGGTCAAAAGCAGAAATCATATGACCATTTCAATTGATGAAGAAAAGGTTTTTGAAAAAAATCTAATATTCCTTCACTATAAAGACTTTGGAAAAACATACAGGCTATCTATCACAAAGTGATAGCCACCATTACTGTAAATGGAAAATAACAAACAAACTTGAAGTATCCACACTAAAGTCAACAAGAAGACAGGGGTGTCCATTTTCACTACTCCCATTCATTAGAGTGCTTAATGTCCTAGCCAGAGCGGTAGGACAAGCCGAGGAGTCAAATAAGATACAAACAGGAAAGGAAGAAGTCTATCCCTATTTACAGAGACATGATTCCATACAGGAGAGATCCCAGTCTCCACCAGGAAAGTTCTAGATCTGATAAATACTTGCAGCAAAGTGGCAGGTTGGTAAAAAATAAGGTACCTGTTAGGTCCCAAATGCCAAAAGGCAGTGCATTAGTTAGAGTTGTTGATAAACAGAGCAAAGCTCATGTTCATCTTTCCACTGGAAGCTGTGAAATGAGTTTCTGTCTGCCAGGAAGAACCAATTCCCTACTGACATGTACCAAAGTTGAGGTTAACTTCAAGGTCCCCTTTGACATGGACTTATGGTGCACATCAAAGTCACTAGACTCTTCCTTCTAAACCACAACCCCTCCTCCAGGTTGTTCCAGTTCACAGGATTTCCTGGCCCAACCCTGCAGCTAATGGTTTTTCTTTATAGCCCAAGAGGTTTTTCCCTGCTCCCACTATGCTCCCTGCTCTTTCCACCTATGGATCAGTCAGTTTGGTAGCTTATCTGCCTACACCCTTACTTACAATATCCAAATCAGTAAACTTCTTTCACACAAAAGACAAACAGACTCAGGAAAAAAAAAATCAGGGAAGCAATCTCATTCATAAAAGCCTCAAACAAACAATTTTGGAACGAAATCAAGGAAGTGAAAGACCCATTCAATGAAAACTTTAAATCACTGAAGAAAGTGTGAGAGCCAAAGTTTTGTTTTAAGTCTTAATTACTGTGCCTAAATGACCCATGAAACAAAAATGCCTCTGATCTGCAAGCCTCTTACCCAAGGACAGACAGTTCCTGAAATGCTGGAGGCTGTTATTTATGTAAAATAACAAGCCAGAGGCTTTCACTCCCCTAAACAAGTTTGTTGAACCCAACTATACTGGATGTGCTTGATCACATATGGGTGGAAGGTTCAAGGGCAGGAAATAGGTCACGATGAACACTTGCCCCTGACTAGACATAGGTCAGAGTTATGTAGGCAGGAAGTAAGTCAGGATGAATGTTTGCCCCTGACTGGACCTGACAGGAAATACAATGAATTGTGTGTTTCGCCTTTTTAAGCCCCTGCAAACCATGACTTGGGGCCATTTTGTGGGAAACCAGAGATGGACCTGGCCAGGGAGTCCATCAACCTGGCCAGTATTTAATTAAAGCTTGTTTCAAATTTGACTTTAAACTGTGGTAGTCATCTTATTCTCAACTGGTGGGATTAACAAAAGAAACTAAAGATACCAGAAGATGGAGAGACATTCCATGTATATGGATTGATAGGATTAATATTGTAAATATAGCCATCCTAATGATACAGTCTAGGTGTCTGGACTAGAGTTCATTTTCTTGCCTGTAGAAGGCTCAACAGGTAGCAGCAGGGAAATCTAAACACAACAAACTGCAGCTGACAGTCAACAGTGGAAGAAAGGCACTGACTGTGAGTGAGGAAACACACACACACAGCAGACATACAGATGAAAAAGACCGTCCGCAATGCAAAGGAGGGGACAAGGTCAGGCCACAAATCCAGTCTACTGGGGTCTGGGGTTTTCTTAAATCTCTGAAGTTTTCCTCCCCTAATTTAGGGTTAGTTGATTTGAAGAAAAATAGAATGGTTAATTGGTCCATAAATGTTGCTTAGAATGTCCTGATCTGTCCTTGAATTTGAGCCAGTCCATCAGCAGGGGCCCTGCTGAGGAGAGACAAAAGCCTTCAAGACCCTTGTTTTAAACTGTTAGGCTTTTGTCTCAAGTCAGGAGGACAAGGAAGAAGCCAGCCATCTTGGAAATTTACCACCTTTATTACCTAGCCATGGCCTCTCTCCCTACCTGTCCACCAACTAGGGAATCTAACTACTAGCCATGGCCTCTCTCCCTACCTGTCCACCAACTAGGGAATCTAACTACTAGTCTCTCACTACTAACAGCAATCCACAGATTTGGATGTTATGGGGTCACCAACTGAAGGACTAGGAATTAGACAGGTTCCTGTACAGACAGGCAGATCCAGAGAGTACAGTCTACTGTAAGATCATATAATTAGACGTATACATTGTTTATTATTTTGGGCCATCCATTCCAATGCAATAACACAAGAACAGGCTAATTTCATTTTCTGTTAACATATTTGTGCAACTATACTTCCACACTATCCAAAATACTTTGGATATTGCACAGAAAAGAATATGAGGTCCATCAGTGAGGTCTCAAATTTCATGCAACCTCACCTCTTTTTATGAGTATTGGTAGTGCTGTTACTTGTATCCAATAATTATTTCACAAGTTTTTAATCTGTACTAGCTGTTAATTCTCTTAACAGATAAACTAAAATTGGTCACCTGTCAGAAGCTGCTAGCGTTTCCGACTAATCACTACCAAGTCAAGATCTCACTACAGACCTGTGAAATGCATAGGAGCACAGTGCACTGACAAAAATAACTGAATGGGAGCTTGGTTTCCTATTCTCCACTTACTGTGTGTCATGAAACCCTGGGGTACAAACTGCAGTCCTCAGGAATATGAACTACTTCTTTGCTACTGTTTACTCCTTTGTTTTTTGAAAGAGACTTGCTGTAAATAGCACTAGGCTGGTCTCTAACCCTCCATCATCCAAAGTACTCTGTAATATTAGAGATTTGTACTACCACACCTGTCTTTGAACTATTCGTTTTTTAAATATTTGTGTGTGACAGGGGTGTGTGAGTGTATGTGTGTATATATGCGCCGCGCGCGTGGGATGCGCGCGCACATACACACACACACACACACAGAGCAAAGGACAATCTTGGGACTCTGGAAATCAGTCCTTGTCTTCTACTCTGTGACAGATAAAGAATATTCTCTTAGCCCCTGTAAATTTACGTGGCTTGTAAGCTCCAGGAAATTCTCACTTCTGTCTCCTACCTCCACATAGGAGTGCTGAAGTGACAGATTTGGTGATGTGGCAAGTGATGTATCCACTGAGTCACCTTCTCAACTCTGAACAACATCTTAAAGAAAGTTTTAACTGTGTAAGTATTCTCAGGGTTAAGGGAAAACCTGAATAAATCCTCTCATTTTACTTGCTTCTAGCTGACTTTTAAAAAAAAATGTGAATTTTGGAGGTCATAGAGCTAAGAGATATTTCTCCAGATTACACATCTTGAGAGGATCATGGTGACAACAATTGCCTAAAGACTTTTTAGAGCCTTCAAGATTACTTTTTTTTTAAATCCACAAAATTTTCACTTCAGCATGTTCAGGTGTTTGAAGGGTGAAGTTTTGATGTCAGAAGGCCTAAAATTTGCCCTTCAGATCATACTAACACCATTTTCTGAACCATTTGTGTCCATGAAGATCCATGGTTTCATTATTAGTGTGTAGACACTTAATCGATTATCTACAGCCACATTTCCTCAAGGGGAATGAGGTGGTGTACTGGAGTCTCTCATCTCCACCCAGCAAGTAAATTCTTTTTCAACTTGC
Organism: Peromyscus eremicus; assembly: GCF_949786415.1. Classification (NCBI taxonomy): domain Eukaryota; kingdom Metazoa; phylum Chordata; class Mammalia; order Rodentia; family Cricetidae; genus Peromyscus; species Peromyscus eremicus. The sequence goes on from NC_081432.1 coordinate 64,837,109, forward strand.
TCATTTCATGGTTAATAGAATGTTGGCAGACAAAACTGCCAAGGTTTGATAACATTTCCTTAGGCCACACCTACTGAAGAATATCTCTCAATGAGGAAGCAAGTCAAATATTACTATCTTGCCATACCATGATTGATAACTAAAATCTATGACAAAACAATGAGAAAAGCAAATATAAACAGCATCTTTATCAACAGTTCCCAAACTGTCACTTCAGGATAAGTGACAGAAACAGCCAGGGCTTAGAAATTTCTTCTAAGACAAGACTCTTCTTTCCTCTTCTAACTCACTACTCACGTTCTCCTCACTCTAAACAGCTGCTGTTTTCTAGTTACCAGTAACTCTGGTTTCAATGGACTAGCTGTCATTTCTTTAAGGACTCCTTTGTTTCTCCCCACCCAATGAATATACAAGACAAGAATTTCATTTAGAATGAAGAGTCATATACGTCACACTGAAATAGGGCTTTTCTCAGAATTTTTCTCTTCTTTCATTTTTTTTTGTTTAGCAATTATAACTTTAGTTTAATTTTATCAAAGACAATTCAATGAGTCCATTATCAACAACAAAATTAAGTTGCTTAAAAACAGAACTTGAAATTTTTTCACAAGTAAATAAAAATGTTTATAATGAAAATATAATGAAGACCAAATTTGAAAGGAAAAATTTGAAAGCACCAATAATATTTCTTACCTTTTAAAACAAAATACCATCACCTATTATTCTCCTTTAAAACTTCTCTATTCACTAATCAATTCAGGGTATGAACTACTCTGACCATATTTCCTTCATTCCCTCTTACTGCCCATATATAAGTCTATATTAAAATTCACTCTGCATTAAGACAAAACAAAAACATAATACATTTTAAAAGCAAAACACTGGTATTCACCTTTAATAATTAGTAGTAAGAAATTTTCTATATACCTTCTCTTGATTTTTTGATATTGCTTTTCTATTCACTAAGACACCGTGTGTGTGTGTGTGTGTGTGTGTGTGTGTGTGTGTGTGTGTGTGTGTGGGCGTGCACGCACGTGTGTCTATGTCTATCTAGCTCTGTCTGTCTGCCTGCCTGCCTCTTGCTACTTGTGGATGAGATGTAAGAGCTCAGCTATTGTTTCAGAGCCATACTTGCCTGCCTGCTGCCAAGTTCCCTGCCAGGATGGTCATGGACTAAACCTCTGTCTGATACTATAAACAAGCCTCAAAGTATATGCTTTCTTTTATAAACTGCCTTGACTATGGTTTCTCATTATAGCAACAGAAGAACAACTAAGACAGACAGGGTTTTCTTATATGGCCAAACTAAAGAGCCTCCTGCCTCAGCCTTCTGAGTGCTAGCAAACAGGTTAGAATTGTATGCCAAGCCACTTGATTTTCAGAAAGTCATCAGGATTCCATTTCACATACTAGTGAAATACACTACCACTGATAGTCTCTCAGCCTCCTTCCTTGCCAAATTTAATGTGAAGATTTTTTTTAAACATTCTGCTTTGCTATATATATTATACAAAAAGAGAATTAAAAATCATTTTGTTATTATTAAGTGTGATCCTTCAGCAAATTATTTAGAGCCTTTCTGACTTTGCCCATTGGAATATTACCCCCAACTTCTTCCCAATTCAGATCTTCTGCCATCCATGCTCAGTTTACCTAACCTTCCTCCTAATACTGGGACAGAAGCCTCAGGTTCGCTACAGGTTTCCTCACAAATGCCAGAATGCCTTCTGCTCTGCCCCTTCTATTGGGAGGCATGAGTCAAATATAGTACAGACAAATAAAGTTACTTGACGTTAGCAGTGGTTCTCAACCTCCTGAATGCTGGGACCTTTAATATAGCTCCCCATGTTGTGGGGATCGCAAACTGTGGTGATATTTTCTTTGTGCACCCCAATAAAGATTTTCTGAGAAACAGAGGAAAAAGCCAGCCACTATAGTAAACACAGAGGTCAGGCAATGATAGGACACACCTTTAATCCTATCACTCCGGAGGTAGAGATCCATCCGGATCTCTGTGAATTCAAGGCCACACTGGGAACAGAGCCAGGTGTGGTGGCACATGCCTTAAATTCTAACACCGGTTAACCATAAAGATCTGGGGGTTTGTACAGACAGACAGGAAGTGATGTAGCTGGGCCGAGAGAGAAAATTAGATGGCAGAACAGAAAGGCATATAGGCATGGGTACACAGGAAGTAGGTCTCTTTGGAGACTGAGGCATCTATAAGGTGAGGTTGGCTGAGGTTTTTTCTTATTCTTCTGATCTCAGGTTTTTACCCCAATATCTGGGTCTGGGGTTATTTTATTAATAAGACTGTTTAGCAATTCATCTTACACCAAACCACAAAATTATTTTCGTTGCTATCTCATAACTTAATTTTGCTACTATTATGAATCATAAATATCTGTGCTTTCTGATGGTCTTAGGTGACCCCTGTGAAAGGGTCAACCGACTCCCTCCAGAGGTAGTGACCCACAAGTTGAGAAATACCAACATAAGACAATAGAATGGTTAATATTAAGGAAATGTTTTGAATGACCTATAAATTTTTTCTTCAAAAGAATATTTCATGGTAGCCATTACTGAATTTAAATAACTATTCTATAAGAATACATTTGGTTAAGTGCTTCTGAAATTTATTCCAAAAGCTATTTCAGGAAAAAAAAAAAAAAAGGCGGGGGGGGGGGTTCTCTCTCCCAAACCTAAAAAAATTGTAGGTCACAGTGCTAACTAAGCCTTTTTCTTGGTTAAAGAGCTAATGCTGTGTCTCCCATATCTTTCTAGCAGTAGGTGTTTAGTGTTATGGACCGTGACACTGGGGAGCTTTAGAAGCATACAGATGCAGCACTGGAGTTGGGAGGAAATAGAAAATCTTGACAGGAGGCATTCTCAGGCTGTAAACAGCCAGGACCAAGTTGCAGTTGCTAGTCTTTGAAAAAGCTGATCAACTGTTCCTAACGGTCATACGGGGTGCCCTAGTGTCGACAGCTTTACCACCCCTATCGAGCCTGGTCCATATAAGGAATTTGCTCTGCCAAGTGTCCCATGATTTTGAGGCCTTGGAGTCCTTAAAATGGCTGTGGCCATGTCAAAATATACATTCATTCATGATTTCATTCACTCAGGGCTTCTTCCTCCTTCTCCTACAGTTACACAATTCCTTGTATCAGTGGTGTCACACTGAGACAGAGAGCTAGGGGCTGGGCAGATAGTCTTTGTTTAATCAAAGTTGTTGTGCTGTTAGTCTGTTGTGCTAGTTGTCAGGCAAAAGTGTAAGAGATTTTTCCTTTCTGACCTCCAAAATTATTTTTTTGGGGTGGGGGTGCGGGGTAAGGGTACATAAACACATCTATGTAAAGCCTAACCCTTGTAGATTATAAAGGAAGATGTTAGATTTCAACGCAGCTTATACAAGTACCATTAAAGAATTCATGTTAAGGTGAGATGATGCCAACTAAACAAAGCCATCTTCAAAATGGTTTTAAATATATGGTTGGGTAAGATAGGGAATTTTGATACTTAAAAGTTAGTGTTTCTGAGACTAAGCATTTTAACGACTTCATAGTATCTTCCTATACAAATTCATTCAGAAATGGACACTCTCACAGATATTAATAACTACAGGTACCCTTTCCGTGTTGTACTGCAATACTAAACACATTGAGGTCCCACGCAGAGAACCTAGCTGGTCCCAGCTTCACTGTACATTGTCTGAGTGTCTGTCCCTTCTTCATTGTCCCTGGTCAGGGTTCCAGGATGGAAGGTGGGCTGGCCTCAGGATGTAGTTCTGTGGGAGAGGGGAGTTTCTCAGTGTAGCCCTGGCTGTCAAGGAACTCATTATGTAGACCACACTGGACTTGGAACTCATAGATCTACCTGCCTCCCAAATGCTAGAATTAAAGATGTGTGCCACTACGCCCAGCTAGTCCTTTCTTATTTTATTTTTAAAATTTGCTGTATTCCTTTGATTTCTTGATATACTTACATATGTACCCCTTACAGTGTTTATTCTCAAATTATCATAGAAAAATTTCTCTGTTTATTATTCAGGTTGAACAAAATTCATAACGTTTTTGGGAAACCTCTGTTTCCCCATGACAGGAAGAATTCTAAGTTCAGTCAAAAGTTCCTCATCACATAACAAATGTCTTAGATGACCTTTAACATTCATCCTTTCAGAAAACCCCTTTCAAGCTGTCCGGCATTCTCCTGCTTATTTCAATAGCCTGTTCTTCCCTTTACTGCATCTCAGTGGTATGGCCCATCAGCTTAAGCAAAGCAATTAATATGTATATAGTCAACATTAATGGCATTATAGTAATGCTAATCATTATAGTAATACTGTATATTCCTTATATAATAATCATATATAATCATGTATCCATGATCATTCTATACATTAATATAGATTATATATTATACACTAATGGTTATATATTATATGTAATTGATTATATCATATATGATCATTGCATATCATATATGTACTATATATAATAATTATATGTTATTATAGTAATAACTCATTATACTAATACTAATGTGGGAGCCCACAAAAGCTTCCTAGTGAGATCTGAGCTTGCTTTACACAGCAGGGCTACACTAGGGGATGGCTTGACCATGTGCATGTCACCAGGTATCTGGCATGGTCTGCACTGGGCTGTGCTGGAGGGAGGTCTTTTGCTCCACCCCTTGGCATTCCTTTAAAAGCCCTTTAGTAGAGACAGAAGGGGCTGGTGGGTTTTGACCCAGGCCCTCCCAAGCTATCCTGTGTTTCTAACTGTTTGTCTCCTATATATTTCTATTTATATACTTCTCACTTCTCCCTCCTCAAGAGTACCCTGTGGGAAGAAAAAGGGAGCAGGTCTCCCTCATAATAAGGAATAAGTTCCAGACCCCTCAGTGGTTATATAAAAGGCAAAGCCAAACACTAAATATATAAAATGTTTTCTCTTATGCATACAAATCTATGAAAAAAAGTTTAACCAATAAATAAGACACAGTAAGATATTATTAACTAATTTGTTAATTTATTAGTATTTAGTAATAATTTTCCCCAACATAATATTTTAAATATTAATTATTTGGGAATTTCGTACAATGAACACTGATCACACTTGCTTCCCATTCCTCCCAGCTCCACCTTCCCACCTTCACCACCCCAAAGAAAACCAAAACAAATAGAAAACCCACCAAGTCCCATTTGTGTTGCCCATGTACTCACTGGAACATGGTCAAACTACCACAGTGGCCAGCCCCTTAAAGAAAATGAGTCCTTCCCCACCCACTAACCCCCACACCTGCCAGAAGCCATCAACTATGGAGAGCTACATTTCAGCATCTTTATCACAGTTTTTAAGGACTCTCTTCAATAGCTTCCTGTCTGGACTGTTTCTCTTTGTTTTGTGTTTTGGTGGGGTTTTTTTTGGGGGGGAGGGGGTAGGTTGGGTGGAGGTTATCACAGAAGCCTTCATGTCTCTCATTCTCAGTTATGTGTCTGCAAAAGAAGCTTCTTAGCCTATAGTAGCAGGCAGCTGCACGGATCATGGACTTCCAGCACCAACCACAAACATCAACATGGCCTCTCGCAGCAACACAGACACAGACGTCAACATAGCCTGATGTGGCATCACAAATCACAGACATCAGCATGGCCTTTCATCTCAGCACTTAGGAGGGCAAGGCAGCTGGATCTCTGAGTTTGAGGCCAGCCTGGTCTATATATCAAGTTACAGGACATTCAGGTCTACACAGAGAAATCCTGTCTATGTAGGTTGTCCTGGAACTAGCTCTGTAGACCAGGCTGGCCTCAAACTCACAGAGATCCACTTGCCTCGGTCTCCCAAGCACATGTACCACCATGTCCAGCAAAAGCTGTAATTTATTGCAATTGAAAACTTGGTTTGGGAGGCATTTACTGCTCTTGTAGAGGACCCAGACTCAGTTCCCAGCACCTACAGGGCAGTTTATAGCAATTCTTAAGTCCAGCTCCAATAGATCTGATGGTCTTTACTGGTCCTTGTGGGCAATGCACACAGGTACATGCAGGCAAAATGCCCATATACAGAAAATACAAATAAACAAATCCCTTTATATTTTTCTAAAAAGAAGAAAACTTGGTTGGGTACTATTCTTTCAACTTAATCAGCTTCTTTACTTTTAACACAAATATTACAGAAAGATTCTCCATCTTCAGATCCAGGCTCTCCAAGCAGCTTCCCTGCTGGTATTATAGAAATCACTGTTTTGTTTTTGTTTTTTTGTTTGCTTGATTTTTTTTTCTATAGCAACATTTTGCTGCAGTCACTCGGAATACCTTTAGGTTTTGTACATCCACAGATCTGAGACCCTTTTTATCTTAACTGACATGTACCATGAAATAGTCATAATTTTTTAATTTTAACACAGCACACTAACACTAACATGCATTTCTACTTTCTGTACAGTTCACAAAGAGTCATTATCATAGATTTTAACAATCTCAGCTTTCAGAATGTAATTTTTTTCTTCTTATTAAGTACAGAATTTTTACCAATCCTCTTTGAAAAAAAATAATTGGTATTACTTGTTATCTGTGGTATTTTGCTTGCATACATGTCTCTGGACCATGTTTGTTCAGTGCCAAAGGAAGCCAGAAGAGGGTATTACATCATGTAGAACTGGAGTTACAGATGGAGGTGAGCCACCGTATGGGAATGGGAAACTGAATCCAGGTTCTATAAAAGTGCATCAAGTACTCTAACTGCTGAGCTACCTCTCCAGTCTCTCACCTGTTCAGTTAAAGATCCTCTTTGACACACACAATTGCCACCATCACTTTCATGTTTTGAGACATTATTCAGTCTGATAAGAAGACACCCACTAAAAGCCTCAGAGATGTGCAACCTTTGAAGAATAGATACGTTAGACAGAGCAGAGTTGAGAGTTCAGGATTTTATTAGACTACTCACAATGCATAATCTAAAATTTACAGTTTATTTCTAAATAATCCATTTAAATACTTTCAAACCATGGTTTTTCATGGATAAGTGAAACTGTATAAAAGGAAACTGCAAAAAAAAAGGACACTATGTTATGCTGATCTTGCTTTCTACTAACTAGTTTATTACTAAAGAGAAATGGCATTAATGGCCCAGATGTCTTCAGTTAGCAAATCCTTTAATCTAACTGGCAAAAATACTTACATCTCTGCACCAGGAAATCAAAGCTACCGCTCATCATTACTTGAGATGAGCTGGACTTCACAGGGAGAATAAAGAGTTCACACAGTTACCTTCCGCTAAAAGATACTGATAAGAAAAGTGTCTGTGACAGCTGACTGCAACCAGAACCCCCACTTTCTATTGGATTTCCACAATAGCTCATGGGCTGAGCTGTAGGACCAGAGTAAGCTCCTAGTGGTTTAAAAGAAAATGGCCCCCAAAGGGAGTGGCACTGTTAGCAGGTGTGGTCTTGTTGGAGTAGGTGTGGTCTTGTTGGAGGAAGTGTGTCACTGTGAAGGTGGGCTTTGAGGTCTCATATATATATGCTTAAGATATCACCCAGTGTGACAGACCCCCACTTGTTGCCTGCAAAATGTAGAACTCTCAGCTACTTCTCCAGTGCCATGTCTACCTACACGCTGCCATGTCCCACTATGGTGATAATGGACTGAACCTCTGAACTGTAAGCCACCACCACAATGAAATGTCCTTTACAAGAGTTGCCATGGTCATGGTGTATCTTCACAGCAATAAAATCCTAACTCAGACAGAGTCTAAGTACCAGATACTTAAGGGAAAAGTTATATAAGGACATAAGCATACTGAGAAAGCCAGAGTCATCTGCCATGTCAAAGCAACAATTCCAAAAGAAATTCTGACAAGCATACACATCAGTTTACAACGCAGAAACAATCTCCCCAGGCCTTAGCTCCTTCCATTTCCAGTCTCCCATGCACAGCCATTCATTCACACATTCTGCCACTTAGTTTGTATGTGGGCCATCCAGCCTGAAGACAATTCAATTAATCTTACAAGTGACATATACAGGGAAAAAAACAACAACAACAACAACAACAAAAAACCCCAGATGTGGCATTAAGATTTACAAAGTTACCGAAACTTTTCAACAAGTAAAAAGCATCCTTCCTTAGCTACACCAGAATGAGGAATAAAGGGGTTTACATATGTTCCAATTCTAAACCTATCAATCAAACCCATGTTATTCCTTTGGGAGCTTATTTACATGCATATTTATCAGCCTCACATGCTAATTCCCTGCTGTTTTATGCCTGCAAGGCATGTTTATGAGTCATAATTGTTGATCTCATTTGATGTATTTTACTGAAGGAAGACATCATTCAGTTATGTGGTCTAAAGTCAATGAGTTACGATGACCTGATCCCTTAAACACAACTTGCTCTTTAATTTTTATTAGGATATATCATTTAATGCGAGGGAATAGTTCACTGAACAAAAGAAAAAGAAGTGTTTTCTGTAAGGACTTGCAGCTAGTCATCTCACTTCTGATCCCCTTATTCCTCTCCATTTAATCTGAACTGCATCTGAAGAGCCAACTGTGTTTCTCCTCAGTCATTTACTTCTCCTCACACCTGGACAGCAGCACAGCTCTCTCATAATCTGTCATTTTAATCTAAGTTTACAAATCTTCCATTTTCACACTGAACTATGTTCCTCCCTTCATTCTCATACTCCGTTCTCTCATTTATCCTCCTGCCCCAATCAAAACAAGGTGATCTATTTAATACTGCCTTGAAATACCTGACAAGCCAAGCACTTTTTTTTTTTTTTTTAATTTTGGATGCACTTCAAATGCTCACTTCAGGCAGGGTATTTATCTAAAAGTAGGCAAACGGGGTAATTATTTCTGCAGTCATTCTATCCCCTCAAAAGTAATAATTACCCACTCAAAGTGAACTGTCTCCAATGTTTAAAACAAGTATAGAAGATCACGATTTAACACTGATACTACATATACAGTAAGACTTTGTTACTGAGAAACAGATGTGGAATAATTCTGAAGTATAGTTCTAACTATAAATCTAAACTGGTATTACAAACAGCTTTACAGTAATGGAGTGATAGATACACAATTATAATGTACACATAGTAATATCACACGAGCTATGAAATAAAAGCTGCTGTACTAGTGTGGTAAATTTGAATTAAATGTAAGAATGATTTTTGTAGCTGAACTTCTTTAAGAGAAACGGCTTATGGTTTTCCACTGCTTGACAACTCTTGAGTATGAGTGACTAGCTCATGGCTGAAATGGATAAAGATGGTCACTGATAGGTGGCCATATTACTATAGTGGTAGCTATAAGACATCACTACCTAGAAAATTAAGCATAGTGTGCATGTAGAATAAATACAGTATAAACATAATTCTCTCTTTTCTTTTTCTATACTTAAAAAAAATACTAAAATGAAACTGGGCAGGCAGACCTCTATGACTTCGAAGTCAGTAGGATCTACACGAAGAGTTCCGGGATAGCCAAAGCTACACAGAGAAATCCTGTCTCAAAAAACCAAAACAGCAACAACAAAACCAGAAGTACTAAGATGAATCCTATTTTTAAAATGTAATTCAAAGTACTTTAATAAATGGTTAAAAGGTTTAAACTCTAAAAATGCAATGAAATTGTTAACCTTTTGCTATTATGATCAAAATTTTTAAATGGGCTTTAAAACTATGCTTAAGAGATTTAAGAGAAAAAATAAAATTGTGAATCAAACTGTTAAGTTTCCTATCTCCTTCACATGATTGCAGAAGGGAAGCCTGACAAATGATAGCACTAGACTAACATTATTTTCAAAGATTGATTTTGACAGGTTCCTGTATGAGGACTGTATTTACATCATTTCCCTGTCCCATCCCTCAAGACTAGGGACAGTGAGGAAATGAAGAAACAACAGACACAGTAAAGTCTGGATCAGTTGGGTTTCTCTAACAACCTGCCCCTAGAAACTCAGCTGTTTAGTAGGTATAGTCCAGGAGGAGGTGTTGGTTACTCTCTTTAGGTGGTCTCTGCAGGAGAGTAGTCTCAGGCTATAAAAAGCCAGGAGGAAGCTGGATTTCTTCCCTGTCTTGAACCTGGACATGGCAGGGTGGTGCCCATGTCAAAACAGAACTTCACTCAGGATTTCACTTGCTTGGGGCTTCCTCTGCTCCTTACATTCCCCTTCCCCCCTCTTTCCTCCAGTACCTCCTGTGTCCCTCTGGGTCCATCACAAATTCATGGCATCTTTTTCTTTAATGATTATTGCACAACACACACACACACACACACACACACACACACACACACACACACACGTTCAGAAAAGTGGGGCTAGTACGATCTCATTTTGGCTTCATGGTCTCACCAGCCATCGTAGTTGGTGAGGTGTACAGTACCATGCATGCGTTCTCTCTCGTTTGCTGACTTTTTTTAATCAAGAGAAGTTGATATCCAGTATTTCTACTCAAAGAACAACAAATATATGATTTTGATGTTGTTGTTTTTTTTATTTCTTGGAAGTTACGTGTACTGAGCTAGCAATACAGCTTAGTCTTCATGGTGCTTGTCTCACAAGAATAAGAATGCGAGTTGGGTACAAAGTAACAATATAAAACAGTAAAAATGTCATAGTAATACTCTTGTAATCCCAGAAGTGGGACATGGGGGGAGGCAGATTAGACAGTCTAGTCTAATTAGTGAGTTTCAGGTCAGTGAAAGATCTCATCTCACAAGGGGCAGATGTAGCTTATCAGGACAACACTTAAGGCTGTCCATCTAGCTTCTAAAAATGTGCATGTACACCTGTACCCACATATACATACATATATCAACATACATACTGAAAAAATCTACATATGTTAATAAAATTGAATTTCTTTCTAGTATAGAGATAAAAACCAATCAAGTATATATAATGTCCTGTTACCAAAGGACGGAAGAATATTACAATTGTTAACTACATAGAACAAGAAACGTACTCTTTAAAAAGCAAATATTATAAACTGTACCAACAAGGCATAGTAGTAATTGTGGTTCCAGTTTAAGTCCTGATATGCTCTCATCAGTTGTATTAGAAGCCACCTTGGGTGCTTCAAATGCACTGCAGCTTTATGAAAGATTTTTGACTATAGATAAAGCCTTCACTGATTCAAAATTTCTGGAAGAGGCCTTTCCTCCTGTGCTAACAGGAACTACAACCACTGGCTTAAACTACTTCTACCCTCCTCCTTTCCTCTGGACTACTCACCACAATGAAACATGCCATATTCTACTCCTTAGTCTACCTTATCATCAGTCTTTCAGAAAAACTTTTTCAAAGAAAAGCTTCTCTGTTTAATTCCTGTACTGCTTAGTATGTATAACAGAACTTGTAAGAGTACGTACTCAAAGAAGAGACCAATATTCAAAGTTTGTAGCATCTGAAGGCAAAAAAATCACTGCTTTGTGTCTACACGAAACCAAACTGTTAATATTAGTACAGCCAAGTCATCAGGGCATCATAATCCATCTACTCTGTCATCTCAGGTCATCCCTGCAATGCAATGTAATGAAGAAGAAAAAATACCACACTGTTGTGCCTGCCAATCAAACACCACACTATTAGCCAAGAACAACAACAAAAAGTTCAATTAATATATACAGAATAAGCTGGGCGGTGGTGGCGCACGCCTTTAATCCCAGCACTTGGGAGGCAGAGCCAGGCGGATCTCTGTGAGTTCGAGGCCAGCCTGGACTACCAAGTGAGTTCCAGGAAAGGCGCAAAGCTACACAGAGAAACCCTGTCTCGAAAAACCAAAAATATATATATATATATACAGAATAAGAATAAACACTGTGCTGAGTGGTAGGGGCACACGCCTTTAATCCCAGCATCAGGAGGCAGAGGAAGATGGATCTCTGTGAGTTGGAGACCAGCCTGGTCTAGAGTGAATTCCAGAACAACCAAGGCTGTTACAGAGAAATCCTGTCTTGAAAAACAAAATAAAACAAAACAAACAACAACAACAAATGTATAAACATCATGAATAAAAGACTGGTTACTTTCTAAAACAATTTCAACACCACATACATTGTACACTAAATGTATACCTTTTAGAGGATGAAAATTTAACCCATTAATGTAAAGGTATGAATTTATTGGAAAACTTGTAAGATTCCCTGAATGTTACAGCACTCATTATTTATAACTATATTTCTCATTCTCAAAGTTAAATACAGTATTTGCAAAGGATAGAGACACAGTTTTGTAACCTTTCTGATACTTCTACAAAATTTACTTTTTTTTTTTTTTTTTTGGTTTTTCGAGACAGGGTTTCTCTGTGTAGCTTTGTGCCTTTCCTGGGACTCACTCGGTAGCCCAGGCTGGCCTCAAACTCACAGAGATCCGCCTGGCTCTGCCTCCCGAGTGCTGGGATTAAAGGCGTGCATTTAAACTTAGAAGTTGCTTTATAGATCACCATATTAGGCTTACCTCTCCCTCCTATTAACTTGGCCTATGGTCAATAAATTAAACCTGATTCGAACTTGCCATAGTAAACATGGAAATATCTATTTCTAGACAAATAATTGACTTCTTTTACTTAATATCAACTTTAACTTAAAAATAAAAAAAATTTTTTCATGAATAACCTGAAAAAAATGTGTTAGCTAAGTCACTTTTTGGTCCCCTAAAAATTTTGTCTCATACGTTTATTCCTAATTTTGGAATAAACTCTACAGCAATGTCAGACAAAAGGGACAATGACAATGGAAACTTCATTCTTACGTCTTCTTCCAAAGGAACCGAGATAACACAGGTTAAGCTACCATAAGACTAAGAACGAAGAATAGGGCCCTCTGTTCTGACACACTCAGTGTACACTTTCCTGCTCCATATCCTTTTGTAAACACCATCACTTGTGTGGTAGAATTTGGAAATGCAGGATTGAGAGAATTACAGTGGCAAATGCAGTTTTAGAAAACAGTTTACTCATTCATCTGGACAGAATTCTGAGTTGTAACACTGAGGGAAAAAGCATCATCATCAACTCAGTTTATCCTTGTCCTTGGTAAGCACCACCACTTATTTTGCTTTGGGCAAAATGGAGAAACTAGATCCTGTTTCATGTTTTTCTCCTTAACAACGATGATTATATAATTTAGAATATACAAAGTTCTTTGCATCATACATGGACAAGGTGAATAAAACTCAACATTGTTTTAAGATTTTTACATCTAAGAGCAAAAAAAGTTGAAAGCTAAAAGTCCCATAAGTAAATGTAGAACCAGGAAGAAATAATTCTGGATTTCAGAAGACAGAGGTACATACATTTTGAAGCAATTAAGCATTTTCTATTGAACTCTCATTCCATTTAAATCTATTTGAATATATCATTCACAGTGAAAATGAAAAACTGGAAAATAACTATCTTTCAGAAATAATGTAACCAGAGGGTTACCACGTAAGAACATATGAGACTCGATAGCTACTGTCATTAGAAGGATTGTGCCAAATCGTATTCCCCAAACTGTACAAAGAAACACATGTACATTATTAGCCAGTGGTTATTTTCTTTCAAATGTTTGACAATTTGGTTTTTAAAACAGACTAATTTTTTAAATATAAAGCTAATTTAAATGGTATTTAACTACTATAACTGCATATGACCAATATAAAAGGTATTGGTAAGACTTTTTTTCATACTAAATCTACAAAACCAAGCGCCCATTTTTACTTAAATTGCATGTAAATTGATTAGAAATATTTCATATACATTAACAGTTACAGAATATACAACTAACCCATCACAATAAGGATGTAAATCCTGTTAGCTAACAAATACACTTTTCTAGGCTTTGTGAGGAATAGCAGAGTTGTGTTCTGTCAGTGACTCTGTTACTTAGTGAATAAAGAGATATAATCAATTATATTGTTCCTGAGGTCATGAAAAACTAGAAAATACTAATTTGTGTCATTCTTGAACATCACAGTCTCTTTTCTTTCTCTAAATATGGAGACTAAATGTTAGTGTAAGAATACTCCTGGAAAAATTGCCTCTCACCTATAATTAATATCAGTGGCTAAATATCACTCTTTCTTTCTTCAAGGAAAGAGCAGACGTCTCAGGAGTACACCTGAGAAGCTAATACCAAAGATCCTGCTTCAGGAAGTATTAAAACAAACTATTTTAATGGCATTCCTTAGACACCAAATGAAGTCATTCTACATATAATTATTAAACACAAAATTACTTTTTGGGAATGTATGTCTTCTGTGACTCATAAAACGTATTTATCAGGGGCCTGTTAGATAGTTCAGGAGACGGTGTTTGCCCCACAAGCCCAATAACCACAGTTCAATCTCCAAAACCTATGTAGATGTGAAGGAGGGAAGTAAATCCACAAAGCTCTCCACGGACTCCACATACACATGGTCCATGCCTACCACCCCCAACCCCCAATGCTAATAAGTGAATTTTTCAATTGTGTTTACATGAACTCTGGTAATTGAAGCTTATTCTATCTACATGGTCACAAATGCTGCACCACTTGCTGGCTGTCGCCTCCCGATGTTTTATCTCTCGGAGTGTTTTACACTCTCGGAGCTTCAGAATCACCAATCTCTGTGCTAGGTAACTATCTCCAGAAAAAAGTCAAGGTGACTACATGTCACTACTCAGAAAAAAAGTTATAGTCCTCCTCCACACATACTGTCTCCTCAAAATAAATTGTTTTATATGTTTCTACCTCTATTAACACTCTAGATAGGTATTTAATACCAAAATTTGGATTCTGGAATTATATCTTATCTTACACAATGGAGAATCTTCAATAATTAGTGTCCTTCAGTCTCTATGAAATCTAAACCATCTTCATACCTCTGCCATACTCCCACATGTTTCTCAAGGATATTCTACTCTTGACTCTTCTCCCTATTTTCACTCCTGTTTATCATTATCCATGATGACCAGATCTAAAGAGTGAGTCACACTTCCTATTAAAATCCCAACAGGCCTCTAGAAGACACAGAGAGTCTGATTGTAAAATGTGTAAGGAAAGACAAACCAATTTTGAAAGGGAAGAATAAAGCAGAAGGTATCGTAATACTCAAGGAATTATTATAGTAGACAGTTTCTCCATCATTTTATTATCACCTTCTTAAAAAATCTTTTTGCACAATTCTCACTCTTGTTCCTTATGAATGAAATTTTGACTCCACAAATAACAATATCCTGTTTATACACAGTGGCCTTTTTGGGAGCTACAATGATGTCTTAGGTTTTTTATTCTTCCTGGTTTTATGTTTTCTACCTAATAACACTTTTGTTTGATTTTGTTTTCCTGAGATGAGAGGAAACTTCAACCTCATTAATAATACATCTAATGGAGCTAGAAATGATGGCACAATCCCACGGTTCCAAAGGCAGAGGCATGCGGATCTCTGAGATGGAAGGCGGCCTGGTCTACAGGGAGAGTTTCAGGACAGCTCACAAGAGAAAGCATGACTTAAAAAAAATAATAAATAAAAATGCTCTACTGTTATATTATACAATACTTTGGTATTGGTAGATGAGTAAAAAGAAGCTGCCCAACGAAAAGGCATAAGCCTAGAAATGAACACGACAATTCCAGCTGACTTTGACAAACATAAAATGAAGTCATCAGAAAAAGTGAATTCCTTTTCAACAAATTGCATCAAAATAAACACTCAAAAACAAAATCTTGATCAAATCTTCACATTTTATTAAAAAAAAAAAGTTGCTCAAAATTGACCATGAACACAAATGTAAAGGATAAAACCATAAAACTTTAAAAATACAGAGTATTTCTATGGTTTAGGAGTAGTGAACAGTTCTTTGGCATGAGGTATTAGAAATGACACCAAAGGCACAATACAGTAAAAGAAAAATTTACTATGATCAAAATAAAGTACAGGTTCTCTAAAAACAAAACAAAACAACAACAAAAAAACTTTGTTTGAAAAAAGAAAAGAGACTGGACAAATCATACTACCACACCCCTCCTCCTATTTACAAACACTCCAAGGGCTACACAAATAACAATGGGACTGAGCTGGGCTGTGGTGGTGCATGCCTTTAATCCCAGCAGAGGCAGAGCTAGGTAGATCTCTTGAGTTTGAGGCCAGCCTGGTCAACAGAGCAAGATCCAGGATAGGCACCAAAACTACACAGAGATAGCCTGTCTTGAAATCCCCCCGCCAAAAAAACCCAAAACAAACAAAAAACAACAGTAGGCCTAAATCTAAACTACTTCCTTTAAATTGCAAAGTCTAACAGAGAAAGCTTTGACTTTCTTGCAATATCTGAGTCCTCACGATCCACCACTTTCCTGCTCATGATAAACACTTGGTAAGCAGTTTTGTTTCTCAGGTTAAGTGAGGTTCTGCATGGGCTCCCTCATCAATGATCCTTAACCTGACTTAAATAACATTGAAGTGACTTGCTAGCATGCTTCTGGATTGAAACCATCGTTACAGTTCTTAGCACTGTGTTGTTCTCAGGTGCCCAGTGTTTGTCAAGGTCTCTTATTATTTAGCCATTAAAAGCTCAAAACTGAGAATCATATGTGGCATATGACAGATATTCAGAACACATGCTGAACAGGTGAATAAACTGCTAATATCATGTAATTATATATTTATTTCTTTTACAAAAACCAGTCATTTCCTCTGGAATTCTTTGCTGCCATAAGTCTTTCTTTGCCTGACACATCTTCCTGGTTTAATCACTTACTAAGGTGTTTGATGAAAACCTGTATACTCCCAATGATTTAGATTATGGTAATATGTTCTAAATTTTAGATATATCTGGTGGTTTTCTTCACTTCCTGAGCTGTCTATTTCTATGACATTATTTTAATTCTTTTTTATAAATATGCATACATGTATTTTTTTATTTGGGGGGAGCAGTATCTCACTATATAGGCCTGGCTATCCTGGAATCCACTATGTAGACCAGGCTGGCCTGAAACACACAGAGAGCTGCTTCATGCCTCTGCCTTCTAAGTGCTGGGATTAAAGTCATGTACCACTATGCCTGGCATATTTACTGAATTTAATTTGATGTGTGTGTCTGTATGTATATGCCACCACATGGGTGCAGTGTCCACGGAGGTGAAGAGGCACTAGATCTCTTGGAATTGGAGTTACAGAGGGTTGTGAATAGTCACTGGATGCTAAGATTCAAAAGAGGGTGCTCTGCAAGAGCAGTCAATGCTCTTAACTGCTGCATCATCTCTCCAGGTCCAGTGTTTTCGTTCTAATGGGTTGAGGATATACTTTACTTCAAGTATCCATTTATTATCCAAGTCTAAACAATTTTATGCTAGTTAACAAGATTTTATAGTAAAATTTCATTATTCACTAGCAGTCTTTTTGCTTACGAAATAAAATATTATCAATAAATACCAAATATCATGAATGTCCCTTTACAGACTACTCTATGGACCAAAATCAAGTTATTGTTTTTTGTCCTTCTTTTTTTTTTTTTTTTTGGTTTTTCGAGACAGGGTTTCTCTGTGTAGCTTTGCGCCTCTCCTGGAACTCACTTGGTAGCCCAGGCTGGCCTCGAACTCACAGAGATCCACCTGGCTCTGCCTCCCGAGTGCTGGGATTAAAGGCGTGCGCCACCACCGCCCAGCCCTTTTTTGTCCTTCTTTAGCTGTAGTACATATGCATTCATTCATGAACAACATATTATATAGTTTTGCTGCTTTTCAATTTTATATAAATGGAATTTTATATTATATACATATATCTGTTGTTGGTTGTCTTTTACTCTTTCTAACTGGGGGGCCCACTACCGAGCTCCCAAATAATCACACAGACATTTACTCTTTCTTAGGAATGCCCAGCCTTAGCTTGGCTAGTTTCTTGCCACTTTTCTTAACTAAAGTTATCCTGTCTACCTTTTGCCTCTGGGTGCCTATATTTCTCTATTCTATATACCTTTCTTTAATTCTAACTCCATGGCTTGCTGTGTAGTTGGGTGGCTGGCCCATGATGTCCTCCTTCCCTTCCTTTTCTCACTCCTTGATCTACTCTTCCAAGATTTCTCCTCCTATTTATTCTCTCTGTCTGCCAGTCCTGCCTACTTCTTGACCCTGCCTAGCTATTGGCCGTTCAACTCTTTATTAGATCATAGGGTGTTTTAGACAGGCAAAGTAACACAGATTCAGAGTTAAACAAATACAACATAAAAGAATGGAACACATCTTTGCATCACTAAACAAATGTTCCACAGCATAAACATGTAACACATCTTAAATTAATATTCCACAATATGTATCTTCATAATTTTGGTATCATACATATGATTTTGCGGAATTACATATTTTAGTCAGTTTCACTTTGGTGTCTTACTGATTGCATCATTATTTACTTATTTCTTGTACTACAGCAGGACATATAAACTACTTCAGGTATTCTGTTACTACAGCAAAACTAGTGGTGTTCTTAAAATTCTTGAAGATCTTCATTGTTTATTTCCTAGGAATAAAATTATTCAATCTTAGAGATATATTCAATTTTCCTGTAAGTATTTGAAAAAGGGTAATATAATGTCTTTAATATCCCAAAGTAATATAGGAACATATGTTTATACATTAGCAACTATGTGCTATTTTTTTTTATTTTTTTATTTTATTTTTTTGGAGCTGAGGATTGAACCCAGGGCCTTGTGCTTGCTAGACAAGCACTCTACCACTGAGCTAAATCCCCAACCCCAAATATTTTTTTTTTCCACTGAGACAGGATTTCTCTGTGTAGCTTTGCACCTTTCTTGGATCTCGCTTTGTAGAACAGGCTGGCCTTGAACTCACAAAGATCAGCCTGCCTCTGCCTCCGGAGTGCTGGGATTAAAGGCGTGCACCACCACCGCCCAGCTATAAGTTTAGCCAGCAGTGGTGGCTCACACCTCGCCCCCCCCCCCCAAACTGAGGACCCGAACCCAGGGCCTTGTGCTTGCTAGGCAAGCGCTCTACCACTGAGCTAAATCCCCAACCTCGCTATTTTTATAATTCAAAAGGCATAATATGAAAAATGACTAGAATATATATATCCCCTCGCCCAGACAAGGATTCTCTGTGTAGTCCTGGAACTCACTCTGTAGAGCAGAGATCCAGCAGCCACTGCCTAACCAGTGGTAGGATTAAAGGCATATGCCACCATGCCAGGCTTGGAATTTATGTTTTTATATAATTTTGACCATTGTATAATTCTCTTACAGCAAATTACTATGAGTTCTTAACTATTTCTAACATATTAACAAGAATTTTCCATAGATTTTAGATGATATACTTGTGTTAATTCTGAATGCCCCATCTCTACAAAGTCTGTATGGCTTTTGTTTCTTTTTTGTTTCATTTTTGTGGTAAAAATGTTTATGTTGTATTTAACACTAGTACTTTTAATTTAAGATGGATTTGTATTCTAAGATTATATGGAAGACCCACTCATTTCCATTTCTCCTCAAATGGAAAAATCAGTTGTCCTAAGCACTGTCAGTGAATGCTCATTCTTTCACTACTAATCTGCAATGCCAACTTCAGTTTTCATTTATGTGTGGGTCTGCTCAGTCTTTTTATCCTTTACGTCAATGCACTCAGTGAGTCATAAGCCATTCTCATCATATATTGATACATAATGAGCTCTTCTTTTACAAATCTCCTGGAGGACCTAAAGTTCAGCAGTTAAGAGTGCTGGCTGCCCTTCAAGGACCAAGTTTAGTCTCAGCACCCTATTCAGGCTGTTCTCAACTGCAGCTCCAGGGATATTGAAGACTCAGACCTACACACACACACACACACACACACACACACACACACACACACACACACTTAAATGTTTCACGGGCTAAAGAGAAGCTCAGAGTATAAGAGAGTGAGTGTTCGCCGGGCGGTGGGGGCGCACGCCTTTAATCCCAGCACTCGGGAGGCAGAGCCAGGCAAATCTCTGTGAGTTCGAGGCCAGCCTGGGCTACCAAGTGAGTTCCAGAAAAGGCGCAAAGCTACACAGAGAAACCCTGTCTCAAAAAAAAAAAAAAAAAAAAAAAGAGTGAGCGTTCTTGCAGAGAACCTAAATGTTGGTTCCAGCACCCGTTTTAGGCTGCTTACAACCACTTCTAACTCCAGCACACTTCTGGACTCTGCAAACACCTGAATTCACATGTGCCCATTTCTACACAGAGACACACAGGATTACAGATTTTAAAAATGTAAAATAAACAGAAATGTCATGCGTTATATATTTTACTTTTCAATATTTGAAAACTAAAAGTTAAAACCAGACATACTTATTAGGTATTATATATATAAATACATGGTACAATGGTGAAGTGTTATACTCATGTATAACCTCAAACATATGTGAAATAGTTATACAGAAAGCCTTCAAAGACCTTTACTCTATCTTTACAAATATACACATATTCTTGCCAGGTAGTGGTGGAGCACACCTGTAATCCCAGCACTTGGGAGGCAGAGGTAGGTGGATCTCAGTGAGGCCAGTCTGTTCTACAAAGTGACTTCCAGAACAGCCAGAACTGTTACACAGAGAAACCCTGTCTCAAACCCCACATACTCTTGACCAAGTCACCTGTTGTACAATCACACATCATATCTTCTTGTTCCTATGTAACTACACTTTAGCTTGTTAGCCAGTGCTTCTGTATCTCTCACTCTTGGCTACTATCTTCAACTGAATTGCTTTGAGAGCAACATTTTTTAGATCCCATATATCAGTGTGACCAGGTGTGACTCTTATTTTTGTGCCTGGCTTACCTGCTGTAACAACATAATCTTCAGGTTTATCCATGTCAGAATGGTAGAATTTTCTTTTCTTTATGAATGAAATACTGGATGGTATATATATAGGCTATTTTCTGACTTATTCACCAGCAGATAGATATTAGGTTGTTTCCGTTTCTTAGCTACTGTGGATAGTGCTAGAAATAAAAATTGAAGATTGTTTTGACAGATTCTCACTAGGTAACTCTGGCTGTCCTGGAACTCACTATACAGATCAGGCTGGTCTCCACCTCAGAGTGCTGATATTAAAGATGTGTGTCACTACACATGTCTGGTAGATGCCTTTTTGACATACTTACTTCCTTTCCCTGGGATAAACACCAAGGAGTGAGAATGCTGGATCATGCTGTAGGTATAATTTTTGCAAAAGGGCTGTGTTGATTTGCATTTTCACCAAAAAAAATGTAGGGACTCTTCTACTTCATTTATTAGTCTGGATTGCCGTGCTTAGTGATTTTTGATAAAAGCCATTCTCATGAGGATTTATGTCATTGTAGTTTTGATTTTCCTTTCCTTGACGACTGAGGATGTTGAACATTTTCCCATATCTGTTGGCCAATGTGTGAATGCTTTTGAAAAAAAAAAAAAACCTATGCTCAAAATGAATGCTGATAATAAATCTGTTTTTATTTTCATTATTGAAATAGCTTCTTTCTGCTGTTGAGGTTTTATGCCCATTATATTTTACACTAATGGCATCAACTCCCCGGTATCTTTGTTGAATGCTTGGTTGCAGGTGTGTGCTTTTAATGCTAAATCTCTTATTTTGTTCCACATGCCTATTGTCATAGTTAGGGTTACAATTGCTGTGATGAAACACCATGACCAAAGCAACTTGAGGAGAAAAGGGTTTATATGACTTACACAGCACGGTTCATCACTGAAGGAAATCAGGACAGGAACTCAAACAGGGCTGGAACCTGGAGGCGAGAGCTGATACAGAAGCCATGAAGGAGTGCTGCTTATTGGCTTGCTCCTCATGGCTTGCTCAGCCTGCTTACAGAACCCAGGACCACCAGCACTGAGGAAGCCCCGCCCATAATAAACTGGGCCCTCCCCCATTGATCACTAATTAAGAAAATGCCCTACAGGCCTGCCTACAGCCTGAACTTATAGAGTTGTTTTAATTGAGGTTCCCTCCTGTCACATGACTTGTGTAAAGTTGATATAAAACTACCAGCACAACCACATGGCTATTTCTGTGGATTCATATGCATGTGAGTGCACATGTCTGTATAGGTATGTGTGCAGAAACCAGAAAATAACCTTAAATTTCCATTCCTCAGTTGTCAAGCTCCATGTGTTTTTGAAAAAGGATCTATTGAATAGCTGGAATTACCAAGCATGATAGCCTGTCTGGACAATGGGCTGCAGGGGTCCCTCTTTGCCCACTTCTCTGGCATGATGATTAAAAGCACATAGCACAGCATGGAATATCTTGTTGGGATTTCCCCTCCCCCCTTAACATGGGTTCAGGAGATCAAACACATGTCCTGTTGCAAGCATTTCCTTCACTGAGCTATATTTTTAGCACTTGTTAGCTATTTTTATGAAATCCAACCATGTTTAGATTATCATAGCTTTGCCATATATGTAAAATGGATTGCCATCTGTATTGTTCTATTTGTCTAAAGATGGCTTGGGCTATTGTGCGTGTACGCACTCACGTGCATGCGTGTGGTCTATGTGTGTTCCATACACATTTTATGAGTAGTTTTCTAGTTCCAGTTGCTATTTAACATGGACTACATAAAATTTGTAGACTGCATGGAGGCAATATGGAAATTCTAATACTACTGATTCTTTCAATCCATAAAAAGAATCTTTTCACTATTCTTTGTCCCTTTCAATTTCTTACACTCATAATTTGATAGTTTTGTTTGTACTAGTCTTTATCTTTACTCATATTTATTCCTAGAAGTTTTTGTATGTGTAGCTATTTAAATGCAATTGCTTTCTTGATGTTTTGTTTAATTAGCTACTAGTATATTAAGATGTTGCTGGTATTTCCATGTTGAATTCTGTAACAGGCAACTTTAATAAATTCACATACTAATCCCCCAAAAGAGCACCAACTAGGGACTAAGTGTTCAAATATATGAGTCTGTGAGAGGCATTCTCCCTCGAACCACTATAAACAACCAGGCCATCTATAAACGAGGATAATTTGGAATTTATCTTTTTCAAACTTCAAAACCAAAAGGGCATAAAATGCTTCCTTTCCCTGCCTGAGTGGTATAGCTGGGTCTTCCAATGATTAAAGAAAGTGGTAAAAACGCATCTTTCTCTTATTCTAGAAGGCAGATCAAGCCTGTTGACACTGCAATGATAAACTGTCATTTGCAAAGTTCATTATTTTAGAACTGTACAACCAAGTTATAAAATATAATTTTACCCAAATATAATAATGTTTCAAGTTTACAATTCTGTATTGGCTACATTCGTTACATTCGTTATCTGTCTCAGTCATGTGAAGTCTGTAACCTGTTAGATCTTAGAAAGCTTCAATTTTTCCTCACTGAATATAATGATAACTATTGACTGTTGGTTTGTTTGTTTGTTTGAGTCAGGGTCTCTCTAAATAGCCCTGGCTATCCTGGAACTCACTATGTATGCCAGGCTTGCCTCAAACTCACAGAGATCCACCTGTCTCTGCCTTCCAAGTGCTAGAATTAAAGGTGTGAGTCACCACAGACAGCCTATTTTGCTAATTATAAGTAGCTGTAATTATGGTGAAGCTGTGTTCTTCTCTAAATTGATGTTTTTCTCATGAAAGGAAATTGTATTTTATCAACTCCCTTTATGCATTTATTGAGAGACTCATGAATGTTGCCTGTCATTCTGTTTATCACATTTATTTCCATATGTCGAACCATCCTTGCATCTGCAGGATGAATCACAGTTGATCATCTTGAATAATCTTTTTAATGAATTGTTGAATTAAGTATGCTAGGATTTTTATACCTATAATCATGAAAAATCATAGCTTTAAAAATAGTTAACTATTTAAAAGTAATTATATAAAAGTTCTAAGAGTATATAATAAATTACTAAGCACTACTATCAGAATTGTGAAGATACGACTAGAAAAAGAAACAGTTATTCTCTCTATAAAGATCTTTTTAGCTTTTACTTGTGTCCTTGTGGTTTTAATATCAAAGAAGCAATAGGTTGAATTTACTTCTCCTTTTCTGAACAATTTAAAAATTATTATTGATTTTTTTAATGTTTATAGGAGAGACCATCAGTGAAGCCATTTGATCCTTGGATGAGAGAATTCTCTGTTACTAATTTCATCTTAACCCTGGGCATTAGCCTGCAGGTATTCTAATAAAACATCACTTTCTAGACCCTCCAGGTTGGTGGGCTCATAACAACATCAGTTCTAATCCTTGAGAATTATATTTCTACATTTATTCATGTTCTTCAAACTGGATGACCAAAATGTTCTACTCTTTTCAGTATGCATCCTTTTCATCGTTTCTTAAATTTATTACTGGGTAGACCAGGCTGGTCTCAAACTAACAGTCCACCTGCCTCTGCATCCAGAGTGCTGGCATTAAAGGCATGCACCACCACCCCTCACTCAATTGCTTTTAATTAAATTTAATGAGTGCTGCCATATTTAGAAACACTGGGTTATCATGAAATTGTTTAGTGAGAACTTGGTGGACAGATAAGCATTTTCAATAAAATACTGCAGCTTTGAAAGGTGCCAACAGTTACTGTAAGCCTCATGAAACTTCACAGCTTTTTTGATCTCATGAAATGCTGACTCTATCATGGAACTTAATGGTAAGTGGCTTGGTAAAAGATGAAATTGTGGCTCAGCGGCTTTTTTGAACTCAGTGCCTATGGTGAGACACTTTGCACAGCCTTGGTGCAGGGAGGAGGGACCTGGACCTGCCTCAATTGAATGTACCAGGCTCTGCTGACTCTCCATGGGAGACCTTGCCTTGGAGGAGGTAGAAATGGGGGGGGGGGGGGGATTGGTGGGGAAGCCTGGGTGGACGGAAAGGGAGGGAGAGGGGAATCTGTGGTTAGAAAATCTCTTAATAAAAAAAATGATTTAAAAAAAATTGTGGCTCAGTAATTCATTTCACTAAGTAGTCAGCCATGTTGTTGACACAGAAGCAAATCCAACCATGAGTGAGAGACCTGTGTGTCTTATTTTGTCAGGAATCAGAGTAAATTCTTTTTTTATTTGTTGTTTTTATGTTATGTACATTGGTGTTTTGCCGGCATGTATGTCTGTGAGGGTGTTAGATCCCTCTGGAACTGGATTACAGACACTCTGCAGAGTGGTGTTGTAAATTAAACCCAGGTGCTCTGGAAGAGCAACCACAGCTCTCAACCACTGAGCCGTCTCCAGCACCCAGAGTAAACTCTTAGTGTTTTCTTTTATTTAGTTCAGAGAAACTTTGCCATAGAACCAAAGACAACTAATATACTATTTACTGATAACATGAAATAATAGTGTTAGATATGTGCCAAATATGCACTGGCTCTTTGAAGTTACTGAGCTCCTATAAAAGCCATTTTTGCAAACATCTATTAACTGAAAGTGTAAAACATTTAAAGGTGTACTTCAAGGAACATTCTAGGAAAAAAAATACTAAAATTTCTATTTGAAAGTACTATATAATAATAATTTTAAAAGTTTTTCTTCTTATTTATTTCTAAGTTATAGATTAATGTCTCAAATTGTACCACAAACCTTTTCTGAAGCAAATAAAAATTAAAAATCTAAGGAAGGAGATAACTCAGTAGGTAAGAGCAACTTCTGTGCAAGCAAGAAAACCTAAGTTCAAATCCTCAGTGCCAACATCCAAAGTGACAAAAGGAAGCATGCACCTATAACCACAGAGATCAAGACAGACAGATTCTAGAAGCTCACAGGCCAGCTAAACTGACCTCAACTATGAGCTCTGGGTCCAGTAACAGATGCTGTCTTGGGGAAGAGGGCAGAAAATAACAAAGAGGAACCCAATGTCCTCCTCTAGTCTCCACAAGTCCATGAGCACATCACCTACTTCTATGTGCACATCTTCCCATACACCACACACAACACAGACAAAACACAGAGAAAAATTACAATTTCCACAAAGATAATAGTGCAAAAAATTAGCAATCCAGATCTTCATAAGGCTGAAAAAAAGTACGGCCCTAAAATATTTCAATTGTTTTTTGGCAAATACATATTTTTCTATGATTTAAGATACAAAGTAAATGATCTTGAAATACATACTTTCTCTGAAAGCTGAAAAGGATTTGATTTTGTAGAAAAAAAATCTTCAAACTCTAAACATGAGTTATACATTTTGGAATGTAATGACATACACTAAAGCAAATGTTTAAATGTTTCCTATACAGCTTTCTTTAAGTCATATAAGAAAATAATTTAAAAATGAACTGACTAATAACAAAGAATTATTTAGTTACTAGCAAAAAAACAGGGGGTGCAAATTAAAACGGCTCTGCAACATTTGTGTGTGTAATTTACCAAGAAATGTTACAAAAGAGACGAAGCAAATTGCTAGTTCATTCGAGAACTTCTCTGTCATCATTAATGTATTCAGGCATTCACAGCTAAAACTGCTATACTTTGAAATGGTTTTCCAGGAAAGAAAATTTATATTTAAACAATGCTGTCAGGTTACTGTGACTAAAATTTCTTTAAGTGTCCAGGATATCTTTTCTAAAATACAAAACAACATCAACAACAACAACAAAACTATATTGGTCTTTATTTGTAAACGAAATAAAAGGAGATTTTTGTTTAACCATATGTGTTTATTTTTGGTGGAAACAGAGAGAAAGAACATCACCAGAAAGAGCTGTGTGGCTATTTTCTTTCATTACTATTTCTGTTTCTCAAATTGATATAAATGATCTCCTTCTGTTTCTGTCTATCTGATTGCTTTGTCAATGCAACTAATTGTCAGGATTGGGGAGATCTCTGTATCCAAATAGAAGATGTGCAGTTTGTAACCTGCTTAATTTCCCTTATGTCCTACATGCCCTCAGTATGGTGTTCATTAAAGTCTCAGCTGTTTTGTTTCTACCAGTGGCAGCCCAAACATAGCCTTATTTTTCTTTGTTAAAAGGCCAGATTGTGCATAAATACACACCTAATATGTGTGTGAGTGTGCATGGCATGCATGTGTTTAAAAGGGAAAATTTACTAAGCTTGTAAATGTTTCATCACTTCCCCTTAGACCTGGTGTGTGAGTAAATGAAGTCTCTTTTTCATAAGGACAGTATCTATCAGTCTTCTGAAAGAACTGTAACACAATATCACCTCTAAAATTAGATTACAAATACAAATTGCAATTTTTCAATAAATGATTCTACAAAAATGTAACTCAAAACCATTCTTTAAGGATTTCTCTATATAATTTGAATCTCCTCCCCAAATTTTCTGTAACACTCTAGATTTTAATCCCAAGTGTCTAAAACATATTTAAATGACAACTTTTCTCTTTTGTATTCCAACAAATATGAAGTGGCTCTGACTTAAACACAAGACTCAAAACTGCACATTTCAGTAATTAAGCCATAACCCAAATTTCTGCTTTTCTCCAAAGTTCACTGACTTTTAAAATTCAAAGTAAAAACTTTTATTGATATATATGTAAATAATTATCTGTTATTATATAGCATCACATATTGCTGTACAGTATTAACATTGTTTATATATACAAAATTAATCATTATTAAATAATTAAAAATAGAATACACAAAAGTTTGTAAAATATTTAATATATTATTTGATAAATTTATCAAAAGATTTATTTTTAATATGTTACTTTGTTACTTATGGTCTTAATTTTAACATAAAGTTACTTAAATATTCATTATTAAATATTATTTAATTATTTAAATATTATGCCTGACAACTACATTGAAAATAATTTAACCTAAGTGCTAACAAGTATTGCCTATGTATCAGTTTGTCACATAGTAAACAAAATTACAATAAATATTAACTACTGTATGCAAACATAACTGTTTAAGAAAATCATAATTTTATCCCCAAAATAAATGGTTAAAGAAAATGGCCTTCTTAGGTGAACATACTGTCTATATCCCACTCACTGGGGTTACTTAAGGAACCACATCCAAGGGTCCAGCTCCACTCCCGATGTCTAAGCCTTATCCTTTCAGTTCACCCTTAAAGACACAAAGAGTGGATGCAATACTATTTCATTAACAAATGATGTGGAACATGATTTTCAGAATGCAACCTGATGTCATAATTGGTAAAAAACAAACAATAAAAACAAAAAACATAAGGTTCAATTATAAGTTCAGAGAACTTAAGTGCTTCCTCTCTGATATACTAAGTGCTGATTACTCTCTGTGTCTTAAACACAAAAGCAAAGATATAAGATAAGGTTAGACCTAGAGGAAAAAAATAGAGAATACAAGAATAGAGAACCAGTGAAACCAAAAGTCAGTTCACTGGAAGACAAAAGTCAACAATGTGGTTTGTGAGTTGAACTGTATCTTCTCTAGTTTTTGACAATGGTAAATGACATATCCAACAAAGCAATGTCTTTTGTTCCTTTTCTGCTCTGCTCATTTTTCAATTTAGTTTCTTCTTACTCTCTAATATTAAAAGATCTTCAGATGTGTTTTATAATAGTCACATTATACAGATATTGTAGTGAAGTTTTTCTGTCACTCTGGCTTGGTTGTTCATTCCTTTAAGAGTGTTATACAAAAATATTTTTTTCACTTACCAATTTTTCTTTCATTCTATTATGGATAATATTTTAAGATTATTTTTTTTTCAAAAAAGCTATCAGCAAACTCATTTTCACCTAGATATCCTGATGTCTTCATTTGGACTTATGACCCATTTTGTATTAATGCTATTAGCTGAAACTCTATGCGCAGATATATAGGCAGACTCTAAGATTTATATGTGCATGTGTATGGATGTTCAATTTTTCCAGTGCCCTTTGTTGAAAAAACTATTCTTTCTCTACTGTATTTCCTTTTCTCCATTTTCAAAAATCAGTCCACTATATTTGGGTGTACCTATACTCAAGCTGTCTGTTCTGAGGTCAGGAGCTTCAGTTCTCTGACTACTCTGGATAAACACTGAATTTTAAGAGAAACCATGTCTGACTGTTAAAAGTGATTAGATAGACACATAAGGTCAGACTGTGGAGGACTATTGGGACGTTCTTTCAGTCATTCCAAACAATAAGGGATTTAGTACAGACTTGGGATTTGCTTCTGAAATGCTGTAGCTCTAACATGAGGTGAATTGATCTTGACTTCCAAGAAAGAGTAAACATTTCAAAAGCAAATGACATTATTCCACAAAGGTACTAGACAATTTCCCAGATTGTACAGAGAATGTTAAGAATAAAGACTACAAGCCAGATGTGGGAGCTCATGCCTATAACCCTGGCACTCAGGAGGTAGAGAAAGGTAGACCTCTGTGAGTTAGAAGCCAGGCAGGTCTATACAGAGAGCCTTAGGTCAGACAGGGCCCCAAGAGTGAAAACCTGTTTCAAAAGCAAATAAATAGTAGAAAGGACCAGCAAGGGTTGGAAGAAGACCAATTAATGCCTTAATAAAAGAAATGTTTCTCTATTTGAATGTATTATCAATACATTTTTAAATGGGGTAGGAAGAAAAGGAAAGCAAGAAAGAAGCACAGCAGTGGAAGTGGGGCAGGGCACAAGAAGGGATGGATGGAGGGAGGGAGGGAGGAAGAGAGGGAGGGAGGAAGAGAGGGAGGGAGGAAGAGAGGGAGGGAGGAAGAGAGGGAGGGAGGAAGGATTAATAGGGGAGGGCAGAGAAGCTGATGAAAATACAAGATAGTTCTGAATCTCAATGGAATGAGATGTAATTAACTTTTTCACTCTGGGCATCCCCTAACCTCACATTTTTCATTAAATATTTAATACCTAATTACCTTTTACATATGTTCTAGTTTTAAATGTATATCTTTATAATTTTTTTTCTTAATAATGGGCAAAAGAAGATAGAATCCTAAAGTAGCAGAAACTTAGTGAATTGACCAAACTAGACCAAAGAGTCTCAATTTAAAATTATAGTATTGAACGATATTGATCATGTCTATTTATAAATGTGCTGTTCTTCCGGAGCTTACTCCCAGCATCTAGATCAGGTGGTTCTCCACCTCCTGCAGTTAAAGATCCAAGGAATCTAATACTGTTTTCTGGCCTCCATAGGTACCACCATAGATGTGCCATACACTTACACAGAAACACATCCATATACATAAACAAAATAAATACTCTTTAAAAGAAACTAACAGGAGTGATAAACTACTTTGTATGTCCTTCCAAGAAACTTCTCCAGAACTCAAGACTTAATTTTAAGGTAAGAAAATACCCAGATTAGAATGTAAAACAAAAGTCCTTTTGAGAATTATTTTGCCTATTTTATATTGTACAAACATATACATTCTCCTCCACTAAGGTAGTTAATTGGGAGTGACTTTAATGTATCCATAAATTGAAATACTACAGCAATATTAAGCCAAGACAAAATTAAACTCAACACTACTAAAGCTGTCCAGGACACATGTTCCCTTCCCTAACCACTTTTAAGAATTTTTCAATACTATTAACACAATGATAAATAGGACATGTAATGGAAAGCATGAAAAATACCAAAAAATGTTGTATTTACATTTTTGCAAGCTTTGCTTTATGATTTTCCATGTGTCTTCCAACACTTTATAGCTAACAGCACTTGTACAAAAATCAGTTAGGCCATTAAAAGTTTTTCTTTAATAGAGGTAAGAATTCATTACTACATTTTTCTATGTGAAGTATGCTATTAAATAATAGCTTGTACACTAATTAAAGCAAATGTAATTGTGAGAACACATTGACATTGTTAAAGTAAATTAGTCAATTTGCTAATAGTTTCATTTAAAGTGACCCTAATTGTATTAATTGTGATACTAGCAAATTAAATTGAAGAGCATTAAACACACTATTTTAATATGTCCTAGAGGAATGAATTCTCCATTATATCAGCAGAAAAAAAAAAGTGATTACATGCCCTCCATGCCCCAAATAAAACTTGCATATATACAAGTTCACTTGTGTAAGTGAACACATACTCAATGTACAACCTAGATCAACAGAAAAGGTCTTGCTAGGATGCATACACTCAATATCTTTTTTTTTAAGACTCTTTTTGTTTTGTTTCATTTTGTTTTGTTTTGTTTGTTTGTTTTTCGAGACAGGGTTTCTCTGTGTAGCTTTGCACCTTTCCTGGAACTCACTCTGTAGCCCACGCTGTCCTCGAACTCACAGAGATTCGCCTGGCTCTGCCTCCCGAGTGCTGGAATTAAAGGCGTGCACCACCACCGCCTGGCTTTCAATATCTTTTAATAATAGTTACATGCTATAAAATAAACCACATGAAAGATCTTCAGATATATGTGAAATATCATAGCATCATTTTTTCTCTGACTAACAAAAACTACTTCACCATTAATTTGCTCAAACTAAGCTGTTAAAATGTTAAGGAAACAAGCATATTCATGTGGAATATAAGCAACATGAAAACACATTTTGAAGATATTCTACACTATAAAGGAGCCATCACTTAATAAATGCAATCAAGTAAGAAGGATATATGACCCCCAATAAGAACTTAAAGGGCCCACAGATATAATAACAGTATGTTAGATAACTATTAAATAATTCTTAGTTTATTCAAGATGAATCAATATTTCTTGGCCAGCTTTACAAGTCCTCCCTAACCTAGCCCACTCTATGCCATTTTGCTAATAGCCTTGGTGCCAAGGATATAGAAGGCTCTCACCAGTTACCATTAACAAGTTTACTCCTTTCCTGGGGACTTATTTTGATAAACTCTACTTTGTTAAGAGATGTGGTACTACTCCCACAGATACCATCTATACATGCCTGGAATCTCCTCTGTGATTCACATACAGCCAAATCTTCACTTTCTCAGAGGCCTTCCCTGACAATTTTAAGTACTCCTTGAAACATTACCCTGTTCTCATTCTTAGCACTGCTTTTTTCTCTTTATTTCTATAGTAATCTGTCAGCGTTTTATTATCTCTCCAAGAGTAAAATATGACTCCAGATGGGCAACCAAGAAGTCTACAGAACTAATTCTAGGACAGCCAGGGCTACACAAAGAAACCCTGTATCAAAAGCCAACCAACCAACAAACCAACCAACCAACCAGAGACAGTGTCAATAGGCTGTAATAATTGTGGTCTCTGGGGCATCCAAATTGAGGAGAGGCATCCCACACTTGGCACTGGATTTTGTATTTAGCAGTAACCTGAGGCTTCTGGGGGGACCATTAGGGTACTATAGGGTAACTCTCATGAAATTCTTTAATATGATATAGAAAGGTCATAAAATAGCAGGTTTCCATATGACTTTCTCTTTTGCCTCTACTTACCTAATCTTCCCCCACTTTGATTCTCCCTTTTCCTTTCATACCACCCAAATTATACTATACCCTCCATTAAGATCACTAGTTTCCTGGATTACACAGGTTAGAAATTTCTGTTTCTTGCAAGTTAGAAACACAAACATAAAGATTCAACACTAATGTCAACATACAAGTAATAACATGAGACCACTGTCTTTCTGCGTCTGGCTTATTGAGCAGCCGTCCCCTCTTGTAACAGGGCTGATCCTAACAAAGACAGTTGTTTTTTTGTTTGTTTGTTCGTCTGTTTTCCAGGGCCAGTTTGCTATGACCTCTGCCCCATATTACCCCACCATCCTATGTTGACTCACGTCTGGCTTCAATCAGATCCTCAGGAAGTACATCCAGTTTAGTAGCCAATCAGGGTAATATCCGGCAAGAAGCAGGAACTGTTCTTGCTATTTTCAGTCAATAGACCCCTGACACTGCACACAGACCCCTGACACTGCAACCACAGTTGCTGACCAGATGTCGTGAGCCAATTATAAAATGATTCCTATACCCATAAGGGTCTATACCCAATCACATCAAAGGAGCCTGTGAGCTTCTTTCGAGGTTGCCTTTTTACCACTTTGTTGGATAGTTTGACCCTGGCGTGCTCAAATTTTTATTCTAGAGAAATTAAATGCTCTTGTTGATTGCATACATGTCTGATGGTCTTTTATGGGGCTTCTCATGAACCCTAACACTTATATTATTCAGCATAAATGTTTTCAGTGCAGAGAGATGCAAAACACAAAGCCTGTCAACAGGAGAGCATTGACAAGAGAGGGGAGCCCCAAACTTAATTAAGGCAGCTTGCTTCTGTGGGAGGGAGAATCCTTTTCCTTTAAAGATTCGGACCTACTCACAAAGCTGCAGTGGATGGCCTCACATCCATGAGTTTTTGAGCAGCAAAAACTGGACACAAAGGGTTATTTAAAAAAAAAAAGAGGACACAAAGTTGGAGTGGTTGGAGAGGTGGTGTAGTGTAGTGACAAAAATGAGGGGCTGAGTACAATCAAAACACATTTATGAAATTCTCAAATACTTAAGAGAAATATATTTTAAAATGTGAATTTTATGAAAGAAAACAATTTACTGTTCAATATTCTTTCCCCAGATACTAAATTTTCAATAAATATTTTTATATAAATAAGCTAACATTAGCTACATGGTCTATAGTACTTTCTGTTTGATAGTAAACATGTGAGTCAGGTGTGGGTAGCACATGACTTTAACCCCAGCACTCGGTAGGAAAAGGCAGATGTATCACTGGGTTCAAGGCTACCCACCTTGCCTACATAGTG
Source organism: Peromyscus eremicus (assembly GCF_949786415.1). NCBI lineage: Eukaryota > Metazoa > Chordata > Mammalia > Rodentia > Cricetidae > Peromyscus > Peromyscus eremicus. Next base: position 64,870,681 of record NC_081432.1, read on the forward strand.
AATTCCAGTCCAGACAGGGCTATATAATGAGACCCTGTCTCAACAAAACAAAATAAAACGAACCCTCCCAAAAAAAAGCAAAAACATGTGTTTCTATGATTCTCTAATTCACTTATTAGATACTGCTTTATCAACTATCATATCAACATGTCTCATTATCTAGTAATGCAATTAAACAAGTAATAAATTCATTAAAACACCATTCAATAAAATATAATAAGTACTAATATGCTTAAAGATATTGATGATATACTGGTGATCTTGGTCAAAGTCATTCATACTCTACTAAAATTTTCACCATATAAAAATTAGCTCTAACAAGTCACCAGGTTGTTGGTGTACTCCTTTAATCCCAGAGGCAGGGGGATCTTTGTGAGTTCCAGACCAGCCTGATCTACAAAGAAAGTTCCAGGACAGCCATGGCTACACAGAGAAACCCTGTCTACACAGACAAACAAAACAAACAAACAAACAACAACAACGAAAAGTCAATTATTGATAATGTCTCTCCCTCTAGTTCCAAAACTCTGATAGCAAAATAAGGAAAACTGAGGGGGAAAAAAGCTTATAGAAGCAATACTAAATTTAAAAGTACTCTGAACATCATGTATTTTTCTATCTGAGGATAGAAAGCTGTGAAGCAGGTAATGTTTAAAAATAAAGAGATACAGTAAAAGTTACCTAACAATACACAAGTGTCAAGTCAGAAGGGGAATGTTCTATCACGTAACACCCAAGCTAAAACTTTTGGCAATATATTACAAAATACTATTCTCAAAGGAGACTCAATAGAGGAAAAACTTCTTGTAGCACAAATAAAAGTATAAGCTGTTATAAAATTGGAGAAACAAAGCCAGGTCTTTAATCCCAGCACTCAAGAGGCAGAGTCAGGTGGATCTCTGTGAGTTCTAGGCCAGCCTGGTCTACAGAGCAAGATCCAGGACAGGCACCAAAACAACACAGAAAAACCCTGTCTCGAAAAAACCAAAAGAAAAGAAGAAAGAAAAAAAAAAAGAAATTGAGGAAAAAAATAGTACTCCTAATTAGACTATTCAATAGATGAAATTCTCCTATATCTTGAGATTATCAGCCTCAGTTAAAAATAATCATTTTCATTTGATTTATCATTTAAAGTCAGATGGTAAGAACAAATAATTATGAAAACAAAAAATAGTGTAGTATTTTCTGTGGAATTATGTGTATCTGGTCAATTATTACCAAAGACTCTGGAATTTAAGATGGTAATTTAAACAAATGATAAAACATGCTAAGGCACAAAAAAATATGTAATATATTTTTATACTGTTTATTGTTTAGAAAAACAGAGATTAAAAGTGTAATTAACATGGAAAATAAATATGTTCTAAGATGTCATACATATGTAGGAACAGTTCTTTTTCTTCCCCAATGAAAATAAAATATGTACCTTTTTTTCTCTAATTCCCTTTTCTTGTCTAACTTTAAAAGAACTCAAAATCATTTAATAGTACTGTTTCTTTACAAATGTTAGAATTCAGATTTGAGGAAATAGAATGTTTTACTATTGGAATCTCTGACAGGGTTGTTTTTAATTGCAGATGACTCAAGGCAGGAAAACTACTAATCCAAATCTGGTCTTTATCTGTTTAGACAAGGAGTCATTGTGTAGCCATAAATTCCCTATAGTCTATTGCAGAAATGCACAAAAAGCTTCCAAATACTTCAAAACTCCCAATGCAAGACAGAAATAAAAATAAACTACAATGGTGATGATTCTTCAAGTAAATATGACAACTTCAAAAATATGTAATACATATTTTTTTGTGCATGCAAAATGACAACTTAAGAAGATCAAATCTGTACTTGATGTAAAATGTTTACACATACAACACACAAAACTCACTATGGTTAGTAACCTTTATGGCTTAGAAAAAGCAGATATTTACATATCTTGCTTTCCTTATGTGCCTGCATGTATGTGTGTTTTGTATATATTTTTAACAGTTGACAGCTGTTGTAGAGCATACAGAGATGCCAAGCTGAATGAGGGTCTTGATTACTTCAAGATTAGCTATCTAAAGTTTCTATTCATTTTAAGTGTTGTTAGTTGGAAGAGTCATTAGTCACTTCCTTGTCTCATAGAACATCAGCATACATTTACATTGTTAATGAACATTTGGGGTAAATGAATTAATGGCACTTTAAAACATCAATTCAGTCCTAATAACTTGGTATGTCACAGAAATGTTAGGCTAGGATATAAATGAAAATCCCTTTCAGTAAAGGTAACTGCTCATTCCTTTAGACAATAAAAGATAAAATTAATTTAAAATGTTTTTAACCAGGATAAAAAAAATGTTCGATATTTAATGAAATAGCCCATAGAAAAATATTCACTTAAAACACAACAGAAAATGATCTTCTCAAATAAGCATATAAACAAGAGATATTCTAAAAAGTATTGGCAAAATTATTTTGTATGCTTCTAATACAAAAACATACTCACTTTTAAAGCATTTATCAAATTATGAGTACTTCTTACAGGTATTAAATTTAAGGGAAACATCACTAGAAAAGCTTTCAGGCTTTCTAACAACATATTAAAATACTTCAACTGCAATAATGAGAATTAATTTTCATATTACCAAAATCTAAACAGCTGTCTTTTTAAGTCCTCATGTAACAAAAATAAAATAAAATAAAATCACAAAATAATTTTGAAGGGCAAAAGGTGCTATTTTCAACAAAAATATCAACGGCATTTACAGGATGTAGAAAGCATTAAAGAGTCAGTCTCTCTCTCTCTCTCTCTCTCTCTCTCTCTCTCTCTCTCTCTCTCTCTCTCTCTCTCTCTCTCTGTCTCTCCCTAAATAAATAAATACATAAACAAATGCACTTCATAAAGAGCTTTTTTTCTATAGAAATGACCATTTTAGGAGTCAGTTAATTTTTTAAAATTACCAAAATATCATAGCAGACCTTAATATCAGTATACAGGTAAAAATAACTTTATTTGAACTATGTTACCAAATTTGTTTGAAATAGGTTTCTTGATATATGCATTTCATGAGTAAAAAAAAATATACTTAGTCACTTGAGCAAGAAACTTAATAGCGTTCAATGAACTACTCAAGAATAAGGATAAAGCTTCAAGAATTTTCATAACTCATATCTTTCAGGAAAGTCTACCATTAAGTAAACATGGAAAAATAATATCTAGTTCTGGCACATACATATTTGAAACATTTTAAAGAGTAAAACATCAACAATGCATATCTTTCAATAATCTACAACTTAACAATTTTATTGCACATATCTATAATAGTGTGACACAAATTTCAATTATTTACAGAAAAGAAAAGAAATATGTGAATCACTACCAAAAAGTTCATCCTAGAATTTAACTCAATTTAATGTGTGTGTGGAGGAGAGGGGGGCAAGGGATAGATTAACTAAAAAGTCAATACCAACAGTTTATGATTCTTCAAAACATGTTTGACAAACAGCATTTTGTATTTCAACCACTTTATATATACAGGCATTGTCTAGAATATAACTTTTCTTAAAGAATGACAGTGTATTAAACATTTGGTTAATATATCCTCTATCTTTAATACAAAGGGAACTTTTTCTGGTATTCACTAGTATCAAGAATATTCTATACATATCTAGAAAAATATTCTTAAAGTTGTTCTGATTAGCTTCATGGAAAGACTTACACCTATAGTATGGACAGAACTTACTAAAGTCCCTTTGTTAAGTTCCCAGCATATGGAAATGGCGTCTGCACACAAAACTTACCTAAAGACTTATTTGAATAGCTGGACAAGGGGTCAATGCCTACTTCTTGTTCTTCTGATTGCAGAGGATGTCTAGTTTCAGAGATGGAATGATACATTGCATAAAGTGGAGACAGTCACCAAAAGTAATTACCTAGTGAAAATCCAAAAGAAAAAAGATGAATATATTTTTTTCTGATATGACTGGGAAGGAATACTAGACAGAATGAAATGATTAAATGATCGTTGTAGACATCAACAAGCTTTCTATAGGCTACAGGGTCTGTTACTACACCTTGGAGGACTTGTGAAAAAGAGGAAAAAAAATGTCAAAAACTTTCTATGCCATCAATGCTTCAAAAAAAATCTAGACTTCATTTATAACTATTAGTTTGATGTGGAGTTACATTTATTTTTAGTAAAATTTATACAAAACTCTTATCTTAAAAGTTTTTGTAAAATCTCGTATTTATAACATCATTAGTTTAACAAAGCTATACATTTTAACAAGGACATTCAAAACAAAAAATACAATCAATGAAAATTACTCATAATAATATTAGTAAGAAAAACCATTACTAACATTTTATTGTATTATGTTTATGCTTATCTTTACTGTGGATATTTAGAGTTCACATTTTCAATGTGATCCACTAAAGAAAACATACTGATTATATAGAACTACTATTAAATTACATAAATTATTATTAAATTATTATGAGTGTTGTCCTTTTGACTAAATTGCAATTCCTAATGGATATCTAGCACTTACTATATTATATAGTTATCACAATTGATGTAATCAATTCATCAATTTACATAATACTTTCATCAATTTTTATTCAAAATTATGTAAGTATCACATGAAAGAAACTGCAAAAAATAGTGAGTAAGCAATCCAATGAAAATGATATTTAATAAATAAAAAATAGTCAACCTTATAAGATTTAATTATTTAAATATGGAGCAGGCTTCAGAGGCACAACTACACAAATCCGTATTAATCTTCTTGCACTTCAAAATGTCTATCCCATCTGCTTATCTCTAAAAATTCTTACCTTGTAATATCCTCTTGTGGCTTTTCTGATTTTTATGAGAACTCAGCTCCCTTGCTTACCTGTAGCATGAATCTTAAAAGTTCTTATTAATAAAATCAAACTTGAGGCCAGTTATTGGGGTGAATGCTGGAAGATCAGAGAAGCAGAACAGGCCACAGCTTCCTCACCTCGCCAAATCCTCAGCTGATCCTGTTTCCTCACACTGGATGCCTCTGACTCCTAATCCACAATGAATCTCAGCTGAACTGCTACTCGAAAGCCTGAAACCTTAACCAGCCAAAATGCTTCTAGTTCCTGGTTTTCACACCTTATATATCTTTCTGCTGTCTTCCATCACTCTCTGGGATTAAAGGCGTGAGTCACCATGCCTAGCTGTTACCAATGTGGCCTTGAACTCACAGAGATCCAGAGGGATTTCTGCCTCTGGAATGCTAGGATTAAAGGCGTGTGCTACCACTGCCTATCCTCTATGTTTAATATTGTGGCTGTTCTGTTCTGTGACCCCAGATAAGTTTATTAGCATGCACAATATTTCGAGGAACACAATACCACCACACTTACCCACAATCACAGTTCAATGTAAATAAGTCCTGTTCCCTTGGGATTATGGCTAAACCAAGACTAGTACAAAGTTAGGAAAATAGAGAATGGATTGTGAAAGTGCTGGTGGTTTTGTTGTCCTGACAGGACTAGAGTCCCTTGGGAAAAGGACACCAACAGAGGAAATGTCTCCACCAGGATGACATGCCCACACATCTGAGGGGAATTTCCTTGATTAATGATTGGTGTGGAGAGTCTCACACATTTATGGGAAGTGCTAGCTAGCTCTTACAGATGGTTCTAAGGTAGAAAAGAAAGCAAGCTGAGAAAGCCACGGAGAGCAAGTCAGTGATCACTGTTCTTCCACGCTCTCTGCTTCAGTTCCTGATTCTGGATTTCTGTTTGAGCTGCTACCTTGGTGTCCCTTGATGATGGATTCTAACTGGTAAGATGTTATAAACTCTTCCATCTGCAAGTTGCTTTTGGTCATACGTTATCACAGTGACAGAGAAGCAACTAGACAGTGAACATGAAACAGGACTTCCTAAAACCAGAAAATCCAACCTCATATATCTAAGACAGTTGTCAGAGTTTAGAAATGTATGTTCAAATCAATAAACTTATATAGAAGGAACTTTGAGGAATAGAATCCAATAGAGAATAACACAATACAGGTTGCTATAGTATAAAACAGAATCCAATGAATGAATTCAGTTTAACAAATAAATGAAAACAAAGTCTTCTACAGTTGACCAAAATATGATTACCAAATTCAAATTTGTAAGGAAGTCAGGTAGCAGGTATTACCAGTAACAGCTAATATTTAAAACAATGAATATATGGGAAAGTATTGTGTCACTCTTCATTCTCCCTACAACCTAATTATGTATTTTCTTTACCTTTACTGAAATTTCGCCCAAGAGAAACCTAATTAAATTTGCTAAGCCACATAATAAGTATTGATTCATTCATTCACTCATTCACTTTTGTTTGTATGTGTATTTTGTCTGCAAGCATGGCTGGTACCTACAGAGGCTAGACAAGGGTATTGGATCCCCTGGCACTGGAGTTACAGAAGTTTATAAGCCACCATGTGGATGCTGGGAACTGAACCCCAGTCTTGTGAAAGAGCAGCCAGTGCTCTTAATTGCTAAGCCAGCTCTCCAGCCTCATACAGTATTAAAGTATTAAAGAGTATTGAACATACTCTGTTTTTTTTCCAAAGTTCGCACTTTTTTTTCCGGCATTACTTGGTTTTCTCAGGAGAAAGTCAATAAGACAAACCAATTATAAAGCAATGAGAGGGAGGGGCCAATGAATAACTGAAGCATCCTTCATTCTGGTTCTGTTTTGTCAAGACAGACAACAGTTGTCCAGGATGGTGTGAAATCTTCTTACAAAATTGCACATATTGGCAAATAATGCAAATTTTTAAATAATTACTGCCATGGAATAGATTTTTAAATAGCTTCCAAATTTATATTTAGAACATGGGTACTTTAAAATAAGATTCAAATTCTCTATTTTATATTCTTAAAAACAATAGAAAAATGGGAATATGTCTATTCTGAGCTGTTAAATTTCCTTCAAATTTCCTAAATAGTCTATCAAATATGGGCTTTCATAGTCATATTTAACTTCTTATTTTTATAGTAGAACTCTGCTCTTACAAGCTTTACAAGTACAAATGAATGAATTTTAGGGATTTTATACTTTCTGAAAAACAGATTACAATCAAACTGAGACCAAAGTCTATTTTAGAAAGTAAAGAGATGGGGTATAGCTCAGTTGGCAGAGTGCTTGCTTAAAAGGTACAAAGCCCTGAGTTCAATCCCTAACACTAAGTAAGGTGGTTCCTACCTAGACTACAGTAGATTCTGTCTCAAAAACGGGGACCAGAAGGGTCAACTGGGATCCATAATGGTATGTACCTGTTGTCCCCAATACTCAGGGCAAGGCTGGAGACAAGCCTAGACAATACAGAAAGAGAGACCCCTACATCTGAAAAACATGATGTTCATATCTGTTCAAGATACTGAAAGACACTTAAGGATTTTTTCATTCCTTAAAGAAGGTTAAAATTCCAAAAATGATTCAATAAAATTAGACTTAATTATAATCCTTCAGAACAGCAGTTCTCAACCTGTGAGTCTCGACTCCCACTGGGGGTCACATAGCAGATTTCCTGTATATCAGATATTTACATTATGATTCACGACAGTACCAAAATTACAGTTATGAAGTAGCAATAAAACAATTTTATGGTTGGGGGGCCACCACAACATGAAGAACATGGGGTCACAGCATTAGGGAGGTTGAGAACCACTGCTAGAACTTGATAAGTCTATGGTAATAGCCAAAAGCCAAAATGTAAAGTTAAACCATTCATAAAGATAGTAATTTACAATCATTCTTTACAATGAGGAAAGCACTATATCATAATTTATGATGCCTACAGATCAAAACTGAGACATTGAAAAGTATTTATAATTAAACAAAGTAAACATGCAGACTAATAATAAGTTACTTTCAAGTAATGTACTGATAAAGAGTATGGATGATGTTCTTCATTTTGTTTTAATTACAGATTTAAATACTAATCTAATTTAAAAGTAACTAAAAAGTTGCTGCCTTGGATTCTATTGCTTTGTTTTAAATGTAAAGGCTTCTTGTATCTTTTAGAATAAAAATGTTAATTCTGTCTATTATTGCTAGAGGGATAACCCTGTAAAAATCTAAATAAAATGTTGCTTTTAAATGTGAAATAAATTTACTAGGAATTCCCCAATTTGTGTTTCATAAATGTACCAGGAAAAGTTTATTACAAAGCAAAGTTTATTATTAAAGATCTTTAAACAAATGTGTCTGCATTCTTACTGGCCTGATGGATCTTTAAAAATTACATATTCAGTGTTCTATTATACCTAAAACTTCTTTTACAAATTCTGACATGAATCTTGTTGTTATAATATTAAATCTAAATATGAAAGAATCTATCTCAAAAAAATTTATACACTAATACACAGCTTACAAGACAATGGGTATTTCAAAGGTCATGATGGTTGGGATTTAAAGTATATTAAAGACACTGCAATATTTTTTGTTTATAGAAAGTATTCTTAATTAAAAGTTCGAGTTGCCAGCAATGCATGGGTAAAATACTACCTATAATATGTTGAATAGCATGTACTATTTTAAAATAGCATATAAACAGAAGTTCAAATAATCTAATCTATTCTCATTGACTGTGAAATTTCACTTTCTCCAATTTAACATTCATTTCTTCACTGCTTATAATACTTACTTAGAATTAGTATTCTGAATTGTCATTCTAAAGATAAACATATTTTAAAAGTTCATATAAACATTATTCATTCATTTGAATTATTGACTGATGGCAAACTAAAAAATAATTAAATCAAGCACTGAAAACACAAAGTGGAATTCCTTTACACACACACACACCAAAAAAAAACAAAAACAAAAAACAAAACAAAAAAAACAAACAGAAGAAGAAGAAAAGATAAAACCACACAACAAGTTTCAACATACTACTTTAGAATTTAATAACAAACAGGAAGAAGACAGCAAAAGTAAGTATGTGTCATAGGTAGAACGTATTCACTATGATATGATGTGCATTTAACCTAAAATATGACATCTTGGCTCTAACAGAAAGCTTCCTTGACATAAGTTTAGAAGCTTTATTTTCATATTTAAAAGGTAAAGCAACTGAACATTTTATATAAGTCGCACAAAAGATAGAAAAATACCTTTTTAAGTTGAAATGGTAGTAGTTAAAGGTAAACTTCTGCTTGAAAACAATGTTCTTAAAAAGATCAACTACAAAGAAGACAAGATAAAAGTATGAAGTCCTATTTAAAAATTCTTTCAATCTTTAATGCAGGACAGCCACATGGACTTTAAATAGGTTAATTAAGTATTAAGATTGATCACTTTAAGTCTTAATATTTAATATTGTTAGATTGTATATCAAAGTAGTTTTATTATTTATTTACTCCAAACCTTTATAAAATACTTCATTTGACAATAGGGAGTCTGATTCTCACAAGATAAATGTACTTACAATGCCAAATAAATTATATATAAAAGCATTTGTCTAAATACATGTCATTCAACATTACCAATCATTATTAAAACACTGAAACTCATTTTTATCAACCATAAACTTGAAATATCAAGTGTTGTCTATTCTCAGTTATATGACTATAATAACTTTCTATATCAAGAATAATGATCAAAAGAAAATTAAAATACACTAGAGTCTTATAATTTTTATACTGTTAGAATAAAATATTAAAAGCAAGATGTATAAGAAATATATAGTATGTAAGACACTCATAGTATAACTAAAATGTTTATTCTATTAAATAGTAATACACTTGGCTTTCCAGTACACAAACTTGTAAAGCCATAAGAAAGACCCTGATATAACTATATAAACTCTGAACATTTTAAAGTACCAAATTATCACTATTAAAAAAAATTGTCAGAATATCCTCAGATGACTCCAAAGCTGTCTTCATATGAAGAAGATGAAGAAAAGAAGCTTGCAACATGAGGTATTTCTATAGCCCCCACCTCCTGGTCATCAAAAGAGGAGAAGCACTTATGTCATCACAGGCATCTTGGGGACACTACTGCTGTGACCAAACACTATGATCACAGCAGCTCCCGTTTTGTTGTTGTTGTTTTTCATTTTAAGGCTTGAGGGCCAAAGTTTCCCCTCCCTCCTCTCCTCCCAGTGCTTCCCCTCATCCCACCCCAATCCACTCCTCCTCTGTTTCTGTTTAGGAAAGGGCAGGTCTCCTGTGGCTATCAGCAAAACATGGCACATCAACTTGCAGTAAGACTAAGCGCCTCCCCATGTATTAAGGATGGGCAAGGCAACCTAGTTAAGAGTCCCAAAAGAGTAGGGTCCCAAAAGCCAGTAAAAGAGTTGGAGACAGCCCCTGATCGCACTGCTAGGAATCCCATAAGAGGACCAAGCCACATAACTGTAACACATATGCAATGGGCCTTGGTCAGGCCCATGCAGGCTCCCTGGTTAATGGTTCAGTCTCTGTGAGCCCCCTAAGAGTCCAGGTTAGTTGACTCTGTGGGTTTTCCTGTGGTATCCTTGACTTCTCTGGCTCCTAAAATCCTTTCTCCCCTTCTGCAGGATTCACAAGCTCTGCCTAATGTTTGGCTGTGGGTCTACATCTGTTTCCATCAGTTGATGGATGAAGCATCTTTGATGATAACTGTTTTAGCAACTCTTATAAAGGAAAGCATTTAACTGGGGATTGCTTACAGGTTCTTACTCCATTGTTGTCATGGGAGCAAGGCAGTATGCAGGCAGATACAGTGTTGGAGAAGCAGCTGAGAGTTCTATATCCTGATCAGCAGACAGCAGGAAGAGAGAGCCAGGGGGCCCAGCTTGAGCAATAGAAACCTGAAAGCCCAGTGACACATCTCCTCCAATGAGACCACATGCCCGAGTAGTGCTGTGGCACCACCTGGTGATCAAGCATTCAAATCTATGAGCATCTGAGGGCCATTCCTATAGAAACCACCACAACAGGCACCTTAGCAAAAACAAACAAACAAACAAACAAACAAACAAACAAAACCCACAACTACATACACACAAACACAAAAGATAACAGTGGATAAAGTAGTTTTGAGGCTGGATTAAAGAAAACAAAGAATTAAGTCAATATGGGATAGAAAAGAACCCCTCACCACAGAAGTGTTGAGAACTCCATCAGATTAGTCATGGTGGCTCATGACTTTAATTCCAGTATTTGGGAGGCAGAGGCAGAAAGATCTCCATGTTTGAGTTCAGCCTAGTCTATGTATCGTGAGTTCCAGGACAGCCAGGGCTACATAGTGAGACCTTATGTCAAAAGAAAAAAAAAAACAAAAAACAAAACAGTACAGTCAAAAAAAATCTGTTGTGAAAGTTGCTTGCAAAGAGCTAATAGTCCTTATTATTAAAGGATTTTCAAATAGGAATGTGAAAATATTAAGGAACTATATTTATGTCCTAAGTATACATGGCCAGGGATACTTGTTCTCCCAACTACAAAACTTAAATTTTCTAAGAATCTCATAAGTTAGTATATCAACTCCATTTACAGTAAAAGACACATTTCAGCAGCTTTTCATATACTGTTTAAATTCTACTTATATACTCTAATTCTACTTCATACTCATGGATTCTGAAATTATTTTCCATGTGAATCACCCTGATGTGGCATCCACACCTTCTTCCCAACCTGACAGATACAGCCCAGGTCCCATACCCAAAGGCCTGGCTGAGTCAGGCCTTTTCTGACTGAGCTGCAGCCAATCTCTAGTCTTCTGACAGATAAAGACACTAAAAAATAGAAAGACGTCTCATACGAACGGATTGATAAAACTAATACTCTGAAAATGACCATTTTACCAAAAGGTATTTACAGATTCAAGGCAATCCCACTCAAAATCCCCACTGCATTTTTACAGAAATATGAAAAACTATTCATAGGTACCACAAATGATCCCAGATAGCCAAACCGATCTTGAACATACAGTGTATCACCGAGCCATTCCAATAAAACCACTATGGTACTGGCACAAAACCAGACATGTGGCCCAATGGAACAAAATCAAAGACCCAAACCTCAGTGCATCTTACCTCAGCCATTTAATTATCTGAGGAAGAGTCCAAAACATAAGCTGGGAAAAGAGAGCATTGTCAACCAACTATACAGGGTAAATGGAGTCCACATGTAGAGGAAGGAGTTTACTCCTACATCTGTCACCTTGGCATCAGAGAACTAAATGTAAACCTGAAGCATGGAACTGTTAGAAGAAAGCTGAGGCAGTACTTAAGACTACATCTTTCCAGACAGCTTCTGCACAGCTAAAGAAACAACCAACCAGGCAAGGCAGAAGGCTAAAGACTGGGAAAGAATCTTCTAACAACATACATTTCAAGGGACTACTATCAGAATTTAAAAAAAAAAAAAAAAGACTCAAAAAACAAAGAAACTATAAAAAATAAAAATAGGACTCAAACAGGGATTTCTCAAAAGAAGAGGAACAAAAACAAACAAAAAAGCTAGTAAACATCTCAAAATATGTTCATCCCCTCCAGCAATTAGGAAAATGCAAATTCAAACAACTTCAAGATTATATCTTACCCCAATCAGAATGGTAAACATCAACAACAACAACAACAACAACAACAAACAACTAAAACAGCTGACAATAAATGATAGAATGGCTGTGGCAGAGAGGTAACTCTCACTCACTGTTTATGTAACCACAAACTGGTACAACCACCATGGAAATTATTATACAGGACTATCAAAAAGCTAAAAATAAATCTACCATAAAGGCCAGCTATAACCATCCCTTGGCATATGCCCAAAGGACTAAATGTCCTATTCCTCAGATACTAGCTAAGTCATGTTCATTGCTGCTCTATTCACAATAGTGAAGAAATGGAAACAACCTAAATGGCCTAAAACTGATGAGTGGATAACGAAAGTATAGTACATATACACTATGAAATAATATTTAAGTATAAGAAAAAAACATAGAAAATGCAGATAAATGGGCAGAAGTCGAAAAAAATCATATTGAGTGAGGTAACCTGGACCCAGAAAGACAAATGTCACTTCTTCTGTCTCATTTGAGGCCCCAAGGTCTAAATCTTCACATGTGAATACACATACTGGTGTAACTACAGAAAGCAGGAAAGTAAAAAGAAACCATTGCAAAGGATCGCTGTGGATCAAAATCTTCCAGCATCATTAGACAGGCAGGCAGGCAGGTATGCATATGTGCACATGAGCATACACATACATGCTCTTGGAGGAGACGGGCTCCCTTTTTCCAATAAAATTAGGAAAGATGAAAAAAAAAGTCACATGAAATTTGTGCATTTTACTAATCCAGTGAGTCAAGCCGATGTACTTGGGGAAAAAGAATCTACATCCTCTTTGGGTTGGAGTTACCAAGTTAGCTCTTGAATATACCAGTTCAGTGAGAGAAAAATTTCACAACACTTTTATTCAGCTCTAAAAGATTAAGTTTTCAGAAAAATTTCTGAGAAGCAAGTAATATCGCAAATTATTATGTAATAGGCAAGTTCATAAATCAAATATCACATAAATAAAATACAAAGACTATGTAAAAACAAATGATGACATGCCATAAAGTAATAATTAAAATCCACCAAATTAATAAGGTTGATGGGGGGGGATTAACAACTAGAATTCCCAAGTATCCTTATATTTTATGAAAAGAAAAAAACCTGTATTTCAATAATAAGAGAAAGTATTTCAGAGTACATCTGGTCTACATTAGACATAAATTACAGAAAATCTTGTGGCTAATTTTTAAGTCTATTTCATAAAAAATACACATATATGAACATAAATAAGGTACAATAACTAACAACTTCTACAATTTTCTAGTTTTTAAAGATGTTTCTACTTTTACTTCAAATATTTTCTCTTGAGACAAAATTAAATTCTAGATAAAATATGGCATTCTAAAGGAAAGAAAAACATTTTAATTTCATATAATACTTTTCTCATGATTGACAGAAAGATTAAATAAATCCTTTATGGAGACATATATAAAAAGCTGAGCATACTATACAATGTTCCTTATCATGGTGTCCTGACAATATACATAAACAATTCTTCATAAGACATCAGCTATGGCCGGGTGGTGGTGGCGCACGCCTTTAATCCCAGCACTTGGGAGGCAGAGGCAGGCAAATCTCTGAGTTTGAGGCCAGCCTGATCTATAGAGTGAGATCCAGGAAAGGCACAAAGCTACACAGAGAAACAGAGAAACCCTGTCTCGAAAAACCAAAAAAAAAAAAAAAAAAAAAAAGACATCAGCTATATGACTAGTTAAGGTTACTAAGGTTACATTTATCTGTTACATAAAAGGTAGAAGAATGTAAGCAGAGAACTGAAACAGACTACACGTGCGGTGTAGGCACACTTCTTGGCAGAGGAAACGTGTAAATGTCCAGAGACAAGTAGTTGCACATGTTTTTCCATTCTAAGTACATAAAGCATTGAAAGCATAGGGTTTTCATCAGGCTCAAAAAGAAAGGTGTAACCGGAATGGCTTATGGGACATAGTCAAGGTTCGATGAGAGAAATCACAGAACACTCCTCCCGCCCTGGGGACAGGATCTCACTATGTACCCCTAGCTGTCCTGGAACTTATTATGTAGACCAGGCTGGCCTGGACCTCACAGAGGATCTGCCTTCCTCTACCTCCCAAATACTGGGATTAAAGATGGGCTCCACTACACCCAGCAAGAATCCTAGTAAAAGGAGGTAATTCTGCTGGTCCTACACACTGAATATTTCTTAAAGTATATCAAACACCAAGTCTCAGCTCTTCAACACACAAAACGCCTTTTTTACCTAATTCCACATGACCTTAAGAATCGGCTAGAAACACATCTTTCCTCAACTTCTCCCCTAAATGCTCACGACAATAAACTCTTTTATAAGTCCACTCAAAGTGTAAACATCATGAATAAAATGATTTATTTTCATTAACCTAAGTTTTCCAAGAATAGAGGACTTGATTTATTACATCACTAGCATAGAAAAACGTAAAGAAAGATATTCAATTAACCATTAAAAATCAATACACTTCTGTACAATTCCCAGATAAAAGGATCAATTGAGCTATACTTGTTCTATAGACACATAGACATTATACTTGCCTTTGAGTTACATTATTTGAGCTACAGAATCTGAAATAACTATTATATTGTTTTCAGTAACTATTATAAAGAATATGACCATGGTTACTGAAATGTACTATTTATTTTCAACCTAATCTCTTAACATTCTCCCATGAAATAACAAACTAGATGACCAGAATTATTTCCCCAAAACACAAAATTCTTTTTAAAATGTCATCCTTAAAGATCATAAAATACTTGGAATGAAGGGGAAATGGCCTTATAGTGTATTTAAATGTGAGAAGATATTAGGATGCATTTAATTACCAGTTCAAACAACAACCTGATCTAACCTTTGATAAGTAAAATAAATGTTCAGAATAATTTAACTAAAGTAAACATTTCCTGTTAATACTAGCTAATTCTAGTTAAGAGCTAGAAAGATAAGGGAAGGGAGATGATGAATAGAAAGGATGAGACGGGTAGATAAAATAGTTTTAATTAAGGATAAGATCTGCAACTAGCCGGGCGGTGGTGGCGCACGCCTTTAATCCCAGCACTCGGGAGGCAGAGCCAGGCGGATCTCTGTGAGTTCGAGGCCAGCCTGGTCTACCAAGTGAGTTCCAGGAAAGGCGCAAAGCTACACAGAGAAACCCTGTCTCGAAAAACCAAAAAAAAAAAAAAAAAAAAAGATCTGCAACTATTCACTGAAATATGATTCTTTTCTATGAATACAATAAAGAAAAGAGGAACAGTGAAACTGGTTTATAAATGCTGAGATAAAAAGAAACTATAGCAGACTAAACAGGTCATTCTTTCAGTGAGTAAAAAGTCAGCTGCCTACCACAGGAAGAGGAAAATTCGTGCATATATAATATGAAATGCAAAGTATTGCCAATAAAGCTTTACCTTTAAATAGTACTGTCCAACTTACAAAGACTGTCACCTCTATTGTACATGTCAAAGGGCAAGACACTGTCCACGTGGAGTAAAAATTACCTCTATCAGGGGTGGAGAATCTTAAACAGTGTGATGTCTTTTAGCCTTCAAATTGACCACAGCACAAAAACACATACAAAGTATGAAGAGGGAGGAAGAGCAACTGAAAAGGGTGGGAGAAGGAAATAGTGATGGACACTGCTCCTTTCATCATCCTAACCTTCTAGTGGGTAAACAAAAGTCTGCATTTAGAAAACATGTGAGACAAATCCAAAAGCGTTAAATACATGAACATAGGTAATACACAGGAATGTGAATGTTACACAAACGTATAAACACTAAGTACTTACATGTTGCATGTATGTGTATACGTAGAGACAGTAACAATGTACAACCTCACTCACAAAGATATATCAATTTAAATAAGTATAGGTTTTTGCCCATCAGATTTGCAAAATAGTTAGTAAATACCTTATGTACAAAAATATGCATTAAAAATTTTAGATGAGCCTGTTTAAGGATGTGAAAGGTTTTAGGAGACAGTTAATTATCATATTTACAAATGTAAAGACAGACATGGTAGCGTACACCCAGAGTTTGAGCTACTTTGGAGACTGAAGCAGGAAGATCACTTGAGCCCATGAGTTTTAAAAACAAACAAACTAGGAAGATAACAAGGGAAACAAAGCAAAGCAAAACAAAAATTATAAATGCATTATACCTTTTGAAACAGCAATTTTACTAATCCAAAGTTATTGTGCTATTATACATTTTAGATAAATCTATGCAAAAAGAAGCTGCTATTGTGATTAAAAACTATAAATAATCATGAATAAGGAATTTTTACTTTTAATAGTGCAAAAATGGAATAAGAAGCATTAAAAATAAAAATGTACTGATAAAATGTGTACAGAATAATAAAATCAGAAAAAAAGGAGTGTAATATGACACGCTTATTTTGAAAAACACAAACATAACACATTAAAATTTCTAGGCAAACAAGAAGTCAAGAAATCATGAGGAAGAGAGATTCTTTATATGTAAGAGTATATTTTCTGTTTTTTTAAAAATTAATATAGCCTCCTAACTACAAAAACCTAAAATGACTTCTGAACTTCATATATTTGAGAAACAGACTTACAAATAAAATTGTACTTTGTCCCATAATTTATTATTTTTCACACATTAAATCTATTGTTCAATATATACACTTTGATAACTAAGTATAGAAATGTCTATGGCTAGTGTAATGACTATTAAAGTATAAATACTCACAGATTTTCAGTATTGTTCATAATCTGCTTGCATTCATCCTTTCTAATTTTCTCTTTAGGAATTTTTATTAACTTGCTAGTGACAATCACTGTTTATTTTCACTTTTCACTTAGAAACTAATATTAGTACCTCTCTCAGTCCTTTCCTCTCCATAAAATCATTTCTTTTAAAACACTCTTCTGTTCTTAGTGTCAAACTTAAGTGACTTGCTAAACA
Source organism: Peromyscus eremicus (assembly GCF_949786415.1). NCBI lineage: Eukaryota > Metazoa > Chordata > Mammalia > Rodentia > Cricetidae > Peromyscus > Peromyscus eremicus. Next base: position 64,888,182 of record NC_081432.1, read on the forward strand.
CTACTGAATGAATAAATGTATACCCAGGTGAGTAGATACCACTAATCACCCCGGGTCTACCAAGCACTCCTCAAGGTGAATTTCTAATGTTCCATTTTCTCCAAAGTGTACCCTAACCTCAGTCTTTTCATTCAAACTGCTAAAATGAATAAACTTGGCATAAGCCAATCATATTTCTGCTTCTACTGAAGAAGAGGCAACAGAAAGTGACTCATTTCCTCTGAGAGAAAGAAAAAAAAAAAACCCATGAAAGAAAGTCTGCCCATCACCTTCTCTTCTTTAAACTGACAAGCTTTACTATTCCTACCGAAGGGAACTCGCAGAAACTTCTTCTGTTGACACTAATATCTATACACCTTGTTCAGGCCCCGTATCATCTAACTTTAGATAAATAGGTGAAACTCTTGGTAGCCTAGTTTTTTCAAATGAAAATGGTTAAGTACTGATTTCACAGGTTTTACAAGAATTAAACTCTTGAGCACTTAACACATAACAATATCCACTAATAAACACTGAATGCTAGATATATTGTAATAATGGTCATTATCACACTATCAATAGTCTGGTGATAACAAGTACCTTTACCCTCTGAGCCTTCTCATCAGGTTAAGTACAAATGCTGTAGTCTATCTTCCCTAAAGAAATAGGTTGCCGGGCGGTGGTGGCGCACGCCTTTAATCCCAGTACTTGGGAGGCAGAGGCAGGCGGATCTTTGTGAGTTCAAGGCCAGCCTGATCTACAGAGCGAGATCCAGGAAAGGCACAAAGCTACACAGAGAAACCCTGTCTCAAAAAAAAAAAAAAAAAAAAAAAAAAAAAAAAAAAAAAAAAAAAAAAAAAAGAAAGAAAAAAAGAAATAGGTCAATAAGCCAAAACAATCAGCCATCTTGATGTGTAAGGAATGATCCTCGCTCTAAAATTAGTATAGCTGCACAGAATTAAACAGCTTACATTCAGAAATCTTCCATTTTTCAGGACAATACATATGGGGATGGGGAATTTAATCACAGATCAAATGCCATAAAGTGAAAATGCCCATAGTCTCTTCATTAGTAGAAAACTAATTCAACAGACAAAAAGATAATTCTCTGGTTGGCAAGCAAGTCTGCTGCCTGATTATTAAATTATTATGGATAAAAAATTAAACTAGAACAGAAAACGGGACTTAGATTCAAATAAACATTTTTTTTTTTTAAACTATTGCTTTGGCAGGACTTGCAGATCTGTAGCAACAAATATCTTCCCACAAGACACTGGCTTTTCTGTTAACACTTCATAGTGCTTCTGAGATAGCATATCTGACATAACACTCTTGCTTCTCTCTAGCATCAACAAGATAAAGAAGAGGCAGAACAGAAAGAAGGCCATGTTGGTGTTTAAAGTGTGAGAATCTAGTCCTCATGAACATTCAAATTAATTATATACAATAAACCATTTTAACTATTTTACATGTAGGTAGCTGACAATCTAAATTCTAACTTACGTTAAAGAAGTAATACACTATGCGGTTATCCATTCACTAGCAACTGAAGGAAGTCATTAACTAGCAATAAGGGAATTAGATTAATGTTAATTAAATTAAATTAAAACTGAAAGAATGGCAATTCAAAGACACCCTCCTCCTATTTATTTATTTTTGTTTGTTTGTTTGTTGTTTGAGAGACAGACAGACAGACAGACAAGGTAGTCCTGGCTGTTCTGGAACTCACTACAAAGACCAGGCTAGTCTTGAATTTAGAGATGTGCCTGACTTTCCTCTAGAAGGCTAGGGTAAAAGGAATGTACTACTATGCTCAGCCCAGCCATAAGCAATTCAACATTGTTGTTTCAATGCTATTTCTTTAAGTAAGTAAAGCTAAGTAACCAAACATGGTCTTAAAGAAGGTAATTTTTATTTTATTTTTAACCTAAATAGGATCCCTCAAAGAAACAAATATAAGGGCCTACAATGCTCTTATTTTAGAAAATATGGTCTTCAGATGTGTCTATCGTGGCCTAGAAAAGAAGAGTCCAGTCTTCATTTTAGCAAATAAATAAAACTGTTATTAGCCTAAGAAAAGTTCTGGTTTCAAAGATTAAAATACAAACCTGCTTAGTAAGAAGTTTTAGGTTAACAAGAATATAAAAAAAAAAACAACAGAAAAACTAAAAGGATATAGAGAATGTTTTGAAAGCAGACACACAGAAACTTGCTGTACATAAAATTGAAAATAAAATTTCCAATTTTCAATTAACACACATAAATGCACTACAGAATAAGTTAAAAAAAAAAAACCTGGAGTTTTAGTTAAAACCACCATTGCAGTTATCCCCAAATCATACATTTTAAATTACAAAAGTATTAAGTATCTCAATAATTACCATGTTTAAAGATTGCCATATAACCACTGACAGTAAACCAAAATCATTTCAAAGACTTTTTTCCAGATATACAAAAAGTTAAATTCAATCAATCTGTACATGTGTATATAATACAGTTTGGTAGAAAAACAGTCTTCCTATTCAATGTGAGCAGTAAGAAGTTACTCAAATATATTACAACTCAGGTGAAGAAACTCAGGAGTCTTTCCAAATACTGCTAAACGACACTAAAGTTCTGTTTGTTTTTCTCACTTCCTGTAGATCTGTCACCTCAAAAACTATCTATACTGTCACACTGTTTCATCATTAAAAAGTGCACACATCAGCAGCAAATTCTGTCAGAAAATACATAATAAATCTAATATACACCAGCAGTAGCTACTAAAACCCTGAGCATGCACACACATCCAGCTTTCATATTTATACATCTTACACTGGATTGAGAAAAGCACACAAAGAAGGTATCTGTGATGATAAACTTGGCTTGGCACTGAACAAATACAGAACTTTCACTATAATTATTCCCTAAGCAACACAGTGGAACAACTGGCTTCAAAGCATTTACATTAGATTAGGTATTTTAAGTAATTTAGAAATGATTTAAACTAAGTTACATGTGCCGGGCGGTGGTGGCACACGCCTTTAATCCCAGTATTCAGGAGGCAGAGCCAGGCAGATCTCTGTTGAGTTTGAGGCCAGCCTGGTCTACAGAGTGAGATCCAGGACAGGCACCAAAGCTACACAGAGAAACCCAGTCTTGAAAAAACACAAAAAACAACAACAACAACTAAGTTACATGTAACTGCTACATCATTTCATGCCACATATACATTACAAAATTAATACTTGGTCTAAGTATATAAAGCAACAGTATTACACATATTCACACTATACAACTATCATCAGCAAATACTTCAGTAATTCAATCCCATAAAGCTGACGCTTATTAAATAATAACTATCCAGACACCCATTCTCAAACCCTAACAATCACCAGTATTTCTGTCTCTTAGAGAAAAAAGGCAGATCGTGAAAATTCACATGGTTTTTCTTAACTAGTTTATTTGACCTCACATGATTCAAGTCCATCATGTTGTGTTTTAAGGCTAATACTCCATTGCACAACGTATAGCTACACTGTGCTACAGTGACTGACAATGCTGTGATGAAAAAATAGTGATCTCCTTGGTACTCAAGAAACTACTGGCAAATATAGTACGACACTTTTGCTCTTATTCTATTTCACTGATCTACAGGTCTCTAATTATGTAAGTACTACAGTTTCAATAACTGCAACTTAGTAGCAAGTATTGACATTAGGAAGTGACAATCCTCCCATTTGTCCTCTTTTTTCCAAGATTCGTTTGGCTATTCAGAACACCTTAAGACTGCATATGAACTGATATTAATACATGCTTTTCTATTTTTACAAAGTATCACTGGCATTTTTACAAAGATTGAAGTGAATTTATAAACTCATTTGAGCAGTAATAATGCTAGTATTCTAATTCATGAATATAGGATGTGTTCTCATTTATATCATTTTGACCTTCATCAATGTTTTATAGTCATCATTATTTGTGCTTTTACCTCCTTTATTAATTGATAACTATTTTGTTATTTATTTCCTTTGAGTTTGCTTTGTGGTAGTGGGGGCTGGGGTTCTTAAACCCATGTTCTTACGCATGATGATCAGTGCTTTGCCACTGATCCGTAAGTCCACAGGCACAGCTTTAAACTCCATTCATCCTTCATTTCTTCCTTTCTTTTTCATCATTTACTTACTGCATAAAAGGTCTCAGTATTTTACCCAAGCTGACCCTTATTTCTTGACCTCAAGCAAATAAATAATGTACCAATACAGAAATATTTACAGGTTATAATAGTAATTAAAAACATCAAAGTCTTATGTTATTATTTGTGAGAGGGGGAAGTAATTATTATATATATATGGTTCTAGATTAGTTTCTATCTCCTCAATATTGTACATGAAAATCCATCTGCTACAGCTAATTATTTTCCATCATGTTTAAATGGTAAAGCTATTTTCTTTAAGACTTAACAAGTCTGGACTTGTATCTGGAGATGTAAGATGCTTTAGATTATTTCCAACATGGTGGAATAAAACAGTGAGGAAAAAAAGAAAGGATTAAACTGTGTTTCAAATTTAGCTCATTTCTGACACGAGATTAAAACTGGATCAATGACTGAGTACAAAAATTATAGACATAACTGTAAAAGAAAATCAATGAACTGAGATGCAAATTATGCCAGAGCATTAACTATAAAGAGACAAAGAGCTGTGGGTTCCTATCCTGGCATTAACTATAGACCTACTTACTTTCTTTTTCAATGTATATGTCCCCAGCTCTTGGCCCTACAGGCCAAGGAAGCTGTCCTACAGCTACCACACTCACAGTGACAGCCCAGCTTAAGCACCTCACAGGTGGGAGGCGGTATTTATAAAGGTAATTAAGTTAAAATGATGTTACTAAGGTAAGATCTAATCCAATATAACTTGTTTTGTTTTTAAATAAAATGGAGAAATGTGTATTTATAGACAGGGAGAAAGCGGTAAGAGTATCCTGGAAGAGAGTCTTCCTCATAGACTTCAGAAGGACTCACATCCTGCCACATTTTCATGTCAACTCACTGCTCTAGTTTGTAGTATTGTGTTATAGCAGCCTAAGCCTTACTATTTTAACTTCCTCATTTTACTTTCTCAAAAACGAAATGACCAGTCAGGCACATCGAGGCAGGCTGGTTGGTGAGGCAAGATGATTCTTGTGAGGTCAAGCAAGATCACACTGAGCTACATAATGAGAGCCTGTTGATTGATTAGTATATGCAGCATAGTGACTCAGAATGAGAAACAATAAAAAATTGTTAGTTAATTTAAAAAAGCAAGAATATATATTAGATGTCAATATAATTTCCATATTATTTTAAGGTGGATGGCGTATTTAGTAAAACATAATAAAAATGAAAACAAAAAAAACTGTCTTCCACTGTATTCTTACTCTTGTTAGTATCCCATCTCAAGCACTCTGTGCTAAATTGTCTTCAGCACAAATCTAAAACCCTTTTTCTCTTCAAACCATCATCAGATTACTCACAAGCCTCTCCTAGACAGCATCTTTTAAGCAACTTCTCTGATAAAAATATTTCAATATATTACTTAAAAGAACATGATAATCTCAGTACTCATGTGGCTAATGAAGCTGAGGCTAACGGGCTACACAGCAAGTTCAACAACAACTTAGGATATTATCTCAATGATTTACCAACTCCCATTGCCCCCCACTCCAAAAAAAAAAAAAAAAAAAAAAAACCAAAAAAAAACACAGGAGATACAAACAAAAATTATCCCTACCTTTTTCCCCAACTCAGGTTATGGATGTGCACAACTTCAAACTAATATAAACTGCAGGTAAATTTTGCACCTAGAAACAACTCACGAAGTCTTGTGAAGGATAAGCTATTTAAGTAATTAGTTACAATGAACAGAAAAAAAACATTAGTAATAGCATAAGTTATCATTAAACACACAGTAGCATAACCACAGTCCCTTAAGTAAGTCTAAGCTTATTCCACCAAAGCACTAATTATCTCACATTTTAAATAAGGTACAAACTGTTACCTGCGGGTACCTCTTAGCACATACATGGCTATCCTAAAAATTTTATTATGGAAATCCTAGGTGAGGATTCTAAAAATGTAAGCAAGCTACTCAGGAGAGGGCTTATATTTTATATATCATTTCTAATTAATTTCCTCAGCATTTTATTTTTACACTCTCAACTACTGCATTAACTGTTTCATAGACATAGTTTGTTAGAATCTAGCATGCTAGAATTAATTTTCTCTAACATTTTCATTTCCTCTGATCAGATTCAGTTCTATGCCTTAGGAATAAATCCAGGTTGTTGGTATTTTCTTATTTTATTTTGAGTAAGTATTTTGACTCTAAATATTATTAAAGTACAAAAGAATATTTTTGGTCAGTTTATATATAAAATTCTAATGTTACTATTTCTGTTGGATCCCAGAGAGAAAGCTTCTTATTAGTCCTACAATTAAATGATTCAGCAACCATCCACATTATCTTTGCCTTTTAACAGTTCCAATCAGTAGCAGATCTAGGTGTAATCAACAGCAGCAGGGGGCTTTAAGAAGCAAAACAAAACAAAAACAGTAGGAATCTTTACTAGAATGCAGCAATTGATACAAGGGAACATTATAGACTATTCCAAATTAACAATAAGATATTACAGTCTGATTTTATAATCAGAAGAGAAATAAAGAGGACAACTTTTAAATTCTTGAAAAGAGGATAAATTTCCAACTGGTAATAAGGCTAAAATGGGGAGCAGGGGGAGAAGGCTGTTTTCGCAATGAGCCTCTTGAATCTC